>NW_006771828.1:696388-706953 GCF_000442215.2 Lipotes vexillifer
GGTCTGGCTGGGGCTTTTTACCGAACCCACATTCAGCTGCTGATGGCTCATAAGCCAGTAATTCGAGAGGCAAATGTCAGTAGAAAGGAAAGATGCTTTAATCAGAAAAGCCAGCCATCTGAGAAGATGGTGGACTTGTGTCAAGAGACCAACTCCAAAGATTCTGCTCAGCCATGACAGTTTTTAGAGGGAAAAATGGGGGAAGAATCTCAGTGAATCATTGAGGCAGGAGGCTGGGTTCTGCATCTTTCTCCATTGCATGCAGACTGGCTGACTCTTCAGATGTTAACTTGCCCGCGTGATCTGCCTGCAGGAGAGTTAGTCATATTTTAACTGCTTAATTCTTCATTCTTACTTCTTTTCGTCTAGGAAAAGAATCAACAGGTTAGACAAGGCATGGGGTGCCTTCAGGACAGCACAAGTCAGGAGTTAGTTTCAATCGCTTAGTGATCTCATTTTTATATTTAGGTTCTTTTAAGTTTAGAAGGGAACAGAAATGGGCAAACAGGAAAGGGACAAAAGAGCTGCTTTCAGCCTGAGTGGCTGTATTTCTCAAAGCCCCAGGCCATGCTCCTGCTGTGGGTCCCTAGACCATGCTTTGCGTAGCAAGCGCTGGAGGCTGTCACAGTTCCTAAGGGTTTCCCTGTGGTTCTCTGTCCTGCCACCAAGACCCAGCCCCCTGAGACTACCTTTAGCCCCATCTACCTTACCCAGGAGAAACCAGCTTCTTTTCCTCTCAGTACTTCTCCTCGTCAGTTCCCTCTGAATCCCTGAATTATCCCACACCCCTTACACGGCTTTGCCTGCCTCTCTCCTCACCCCCCCACAGGAAAAAACACAAATTTCACATTATTAGCAGAGCAGTTTAGCTCTGTGATCTCAACCTCTTTAATACAGATCAGGATCTGGACTTAACTTTGCATAATAACCAGAAGGCCCAAACAGAACAATAGTCTTCATCCAAATCTGAATTTGGAGCCTGAATGGTACTTTAAAATGGCACTTTGTTCCCCGTTATAGGAAATTTAGAACATGACTAGGTTAGACATCAGAGCCGAAATAACGTCTAGTTGAACCCCAGGATTTTATAGATAAGGAAAAAGAGGCTCTAAAATGTAAATGACTTGCCCCAGATGGTAGCCATTGGAACTAGGACGAAATATCAGGTCTCTAGATCACCAGGCTCCTGATTTGGGTTCTTTTTTCTTTTACAAGCAGTTACTTTAGTCAGTGTGGCTTGACAGAGGTTCTAGATAAGCAATGTGCTATAATCAGAAATGAGCAGTTACAAAAGCAATGTTGCCCATTGCTCACATCTAATTAACTTCGTCTCCTATCTTAAAAATCAAATTGATTTTTAGAATTAAGACTGGAAAGCAAAAATATAAAGCCCTAATCTAATATATAGAAATTATCCAATAATAAGAGATGGAATGATGTTGGATAGATCTGGGTCATATTAGTCAGAGTAGGTAGGTTATGCCTAGTAACAAATTAGCCCTGAAATACCTATGGTTTTAACCCAAGAAAGGTTTTCTCTTGCTCATGCTGCCTGCCCAGCGTGGTCGGGAGGAGTGGGTGTCCTGCTGCACACGACCCTCAGTGACCAGTCACCAGGCTGATTAGCACCCGGGAGCTACACCATCTGCTAGGTGCAACCTTCTCAGCCACCACTGCCAGGGAAGAGGGACTGGAGGATGACGAATGGGCTCCTTCAAGCGGCACTCATCACTTCTGCACACATTTCACGGTCAGAACTAGCTGCCTGGCCTCACGTAACTGCAGGGAGCTTGGAAACGTCAGGGAGAAGATGGGGGCCCACAGTCCCCAGGTCACGGGACACGAGGCTTGTTCAGTAACTACACCCCTCCCGATCGTGACCTGAAGGTCAAGCCCCTAAGAGGACCTTTGAGAGCAGCAGTACCTACCATAGGGGTTCTCACACTTGCCCTTGACTTTCAGATGCAAAAGAAAATTACTAAAATTACCAAGTTACTAAAAATGTGTGGTATTCATCTTATTGTCAATTCACTCCATTCAAATAATAAATCGATTACATTTCAAATCAAATCAAACAGACTGAGCAAGCAAAGCCTGGGATTGAAGTCAGGCTGCCTGGGTTTAAATCATCAGTGACCTCTTACTGATTCTGTGACCTTGAGGAAATGGCTTAATTTCTCTGGGCCTCAGATTCCTGCTCTGTAAATGAGTGTACTCATCGTACCTAGCCTGTTGACACAAGAGGGTAACTGTGTTAGTGTATAGAAAGTGATTAAAACAGGTGTAAGTGCTTTATTCAATACATGTCAGCTACTATTGTTATATCTGTAAAACTTTAAATTCCCTAATTTAATAAACTTTTGTTCGACACCAGTAGTGTACCCCAGAGATGCTATGATAGTCAAGATGAATTATATCTCTACATTCACAGAGTTTATTGGCAAGATAAACAAGGGAACATACAGTGGGTGATTGCTGTTTTAGGGGAAGTAACTCAGTTACTCAGAAACTTTGAGTCTCTTTCCTCATTCCTGAAATGGGACAATATCTCCCTCACAGCCCTGTAGTGAAGGTTAAATGACATCATGATACATACCTTCAAGAACAGAAGTTCATAAGGGGAAGCCTCCCCGTGTGTGTGTGTGTGTGTGTGTGTGTGTGTGTGTGTGTGAAGGATGGGTTGTGGTGTTAGTGACACAGTGACAACAGGGACAGTGTTACTTAATAAGGGGCATTCCTTCAAAGCTTCTGTCTCTCCCCAGAACCTTCATACCTAGACCCAACAAGAACTAGTATCCGTTCCACAGACTTGTACTGTTATTCACCCAGTAATTAACTGCTTCAAGCCATTTTCATTAAAAGAAAAATGAAAATTAGTAAAGTATTTTTAAAATAATGATTTTGCGGGCTTCCCTGGTGGCACTGTGGTTGAGAGTCCGCCTGCCGATGTGGAGGACGCGGGTTCGTGCCCCGGTCCGGGAAGATCCCACATGCCGCGGAGCGGCTGGGCCCGTGGGCCATGGCTGCTGAGCCTGCGCGTCCGGAGACTGTGCTCCGCAACGGGAGAGGCCACAACAGTGAGAGGCCCACGTACCGCAAAAAAAAAAAATAAATAATAATAATAATGATTTTGCATTTTTTAAACACTAATTTAAACTCTGTATTTTTAAGCACCAACTTAAGTAACTGGAAAAATTCAAATGAATGTCCTTCCACTGATCACTCTGGCATCTTCACATTCATTCTGCCTCTGATTGGATGTGTGTGTGTATGTGTGTGTGTGTGTGACGATCTTCTATCTGAACCATGCAAGAGGAAGTTTTGGCCTTGGACCGCATTGTAATTTGTCAACCACTCAGGATTCTCAAAATAACATTGAAATGATTAACTTACTGTTCATTTGGAAATATGAAACAGTTTTTAAATTCATTTTCATATGGTCCTTCTAAGCTGCATAGGCAGACAATGTGACATTCTGGATCACTGCATGTTTGCAATGGAGTCTGAGTTTGGCCTGCAGGATGTACCCACATCCAGGTTTGGAGAGATTATGTCTACAAGTGTTTATAAATGATTCTGTTTTCCACCCATTTTCCTGGGGGGAACCCTTTACAAAAGGTGAAAAGGGAGATAGAGTAAGTAGATGTTTTATCACTGTCTTGGGTTTTCGACTTCATTTTCTTTCTCTCTGATGTCTAGTGTATTTACTTTGGAGTCTAATACATTTGATAAGGTCAGCTCCCTGAGCATTTTACTTTTTCCTCTGTGAATTTTGACTCTTTTATTTTGATAAATGAGAAATTTTAAACCTTGTTAAGTGTTATCACGTGATGACACTTCAACATTGCCTTTGGGTAGTGTATATTTTCTTTAACCCATTACTGTTTGTGACTGGACATGAACGTGATGAAAGGTATACACTAAGGATATTTAAAATACAAAATTAATATGTAAGATACAGATTTTTTTCAAAAATTTTGTTAATGATACAAACTGGATTTCTCATACAAGAAAAGATCAATGGTAAATCATGGAAAATAAGAAAAGCAAACTCATTATAGCCAATATTGTCCTCTTTTGTGTAACCTTAATTTTTGTGTGTTTTTTGTTCCATTAAATACATACAACTGAAAGTAGAATCTCCATGACATATCAACTTAAACTTTACTCTTTCTTTTTCGCCCTCATCTGCAGTTTTAGTTCTCTTGAGATACAAGATGAACTGGCGGCAAATTATAACAATGTCACCTAAGTAGGGAACTCAGTGACTGCTAATGGACCATGATGGTTAAAGTGTCAAAAGTGACATTGGGGAAAAAAACTGTTACAGAGAAGAAAGAAAAATAGGAAATTATTGTTTATGTATTAGCAATAATTATTTTAAATCATATTTTAGAATGAACCCTCCTTCATCATGTCTTCCATAATTTTCCCCTTTATTGTATGTCAGCTAGTGGGGAGTTAGATGAATTGCAGCGTTAGAGATGCTCTTCTCCAGCCATATTTAAACATTACACTTATGGTCCTTCTTTCATTTACAGGGAGAACCTGGAATAACAGGATCACAGGGAATAAAGGTAATCCCCTGACACCCTTCTCTTGCATCTCTGTTGTAATGAGATTGTGAAAAATTAAAATAACCATTTCACTTTCCTTCCCACCCATATGTTTAGGGCGAGCCTGGAGATCCTAGCCCCCCTGGTGTAATAGGAAGCTCAGGACTAAAGGTATATAAGAAATAACTGAGATGAATGAAGATATTATTTTGAAGTTATAGCCATTTCTGTGTAAAACAAGGAACTCTGATGGACCACTCATTTTCATCACAGTTGTTCTCAGAGACTTTATCATGTTTCCATGGTGATCTCCCCGATCCCCACATTGGCCGCATTTATTACATACGTGGTAACTGTGCCTTATGGATCACAGTGGGATATTTAAGCTCTTTTCAGACCATATTCACAATAGCATCCTAAAAGCTTTAAGAGTAAACAGTGTGAGCCACATCTATGACCCTGAGCTGTATTCTCAAAGAGAACAGGATTCAGGATTCAATTTCCTAAGCCAAAATTATGCAGCCCAGAAGTGTTTGAGTTGCCCATGCAGGACTCTACAGGAACGTCCCAAAGAAGACCAGCTGTTGGGAGGTGCTGGAGAGATTCGTGTGATATGCCCCCACCAGTGGGTAAGGCAAGTTATCCAGGCCTCACCTACTGGTGAGAACAGACTCATTTAAATGACAACATCTTGAAACTATCTTTGTAGGCCCAAAGCACATTTCAGTGTTATATAGAGGAGGCTGGATGGTGGAAAGTCGATCTTTCTATAGATAAAGGTCACACCATGTTTTACATATATTCAGGTACAATCTACTTTTTATCAAATTAAAGTACATATCACCTTCTATTTAGGGTCAGCAAGGACCTGCAGGCCCTATGGGACCCAGAGGACTACCAGGAGATACCGTATGTATAGTAGATGCATGTGTCTTTGATATTTGGAAATTAAATTGAGACTAAAGCATGTTTTTTTGGTTTGCTTGTTTTGCAGTACGCGGGCCTCTCACTGTCGTGGCCTCTCCCGTTGCGGAGCACAGGCTCCGGACACGCAGGTTCAGCGGCCATGGCTCATGGGCCCAGCCGCTCCGCGGCATGTGGGATCTTCCCAGACCAGGGCACGAACCCGTGTCCCCTGCATCGGCAGGCAGACTCTCAACCACTGCGCCACCAGGGAAGCCCCCTAAAGCATGTTTTAAAGGACGTCAAGATCTGTTCATGTGACTGAGTTATACTACATTTTCCAAAGGCATGGGTCATCTCTACCAATAAAACTGAGCACACCTAATGTCAGGGGCTATTGAGAACATTAGTATCTTCATATAGTCATACGAGGTCCTTTTGAGTATTAGCCTAACAAATCAGTCTTTGAAACCCAAGTTAGCATTTCCATTATACATCATTATAAATGGCTTTTGGTTCAATTCTCCATCCAAGTAAGATACTTCCAAAGCTTCTGTTATTGTCTTCTTGCAACATTCTCCAAAAAGGGCAAGTCTTTTGGCTGAAAATACTTATATAATGCAATTGGAGAAAGGTCCTCTGGTTGCATTAAACCTAGCTTTACTCGGCTCACAATTCTCTCTCTCTCTCTCTCTCTCTGTCTCTCTCTCTCTCTCTGTCTCTCTCTCTCTCTGTCTCTCTCTCTCTCTGTCTCTCTCTCTCACATACACACACACACACACACACACACACACACACACACACACACACATACCCTCACACCGTTTAAATGTACTTTTTTCTTTTTTTAATTGAAGCAGTTGATTTACAATATTATATTAGTTTCAGGTGTACATTATGGTAATTCAATATTTTTATAGATCATATACCATTTAAAGTTATTACAAAATAATGGCTATTTTTCCTGTGTTGTACAATGTATCCTACTTGCCTATTTATTCTATACACAGTAGTTTGCACTTCTTAATTCCCTCACCCCTATCTCCTCCCCGCTTCCCTTTCCCCCACTGGTAACCACTAGTTTGTTCTCTATATCTGTGTGTCTGTTATATATTGTTATGTTCAATCATTTGTTTTACTTTTTAGATTCCACATATACGTGATAACATACAATATTTGTCTTTCTCCATCTGACATATTTCATAAAGCACAGTACCCTCTAGGTGCAGCCACACTGTTGCAAATGGCAGAATTTCATTCTTTCTTATGGCTGAGTAGCATTCCATTGTGTATGTATATGACATCTTCTTTATCCATTCATCTATTGATGGACACTTAGGTTGCTTCCATATCTTGGCAACTATAAATAATGCTGCTAAGAACATTGGGGTGCATGTATTTTTTGAATTACTGTTTTCATTTCCTTTGAATATATAACCAAGCATGGGATTGCTGGATCACTAGGTAACTCTATTTTTAGTTTTTTGAGGAACCTCCATAATGATTTCTCTAGTGGCTGCACCGATTTACATTCCCACCAATAGTGCACTAGGGTTCCTTTTTTGCCACGTCCTTTCCAACACTTATTATTTGTAGAATTTTTGATGGTAGCCATTCCAACAGGTGTGAGGTGATACCTCATTGTGGTTTCGATTTGCATTTCCCTGAGGATTAATGATGTTGAGCATCTTTTCATGTGCTTGTTGTCCATCTGTATGTCTTCTTTGGAAAAATGTCTATTCAGGTCTTCTGCCCATTTCTTAAATCAGGTTGTTTGTTTTTCTTAATATTGAGTTTTATGAGCTGTTTATATGTTTTTGATATTAATTCTTTATCAGTCATATCATTTGCAAATATTTCCTCCTATTCAGTAGATTGTCTTTTCATTTTGTCAATGGTTTCCCTTGCTGTGCAAAAGCTTTTAAGTTTAGTTAGGCCCCATTTGTTTATTTTTGCTTTTGTCCCTTTGCCTTGGAAAACGGATCCAAATATATTGCTACAATTTATGTCAAAGAGTGTTCTGCCTATTTTTTCTTTTAGTAGTTTTATGGTTTCAGGTCTTACCTTTAGGTCTTTAATTCAGTTTGAGTTTATTTTTGTATATGGTGTGAGAAAATGTTCTAACTTATTGTTTTACGTGTAGCTGTCTAGTTTTCCCAGCACCACATATTGAAGAGATTGTCTTTTCTGCACTGTATATTCTTGCTTTCTTTGCCGTAGGTTAATTGACCAATAATTGGTTTATTTCTGAGCTATCTATGGTTCCATTGAGCTATGTGCCTGTTTTTGTGCACATACCATACTGTTTTGATTACTGTAGCTTTGTAATATACTCTGAAGTCCAAGAGTGTCATATCTCCAGCTTTGTTATTCTTTCTCAAGATTGCTTTGGCAATGTGATGTCTTTTGTGGTCCCATATAAATTTTAGGATTATTTATTCTAGTTCTGTGAAAAATGCATTGGGCAATGCATTAAATCTGTAGATTGCTTTGGGTTGTAATGACATTTTAGCAGTATTAATCCTTTCAATCCATGAACACAGGGTCTTTCCATTTCTTTATATCTTCTTCAATTTCCTTCATCAGTGTTTTATAGTTTTTAGACTATAGATTTTTTGCCTTGTTGGTTAAGTTTATTCCTAGGTATTTTATTCTTTTTCATTCGATTTTATACGGGATTATTTTCTTGCTTTCTCTTTTGGATAGTTTCATTATTATTGTATAGAAAAGCAACAGATATCTGTATATTAACCTCATATCCTGCAACTTTACTGAATTCATTTATTACATCTAATAGTTTTTTGGTGGAGACTTTACAGCTTTCTATATATAGTATCATGGCATCTTCAAATAGTGACAGTTTTACTACTTTCCTTCCAAGTTGGATGCCTTTTATTTCTTTCTCTTTTCTGGTTGCTGTGGCTAGGACTTCCAATACTATGTTAAATAGAACTGGTGAGAGTGGGCATACACGTTTTCTTCCTGATTTTAGAGGAAAGGCTTTCAGCTTTTTACCACTGAGTATGATGTTAGCTTTGAGTTTGTCATAAATGGTGTTAATGATGTTGAGATATGTTCCCTCTGTACCAACTTGGATGAGCATTTATCATGAGTGGATGTTTAAGTTTGTGAATTGCTTTTTCTGCATGTTTTGAGATTATCATAATTTTTACCCTTCCTTTTGTAAATGTGGTGCATCACATAGATTGATTTGCAGATATTGAACCATCCTTACTTCCCTGGAATAAATACCACTTGATGATGGTGTATGATCCCTTTTATAAATTCTTGAATTCAGTTTGCTAAAATTTTGTTGAGGATTTTTGCATCTATATTCATCAGAGATATTGGCCTGTAATTTTCTTTTTTTTGTAATGTCTTTGGTTTTGGTATCAGAGTAATGGTGGTCCTATAGAATGAATTTGGGAGTGTTCCCTCCTCTTCAACTTTTTGGAATAGTTTGAGGAGGAAAGGCATTAGCTCTTCACTATGTTTGGTAGAATTCACCTGTGAAGCTCTCCAGTCCTGGACTTTTGCTTGCTGTAGGGTTTTTTTTTTTAATTGCAAATTCAATTTCACTACTAGTGACCAGCCTGTTCAGATTGTCTATTACTTTCTAATTCAGTGTTGGAAGGTTTTATGTTTCTAGAAATTTGCCCACTTCTTCTACGTTGTCCAATTTTTTTGGCATATAACTAGTATTCTTTTATGATTTTTTGCATCTCTGTGGTAATGGTTGTCATTTTTCCTCTTTCATTTCTTATTTGGTTTATGTGTGTCCTCTCTCTTTTTTTTTTGATGAGCTCTCACTAAAGGCTTATCAATTTTGTTTGTCTTTTCAAAAATCATAGCTCTTTGGGGGGTCTTTATTTTATTTAATATTTCCTCTCTGATCTTTGTCATTTCCTTCCTTCTTCAGACTTTCAGTTTTGTTTGTTCTTCTTTTTCTAATTCCTTTACATGGGAGGTTAGGTTGTTTATTTGAGATTTTTGTCTTATTTGTTGAGTTAGGCCTATACCACCATAAACTTAGAACTACTTTTGCTGTATCCCATAGATTTTGGAAAGTTGTGTTTCCATTTTCATTTGTCTTGAGGTGTTTTCTGATTTCCTCTTGATTTCTTCATTTACACATTGGTTTTTTAGTAACATGTTGTTTAGTCTCCACAATTTTGTGTTTATCCCATTTTATCTCCTGTAATTGATCTCTAGTTTCATACTATTTTGGTTGGAAAAAAATGCTTGATATAATTTCTGTTCTCATATTTGTTGAGACTTGTTTTGTGGCCTAGCATGTGATCTATCCTGGAGAACGTTCCATGTGCACTTGAAAAGAATGTGTATTCTTCTGTTTTTTGATTGAATAAATGTACTTTCCTATCCATTCCCCCATGTCAGCTTTGTATCCCTTGGACGATCTCCCTAGCCTTCTGACATCTTGGGAACCAAAACCTTACTATCAATCCTCACTTGAGCAAAACGAGAAAAATGCTTGACCATCACTTCTTGACACTGATCTCTATCTGGCCATGATTTGAGTACCCTCCATGCAACTGTTAGAATCTCTCCTTTTCCCATCACCTTGGGAGCAGCCCCATGACATCTTGCTCTGTTCTCCATGCTCCCTGACTGAGCCTCCAGGGGTTCATCTTTCAGCATGTTTGGTCACTTGGTACTTTGAACATTCACTTCATGAAGCAAATCTTTTTGTTGCACCCCCAAGCCATTTAGTGAACCATTGCAGGTATACCTAATGGAGAGATCTTACAAAAAAAAACAAAATGCTGGTGGCACAGGTGGAGCCCCAAGATGCCCAAGAAATGACATTAAGTGATAATGGCTAGAGCTAAAATAGAGAATAAAATAAAAGAGCCTTTCTTGGGCTTCCCTGGTGGTGTGGTGGTTGAGAGTCCGCCTGCTGATGCAGGGTACGTGGGTTCATGCCCCGGTCCGGGAGGATCCCACGTGCCACGGAGTGGCTGGACCCGTGAGCCATGGCCGCTAAGCCTGCGCGTCCGGAGCCTGTGCTCTGAAACGGGAGAGGCCACAGCAGTGAGAGACCCACGTACCGCAAAAAAAAAAAAAAAAAAGCCTTTCTTGCCAAAA
>NW_006771828.1:707035-722849 GCF_000442215.2 Lipotes vexillifer
CTGCGTCTCCGGAGCATGGTGTCTGAAACGGGAGAGGCCACGACAGTGAGAGACCCACGTAGAGCAAAAAAAAAAAAAAAAGAGCCTTTCTTGCCAAATCATAGTAAAAGCATATTTTCTATTTACCCCATTGTCTTTCTGAGTCATAGTGTGATGCCACCAACAGCCATTCTTCCATGCCTTTTGGCAGTAATATGGATGGGGCATTTAGTTCAAGTCTCCCTTATTTAGTTTCTTTCTCATTACATTCAGGTTACCTCACTTGAAACAACAAGCCACACATTTTCATTAAGATTTTTCTCTCTCCAGCAGACCAAAATCAACACATTCCCATGTAGTTTACATGTTAAAATTCTCTTCTCCTGACAAAAACTCACAGATAGAAATGTTATAACAATAAGAGATTTTCTAATTGCTCTCTCCCTTTTATTCTGAATTTTCTAGGGATTGCCAGGAGAACACGGTATCCCAGGAAAACAAGGCATTAAGGGAGAAAAGGTATAGCTTCCGTTTCACTCACTTTGTATATTAAGTAGCTGGGTAGGAGGAAGAGACAGACAGACGGTCATAAGGACACTGAGGGAGTGAAAGGACAAGACAGGGCAGCTGGGATTGTGCAGGAGATAGATGTTCGCATAAACTATGGCATGAGTGTCATCCCTGGACACAGGGGCAGCCCGGGTTATGGCACTGAAAATGCAATGTGACAAAATGAACTGCCTTAGAGTTGAAGATCTCAGGACTCAAAAAACCTGTTTCAGGCTCAGCTAACAACTCAGGTGTAGACCTAAGAAGTCTCAATCTCTCAGGACCTGTTTCTTGATGTCTACATGGAAATAGTATTTTAGTACTGAACCATTACTTGGGAATAACTTAAAGAAAACATAAAGGTCATCTAAAGAACTATATGAATAGATTTTTATATTGTTTGCATATTTATTTATACACATACATACATTTCATGATACTGTAAACCTACTGTAACATAGCTCACCGCAAGATCTAGGTGCACTTAAGATAACAGAACCGTGTCCACGTGGATTGGACACTCAGTACATATAGTGGAATGAGTGAATGAATGGGTGAGAGAAGGCAGTGTGACTGGCTATGGTGACAACTTAATACTATGGAAACTGCTGCCTCTACACATCCCACCATGAACCTGAGTGATGAAGTGAGAATCTTACCTTGTTCCCTCAGGGAGACCCAGGTGGGATTGTAGGGCCTCCTGGACTTCCAGGTCCAAAAGGTGAGGCTGGTCCTCCAGGAAAAAGCCTGCCAGGGGAACCAGTAAGTACCAATCCTTTTACTAACATTTCCTTTGCAAGTTGATTAATTACTGTTTGTGTGTTCCCAGTTTCAGATCACAGGCCTAGGAATGTTTAGGTCTGCAGAAAAAGTATTCATCTTATTCTTTAGATCAGAGGTCTAATCTTTTTGGAAATTTGATGCAAGCAAAGGGCTCTCATCTGAAGAAAATGCACATACATGCACCATTTTTCATACAATTTTGGGAGATTCATAGGTGCCCCTGAAGCTTCTGCAGGGACTATTTAGGGATTTATGAAACCTAGTAAGGTATGCTAGTTTTAAACCATAAACCTTCCTTGGACAATATCTTAAAACAGAAGAACTTCCTGAAATTTCCCTTCTAGAGGCTCTGCATATATAGCCATAGGTGGTCATCTTTAAAAAATGTCCTTGTGGCCTGGGCTAATCCCAGGACATAGAAAACTGGATAGCTGGAAAATCCAACCCATATGCCTGTTTCATCTGCCTTTTATTCTCATCCCCTTTGACCTTTTATATGAATAGTAATAAATAGTTCTCAATATCAGATGCCTCCTTTTAAAGATGAAAACATCTTATATTTTAAAGTAACTACACAAAATCTATAGCCTAGTGAAATTTGTGTTCCCTCTTCCTTACTATTTTACAGAAACGGTTTATTCAAAAAAGATGAAGAGCAATGAAATATTTTTGAGTTATGACTTCTAAGATGTAATTAAACTTTTTAGGAAAAGAAATGTATTCACTTCCTTTTCTCTTCTTTCTCTTTTAGGGATTAGATGGAAATCCTGGAGCACCTGGTCCGCGAGGGCCAAAGGTAAAAATATCATAGATAATTTTTAAAGAATCAATAATTAACGAAATATAACTGGAAAATCCATGTCCCTTGAGCCTCACACTAACAGAAGCATCTAATTGCACAGGGAGAAAGAGGACTGCCAGGTATCCACGGCTCCCCAGGTGACATAGGCCCCCCAGGGATAGGAATTCCTGGCCGAACTGTAAGTGAAATTCAATCAAGTTTTTGAAACCCTGTTGACCCAATGTTGTGAAATAAAATCCAGCAACAAATTTGAATACGGAGAAAAGAGTGAAATGGTCAGAGGAGATAAAAAAAGTGCTAGTCAGAGAGCAAGAATTAATGGGCATTGTGGTTATATCCTAAGCACAGAAGGTACCCACTGTTTATTGACTTACAGTTGCTAATCACACATACACTGATTTTGAATTAGAACAAGTTATTTAACACTTTATTCCTCCATTCTATATATTTAGAAGTACAAATGAGTGTAAGATTATGAGAATGCCCAATATTAGGATATTATATATTACTGTTTGTATTTAATTAGAATAAAATGAAAAGTTACTTTTAAAGTGAATGGAGTGCCTATAAATGAGATGATATCAAAAATCTCTATGTAATATCTTAGAGAAGAGAGAATAGAGATAGTTTTTGATAGTTAAGCCAAATAATAGAAAGTTTTTTGACGTGTTTTAGCTATAAGGGTAATAATGATAATAATGACCATTGTATGCATACCTGTGGACCAAATAGCAGTAAGAGATAAAACTTTTTATTTACTATGAAAAAAGATAAAAGATTTTGGGACAAGAAAAGTGAAATAGATGGTTATCCCAAAGACATTAATTTGGGGATTGGCCTTGAAATGAAACTATCGTGAGAGGTAAAAGAAGATGTAAATAGTGAATGGTTATATTGTGTGTGGCTGGTGTTTGATTTTCCAGGGTGAGAATATAAAGACCACTGGAGATGGGAGATTAAACAAAGTAAAAAAGTAGGTCAGGAAATTATTAGGGGAGTGAAGGAGGTTGAAGCGAAAAATAAACCAACAAACCAAAAATAACTTAAGCACACAGTATAAATAGAAAGGAAGCAAAATGAATTTGACAAAATGAATATTTATTTAAATGACGAAATGAATATTTATTTAAAAGTGAGAAGGGAAAAGGCAATGAGCAGGTAGTGAAGCCAGGTGCTGAGACCCCAGCTCTTTACTCACCCAGGTGATCAGTCAGCTCCTCATCCAGGGGTCCACGGTCATGAGATAGGGATGGATCTGTCATCATTAGGTTCACTGATAATCTCCCAGCCTCATTTTAGTTACCCCAAATTCCAGTTTTCTAGCATAGAAAAGAATAACTGAAGTTTTATTTCCAGTTCCCATCACTGAACACTGGTTCTGGCAATTTCTTCAGAGAAATGACTCCCAGTAAAAAAGCAGGAAGGAAAGAAAGCCCCAAGCCGGTTACCCTGTGGCCGGCCAGTGTCTAGCAGACAGAACTTGGGCGTGTTGTTTGTGCGCCCGTGAGTGGGCAGGGACCAATGGCGGGCTCGGGGGCGGCCCAGGCGTCTGAACACAGTTACGGTGGTGCTTCCAGCACTGCATCTGGCCAGGTGTTCACCTGCCACCCAGAACTCTGGGCCAGCTTTGCAGAGAGTTTTCAGAGTGTGCAGGGTGGCAAGCCCTGTTGTCCACTATGTAAATTACAGTACTTGGCCCTTTATCCCACTTGGGTAATATATGGACATTCCCAGCAGAATTCTGATCACTGAATCTCCTTCTATTCAGGGCTCCCAAGGCCCAGCTGGAGAGCCAGGGATTCAGGTACGCTACTTAACCAAGTTATCTGGCACAGCAAATCCATCTTGCTGACTCAGGGGGGGATGGGGGCAATTACTAAAAGACTATCCTTATAAGTAACTATTTTCCCCTTTTCCAGGGTCCTCGAGGTCTCCCTGGGTTGCCAGGAGCTCCAGGAACCCCAGGGAATGATGTAAGGACAGTTTTTACCTACGTCCCTTCTCCCCCACACCTGTCTTAATCTGAACCTGTACCGAGGTGCAAAGATTTGAACATGCTGCTTCTGTTTTCAGGGAGCTCCTGGGAGGGATGGAAAGCCAGGTCTGCCAGGCCCCCCAGGTGACCCGGTATGTTGACAGACTGTGCCTGATTTATGTATGTATCTTTAATGCACCCAGAAGCCAAACAGCCTACCAAGCAAGTTTTGCTGTCCAAACTAATTAGAATGCTCAGTGACTGCTTAGTGATTTTGTTTAGCCCCATTTTTTTGTAGAGGGGAAAAAAATTCAAGCTACATCAGCATTTTTGTGTGTGTGACGAATACTTATTTCCTGAGGGTGTAATTCAGCTGTACAATTTTTGCCCCAAGCTGAACCTTGGTGTATAATGTCTCAATCCCATGGAAAATTGAGTTAAAACACATAGCCACAGATTCTATTCTTTCTAATGCTAGTGACACTGAATTTCATTTTCCTAAATGAAAGTTTGCAGGTAAGTTTCCCACAATATGGTACATATCTATTGATTTGGTGGCTTTAAGAATGCTGAAATGGTTAAATTACAAAACTGGCTTGAGTAGGCTTTTCAGAATAGGTTTAGGCACTAAATGGGTGTTCCAAAGTTTTATTTTAGGTTAAACCTTGCTTTGAGTGACAGTGAAATCCCTTTAAATAGCCTCCAAATTGGCAGTTATAATTTAAGAAGCCATATGGTATATGACATCGTATTAAGAATTCTGTATAATAAAACCCAAATCTGGCCTCTCGGTTCTGAGTCTCACAAATCCTCCTACACAGTTTGAGCCTCATGTGCCATTTATAAGTTACATGCAGAGGCGTATCTTGGCCTTTAACTCCCTCACTGAGTGAATCATGTGTGTATATGTATTGACTGGGAACCTTTAAAGCATTACTGGGGTTTACGGTGTCTCTCTGAAAGGACGCTTTAAGACACGAGGCCAAAGCACTGCCCGAGTCCTGTATCTGTTTCTGGATAGGAAACATCATGTTGGCCAACCATCCTGATGGTGAGGCTCTTCTAAGCCCTACCATTTGTCACCATGGTGACAAATCTCAGCTGGCCTGGTGTTTTGAGGGAAAATATCTATGTTCATTATGTTTGTATCGTATTGTGTGCCTGTATATGTATAATTACATGTATTGGGGGGTTTTTTTCTCCTTATCCACAGATTGCACTTCCTCTCTTGGGAGACATTGGGGCCTTGTTCAAGGTACTCTGTGGCTATGTAAGAAATTATGTGTTAACTTCCGGGAAAAATCAAAAAGGAAATCTTTATGAGAATTTGAGTTAATTGCTTAGCCTGAATTAAAATTCAATTTCTTAATGGCAGAACATCTTTCAGATAGAAAAAGGAACACATATCTGTAAGTGTCTAGTGCCACTTATACTAATTCCCCACTCTTTTCTTTCCCAGCCTCTCATTTTGGGTGTGGAGGAACAGGGGGGCAGGGGAGGAGGTGGTAGTTCTGAGATGAGCTGCAGGAGAGGAATGGTGTCATCAGCACCCTTGAGTAGATGTTCTCTCTCTGCAGCAATAGCTTTCTCTTAATGGTGTTTACCCACCCAGGCTCATCACTGTGAAACCCAGTCCTCCTCACAGTGTCTGCCCTGGCCAGTCCAGGATGGAAAACAATGCTACTCAATAAACAGCTAGCTTGCAAGGCTGAGTTTTTATGTCATGGGATTTTACAAAGTGAGTTACAAAATTGCATAGCTGACAATTGCCCTAACACCTGTGACTCTGTTAAATAAAAATGATCTCTACCTATTATCCACCTCACAGGGAATTAATCTTGCTACCGTTTTTTTTCTCTAATACTTTCCTCTATTTTATTTATAAAACAGATGGGGGGAGGCTTGATAATGGGACACCTGGAGGTTGTGTATTTGCATGTTTCTCTGTGGAATGCTAAGACTGAACCCAAATGAAAGTCTGTCCCTTTATATTCCACTCAAACCTCATGTGTCGTATCTGTCAATGTATGAATGGACAGTATATTTGTACACACGCACACGAGCTATGTGTGTGTATATGTGATCTATTTTATATTCCCAGCATTTAACTCAATGGTTCCTGCAATGACTTACTCAATAGTAGGCAGGCAGGAATATTTGTTGAATTGAATTCACAAGACTAGAATTCTAGTAAATATATTTGTCAGGTGAGAAAGGTTTTGAGAATAGTATATGAATATAAATGTAAATGTAGATATAAATATATAGAGGGGGGTTTTAAGACTTTCAAAAGCCAACATTTTCTCATAAGTCAGAAAATAGGGGCTTCCCTGGTGACGCAGTGGTTGAGAATCTACCTGCTAATGCGGGGGACACGGGTTCGAGCCCTGGTCTGGGAAGATCCCACATGCCGCAGAGCAACTAGGCCCATGAGCCACAACTACTGAGCCTGCGCGTCTGGAGCCTGTGCTCCGCAACAAGAGAGACCGCGATAGTGAGAGGTCCGCGCACTGGGATGAAGAGTGGCCCCCGCTTGCCACGACTAGAGAAAGCCCTCGCACAGAAACGAAGACCCAACACAGCCCTAAATTAATTAATTAATTAAGAAAAAAGAAGAGTAAATCCTATTTTAAAAAAATAGTATTTATGGGGGCTTCAGGAGGATCTTATGTTTACTGAGTTATGATTACATGCCAGGCAACACACTGCTTTACTTATATCATCTCACTTAACCTGAGCAAGAATCCTATGAGTTCAGGCTGTGGAGTTTCGCATTCTGTACACAAGAGACCTAAATTCTGAGGAGTTAATTTAAGTACCTTGCTCAGAGTCACACAGCCAGTAAGTGCGACATTAACGCAGGAGTGCAGGTCCTCAGACTGTCAGTCTCATGTTCTCTATGAGGGCAGTGATGTTGGAAACGGCAGGATTGTAGGAGTTATATCATTCCGGAACAGTTAGGGCTCTTTAAGGATCAAAAAAAATTATTGACTATCCTGATAGGATGTGGGGCAGCTCCCACTACAGACAAAAAGACTGCAAACAGGCTCTGACAGGGAAAAGAACCAGGGCTCCGATGGCCTCAGACATGGAAGTAGTCAACAGTTTCACCAGGGCAGCATCCCCTTAATAAATTTCCTTGCCGGGGTCCAGACCCAGCATCACCTCATGGAGGTTCTGAGTGTCAGGGGAGCCAGTTGGCAAGAGGTGAGCAGGACTGCTGACTGACAGTCCCAGCATGCTGTATTCAGTAGAAGAGAAGCATGTAGTTCCCCAAAGCATACGGGAATTTTAATCCTAATCCTGTCACCCAGTACATTAAGGGTCCCACTCTGTCTTAAAGTCTTTAGCGAACTTGATCGTCCTGCTTTGTTTCCAAAAACTGTGTTTGAATAAAGCGTTGAAAAGAACTGACGTATTTCCCAGCCCGAATGATGTATACCTTCAAAGACCTTCCTCCAGGTTAATCTGTGTATCAGTCCTTCTTTGAACGATCTCGTGTATTAGCTAATAACTGATGCGTCTTTATCCTCTCCGTGAGAAAAATCTTAAAAGATATTTTTTCCAGAACCTTAATGAAATCCACTTTTCCTTCATTTACCATTCTAGTTACTCTAACCTAAAGAAGATGAGGTCAGTTTGAAATGACTCTAGAAAATCCTATTGACTTGTAATTATTTCCATTTTTTATGTTTTATTAAAACAATCATGAAACTACCACAACATTGTAAATCAGCTATACTTCAATAAAAATCAATTGAATAATCCATCCTAAAATGTTACTTATATACAAAGTAGAAATAGACCCACAGACATGGAAAACAAACTTATGGTTACCAAAGGGGAAACAGGGGAAGGGATAAATTAGGAGTTTGGGATTAACATATGAGCACTACTGTATGCAATAGGTAACCAACAAAGACCTACTGTAGCACAGGGAACCATGCTCAATATTTTGCAATAAGCTATAAGGGAAAAGAATCTGAAAATAATATATGTATGTATGTATAACTGAATCACTTTGCCATTTACCTGAATTAACACAACATTGTGAATCAACTATACTCCAGCAAAAAAGCAATCAATGGAATAATCCATTCTAAAATGTTACTATGTATTGATATGCCATGTTATAATGTCTACAGATACAGTAGACATTGTTTATACTTTTTGAAATATGGAAAGCTTTTTGGTTCTCTGAAGTCCTCAAGCGTCTCTGCCTTCACAGTTTTTCAGATTTAGTAGGGGTGGTTCTACAAAAATGTATGTGTTTCTTAACTCCTGTACCAGCACATTAGTTCAGTGGAATGATCCTAGTGGCAAAATTAGTTTGGGAAACTTTGCACATCCCAACTCCTTCTCATGTATTCCAGCTCTAAGAAGGACAACCACAAAGAGAACTGTTCTGACCCAGCATTTCTTAGGCAAATTGCCTCAGAACCTTTTCAGTATCATACAAATTAGTCTTCCATGGAGCATATGTTTGGAAATCAAACTTGTGCCGATATACACTGGGTCAAAACTGTTGAACTTCATGGGCTTTCTTGCCAGCTTCCCATCAATGGCAAGCTTCCATTCCCTCTTCATGTGTAAGGATTCTTCCCTTTGGTTAAAAAGATGGAGGAATTGAGGCGTAGATTGTCCTACCTTTGGTCAATTGTTAAATTTAAGCTGTCTCCCCCACTCAGTAGTCCCTATTTTATGCCGTTCCTGATCATATTTTTATAACAGTTTATTTAAAAATAAGCCTCTGTAGGCTTTATGTGATAAGAATTTATCTTGTGAGCTCAGATACCTAAATTGAAGCCTTTGCAGACCAGCTAAATATTACAGAGAAGGCGATGGAAAGGTGATTCCACTTATATTTCCTATCTGCACGTGGATTTGACTTAGAAGTCAAGTCCCAGTCGCTCAAATAATTGTTTCCCACATGAGTGTTTCCCCTAACAAATAAAAGGTTAGTAAGCTGTGTTTAGGGTTCTCCAACTGATTGGGCTCTCAAAAGGGGAAATCCTTTCTTCACAGCTTTTCTTTCTTGCTTTCTTTCTTTCTTGCTTTCTTGCTTTCTTGCTTTCTTTCTTCCTTCCTTTCTTCCTTCCTTCCTTCCTTCCTTCCTTCCTTCCTTCCTTTCTTTCTTCCTTCCTTCCTTTCTTTCTTTCTTTCTTATGATTTATGCTATTGGTTTTATGAGCTCTGTAATCTTGCTGGTTATTCCAAACTTTATTGCCACCTCCCTTTTTAAACATGCTGCTAAGCAACTGAAACCCTGTGTTCTTGACTTATGAGTTTATCTTTTAAAATAGTTTTTGCCTCCCCAAAAGTAGTCTTTCAAATTGAATAAATTAAGTTTCTGAAAGTAGAATGACATAGCAATGGCTATCACTCAACTCTCACAAAAGTTCAAATAGAAGTTCAAGCCCAATCAATGAATAATGAATCTCCAGTGACCTTATCTCTATCTTCATTAGAACTTCTGTGGCAACTGCCAAGCCAGTGTCCCTGGGCTGAAAAGCAGCAAAGGAGAAGAAGCAGGCACTGGTGAGCCTGGACAGTTTGATTCTGTAGCCCAGAAGGTAAGAAGGGGGCTAAGTGTTGGTGGACCCTGGAGGTGACACATGATGCCTTCTCTCAGCTGTGACTGTTCTGTCCTCTAGGGTGATGTAGGGCCACGAGGTCCTCCAGGAGTCCCAGGCAGAGAGGGACCAAAGGTAAGAAAGTCTCTCCTCTGTGCAACCTTTAATTCAGGGTAAAAAAAAGAAATACATTTTAAAATACAGTCCTTTTTCTAAAAATATTTTGGAAAAGTGGGGTAAAAGCCATTTGCAGATGTCATTTATTTTTTTCCCCCGATTCTGTCCAAATGACATGCCCCAAGTGTCCTGAGAAGAGATATGTTCATTTTCCCAAAAGATGACAAAATGACTGAGTGTACTAACTAAATGTATTGTGTCTCTAGGGGAGCAAAGGAGAGCGAGGCTACCCCGGGATACGTGGGGAGAAAGGCAATGAGGTAAAAGGCTTTTCTCTGATCATGCAGCCCTACGGTTGATTCCTTCCATGTGACACAACAAAAGGACATCAATTTTCCTATATCTCATGTTTGATGCTAAACAAATAGAAACAAAGACAGCGCGCACTGGGATGAAGAGTGGCCCCCGCTTGCCACGACTAGAGAAAGCCCTCGCACAGAAACGAAGACCCAACACAGCCCTAAATTAATTAATTAATTAAGAAAAAAGAAGAGTAAATCCTATTTTAAAAAAATAGTATTTATGGGGGCTTCAGGAGGATCTTATGTTTACTGAGTTATGATTACATGCCAGGCAACACACTGCTTTACTTATATCATCTCACTTAACCTGAGCAAGAATCCTATGAGTTCAGGCTGTGGAGTTTCGCATTCTGTACACAAGAGACCTAAATTCTGAGGAGTTAATTTAAGTACCTTGCTCAGAGTCACACAGCCAGTAAGTGCGACATTAACGCAGGAGTGCAGGTCCTCAGACTGTCAGTCTCATGTTCTCTATGAGGGCAGTGATGTTGGAAACGGCAGGATTGTAGGAGTTATATCATTCCGGAACAGTTAGGGCTCTTTAAGGATCAAAAAAAATTATTGACTATCCTGATAGGATGTGGGGCAGCTCCCACTACAGACAAAAAGACTGCAAACAGGCTCTGACAGGGAAAAGAACCAGGGCTCCGATGGCCTCAGACATGGAAGTAGTCAACAGTTTCACCAGGGCAGCATCCCCTTAATAAATTTCCTTGCCGGGGTCCAGACCCAGCATCACCTCATGGAGGTTCTGAGTGTCAGGGGAGCCAGTTGGCAAGAGGTGAGCAGGACTGCTGACTGACAGTCCCAGCATGCTGTATTCAGTAGAAGAGAAGCATGTAGTTCCCCAAAGCATACGGGAATTTTAATCCTAATCCTGTCACCCAGTACATTAAGGGTCCCACTCTGTCTTAAAGTCTTTAGCGAACTTGATCGTCCTGCTTTGTTTCCAAAAACTGTGTTTGAATAAAGCGTTGAAAAGAACTGACGTATTTCCCAGCCCGAATGATGTATACCTTCAAAGACCTTCCTCCAGGTTAATCTGTGTATCAGTCCTTCTTTGAACGATCTCGTGTATTAGCTAATAACTGATGCGTCTTTATCCTCTCCGTGAGAAAAATCTTAAAAGATATTTTTTCCAGAACCTTAATGAAATCCACTTTTCCTTCATTTACCATTCTAGTTACTCTAACCTAAAGAAGATGAGGTCAGTTTGAAATGACTCTAGAAAATCCTATTGACTTGTAATTATTTCCATTTTTTATGTTTTATTAAAACAATCATGAAACTACCACAACATTGTAAATCAGCTATACTTCAATAAAAATCAATTGAATAATCCATCCTAAAATGTTACTTATATACAAAGTAGAAATAGACCCACAGACATGGAAAACAAACTTATGGTTACCAAAGGGGAAACAGGGGAAGGGATAAATTAGGAGTTTGGGATTAACATATGAGCACTACTGTATGCAATAGGTAACCAACAAAGACCTACTGTAGCACAGGGAACCATGCTCAATATTTTGCAATAAGCTATAAGGGAAAAGAATCTGAAAATAATATATGTATGTATGTATAACTGAATCACTTTGCCATTTACCTGAATTAACACAACATTGTGAATCAACTATACTCCAGCAAAAAAGCAATCAATGGAATAATCCATTCTAAAATGTTACTATGTATTGATATGCCATGTTATAATGTCTACAGATACAGTAGACATTGTTTATACTTTTTGAAATATGGAAAGCTTTTTGGTTCTCTGAAGTCCTCAAGCGTCTCTGCCTTCACAGTTTTTCAGATTTAGTAGGGGTGGTTCTACAAAAATGTATGTGTTTCTTAACTCCTGTACCAGCACATTAGTTCAGTGGAATGATCCTAGTGGCAAAATTAGTTTGGGAAACTTTGCACATCCCAACTCCTTCTCATGTATTCCAGCTCTAAGAAGGACAACCACAAAGAGAACTGTTCTGACCCAGCATTTCTTAGGCAAATTGCCTCAGAACCTTTTCAGTATCATACAAATTAGTCTTCCATGGAGCATATGTTTGGAAATCAAACTTGTGCCGATATACACTGGGTCAAAACTGTTGAACTTCATGGGCTTTCTTGCCAGCTTCCCATCAATGGCAAGCTTCCATTCCCTCTTCATGTGTAAGGATTCTTCCCTTTGGTTAAAAAGATGGAGGAATTGAGGCGTAGATTGTCCTACCTTTGGTCAATTGTTAAATTTAAGCTGTCTCCCCCACTCAGTAGTCCCTATTTTATGCCGTTCCTGATCATATTTTTATAACAGTTTATTTAAAAATAAGCCTCTGTAGGCTTTATGTGATAAGAATTTATCTTGTGAGCTCAGATACCTAAATTGAAGCCTTTGCAGACCAGCTAAATATTACAGAGAAGGCGATGGAAAGGTGATTCCACTTATATTTCCTATCTGCACGTGGATTTGACTTAGAAGTCAAGTCCCAGTCGCTCAAATAATTGTTTCCCACATGAGTGTTTCCCCTAACAAATAAAAGGTTAGTAAGCTGTGTTTAGGGTTCTCCAACTGATTGGGCTCTCAAAAGGGGAAATCCTTTCTTCACAGCTTTTCTTTCTTGCTTTCTTTCTTTCTTGCTTTCTTGCTTTCTTGCTTTCTTTCTTCCTTCCTTTCTTCCTTCCTTCCTTCCTTCCTTCCTTCCTTCCTTCCTTTCTTTCTTCCTTCCTTCCTTTCTTTCTTTCTTTCTTATGATTTATGCTATTGGTTTTATGAGCTCTGTAATCTTGCTGGTTATTCCAAACTTTATTGCCACCTCCCTTTTTAAACATGCTGCTAAGCAACTGAAACCCTGTGTTCTTGACTTATGAGTTTATCTTTTAAAATAGTTTTTGCCTCCCCAAAAGTAGTCTTTCAAATTGAATAAATTAAGTTTCTGAAAGTAGAATGACATAGCAATGGCTATCACTCAACTCTCACAAAAGTTCAAATAGAAGTTCAAGCCCAATCAATGAATAATGAATCTCCAGTGACCTTATCTCTATCTTCATTAGAACTTCTGTGGCAACTGCCAAGCCAGTGTCCCTGGGCTGAAAAGCAGCAAAGGAGAAGAAGCAGGCACTGGTGAGCCTGGACAGTTTGATTCTGTAGCCCAGAAGGTAAGAAGGGGGCTAAGTGTTGGTGGACCCTGGAGGTGACACATGATGCCTTCTCTCAGCTGTGACTGTTCTGTCCTCTAGGGTGATGTAGGGCCACGAGGTCCTCCAGGAGTCCCAGGCAGAGAGGGACCAAAGGTAAGAAAGTCTCTCCTCTGTGCAACCTTTAATTCAGGGTAAAAAAAAGAAATACATTTTAAAATACAGTCCTTTTTCTAAAAATATTTTGGAAAAGTGGGGTAAAAGCCATTTGCAGATGTCATTTATTTTTTTCCCCCGATTCTGTCCAAATGACATGCCCCAAGTGTCCTGAGAAGAGATATGTTCATTTTCCCAAAAGATGACAAAATGACTGAGTGTACTAACTAAATGTATTGTGTCTCTAGGGGAGCAAAGGAGAGCGAGGCTACCCCGGGATACGTGGGGAGAAAGGCAATGAGGTAAAAGGCTTTTCTCTGATCATGCAGCCCTACGGTTGATTCCTTCCATGTGACACAACAAAAGGACATCAATTTTCCTATATCTCATGTTTGATGCTAAACAAATAGAAACAAAGACAGGTTTTTTCCAAATGTTAACACATTTTAAATAATACGTTGATGCTTATTTTCAGTGATCCAGTTTTTGAGACAAGGGAATTCAAACACAAAGTTAAATATCAGTTACTACGTTTCTGTTTTCTCATAGCAGGTAACAATTCCAGCTCTCTCAAGATAAAAGCAAGAAGAAAGAGGGAAAGGAGATTTACTGAAAAGAATCCCAAAGTAGCTCATAGAATTGAAGGAATAGTTAGCAACCAGCCTAGGGATAGGGCAGCTCCAGAACTCAGCAGAACTTCCCTGGGCCGCTGCTGTAACATGACTCAGTTTCAGTGACCTTGGTTTGTTTGTATCTCTGCTCAACTTTCAAACTCTTGGGAGGAAGAAAAAAAAAAACTATCAAATGGGTCTGCTTGGACTGGTTTAAACCAGCTGCCCACCCTCCCACTAAGGTTCAAAGTCAAATGTGCTCTTGAGATGGTGGCATAATTTTCTGACTCTCAGCCACACTGATGCTCAGGATAGCATTCTTTCCTGCATAATTCACATGAACTCTTAGAAAAACCAATCAGGATGATGAATTCTTGTTAGTTTAAACAGTTTTGATACTAATAATTCTTAATGAAAGTAAGTAAGCCATCTGGCATGTAGTAACCTTGATGTTAGTGCAGAAAATCAAAATGATATAAAGTAGATCTTTTTTTTGAGTTGGAGTTATATATTTCACATTATAAATTATCATCGTTGTTATTGTTTTTAATTAACATGGATTCTATTCAAGAAAACTGTGAGGATTGGGTTGTTTTTTTTCCGAGTTAAAAATTGAAGAGCAAAGAAATACAACATTTATTTTCATCTGGAAATAAAACAGTAAAGGCATTTTATTTTCTAAATAAGGAAGAGTTATTGAGCTTTTGCATCTTCATGCTCCACAGAAAGTTGCACTAAAGTACAAGCACAGTGTCTGATTTTAATAGTCTAACAGCTTTTAACTGCCTCGACTCAAGAAGTAGGTTTTAAAGGCAATTGAGAATGCAATAACAAAAAGATCGGGAAATAATTGGAATTCAGGTCTTTTCATAAGTGACTCTAAATTAAATTTATTAGAAGTTAACTTTTATTGATTCTTCAGAATCCTTAGCACTCCTGGTGAACTGAAATCCCTCCTTAATCACTATTTTAGTGTGCTTTTCCTTAAGTACACCTTGCTGGGTCTTTAACACAGCGTACACAGACTTTGCACAAGACACTTAGACAACTTCAGCTAGTTCAGGAGGAGATTCTCCACTGTTTCTTCACATCACATGAATAGTATGAATAAGCCTGAAGTAACATACTAGCTCAATTGGGCCTTTGGTGGGTAACGGGGCAATGCAGCTTGTCCCTCTCAGGCAGGTGAGAAATACTGAATATTATCTTGTCTTCACTTGGACTCAGATACTCCCTGAAATTTTAATTTGTTGATTTGTTTAAGTGAATGAAACTTTGCCCAAGAACATATGTATTTCCAGCTGGCCAATAAACTATACTATTTTAATATGCATATAATATCTAATTATACAAAATCTAAGATGTCTGTTCTACCCTTAGTGGAAAAGATGCAGAAGGACACCCTGTCTCTTTGAGGAATTCCCAATTATTATTTAATAATTATCCAATGGTCGATTTAATCCATTTGGGAACTTAAAGAGAGGAGTTGCCTTTCGGTTTATTGGTCTTACGAAAGTGACATTATCCTCAACAGTTTTTACAGGTGTTGTTTCACAATGCAAGGTAGCAAATTAGCAGATGCTGATAGAGCACAGACTTACCTCTCATAGTCAGAGGGAATTCTTGCTTGGAATACAGGTCTTTCTACAATATTTTAGAATAATAATTAATAGATAGGACATGAAAAATATTGTCAGCCGTAAGTTGTAGCAATGGAAAAATAAATATTCTTGGTAGCAACTGAGGTAGGACTTGCAAAATCGAAATATCAGAATAGGGAA
>NW_006771828.1:722859-742155 GCF_000442215.2 Lipotes vexillifer
CTAATGATCCTTGACTATGCAGTAAATTTTAATTTGTATTTTAGTTTGGTACAATATGCTAAATTGACTGTCCTACTCTTGAATAGGTATTTGTCTTCTTTGATGACCTTTCTTGTCTTGTAAAATTACCTGCTTGCCCTTTACACAACCATAGTAACTTTTACCCTTACTACAGAATTTCAGCTTGTTCAGAGAAAGATGGCTGAGAATGATTCTTTTTTTATTTATGGACTGAGGTTTACTTTAAAGTTTAATGTGGTCATCAAAGGTTAATGAGTCCCAAGCTTATAAACTGGACTACCTAAAGACTCACTCAGCATCTCTAGACTGATTCAGTGTTGAGACTAAAAGTAGCACAAAAAAAAAAAAAAGAATACATATGAACACACATATCTTATACACGTACATACAGAGAGGATTTTATGGAAATGTGGGTGTTTTGAGATAAAGCAATTTGTGGCATAGCATTTATAATCTCCAGACATTTTAGAGATCCATTCCCAAAGGAAGTTTGTTTCCTTTCCACTTATAACCCCATAAACAAGTTAATGGTGGGGGAATAAAAAGAGTCAATACAACATGCCAACGTGTACCACCCACAAATGCACATGGGCACATGCGTACATATGCGCGCACGCACACACACACACACACACGCACACACACACTGAGCGTTGCCAGTGAGGATGATACCATCTTGAAGAAAGTATATGTCCACATTAACACAAGTATACATAAGATATTACCCAAGACTCCTGTTACATGAGGAATTTCGGCACATTCAAGGAGAGCCTTTCCAGCATTTCTTCACCTCCCATCACATGGAAAAACCTGAAGGAATATATGATCCCATTAGGCATTAGATGGACAGACCTGGCAGAGCTTGGTCCTTAATCCCATTGATGCAAAGAACCTTGATCCTGTAGAACTTTGTTCCTCTAGAGCTCCCATAGATAACTATGTAGCAATTTTACCATGGTCACGTCACCTGATATTTATAATATGTATAAAATGCATATTTCATCACAGTAAAGTGTAAAGGAATTTATTATGACAATGAATGGTTTGGCACTATAAAAGGATTACTCAGTAAAGAAAATTCAATCCTGAAACAGTGGAACTGTTCAAAATAGAACTTGACACGTCATATGGTTATCTGAAATAATAAATGGGTATTTAAAAGTATATTTTTCCCATTGTAGAAGTCATCTGAGTTCCTTATAGAAAATTTGAGAAATACACAAAAGCACTGAAAAGACAAAAGTTATTCCTATTTGTACTTCTCCGACTGTTGGTAAAAGTCATATTATTGTCCACAACCCCTCATCCACAATTCCAAAGTTCAAATGCCTCTGAAAACCTGGGAAATTTTTCCCAAGTTTGCAGCAGATTTATTTGGCAGCAAAATCTGACCTGAAGTCATATGGAGCTAGTCTATTTATCCCACTTGGTGAGACTATCATATGTTTTGCTATAGAAATATTTGTGTGTTTATTAGCAGGTGCTGCCTCAAGTGGCATGGGAGTGTTATGTAATATCCAGTATGAGCACTGTGTTCCCTTTGAAACAAATCTGAAAATCCAGAACCCTGAAACACACCTGACACTAAAGTTTCCAGATAAGGCATTATGAGCCTCTATCAGTCTCATATTTTATGAAGTGCATTTCTAATTTTTTAATAATTTGGACCTTTATGTAACATTTTGTAACGTTTCCTTTTCTTTGTTATTCAGTAGCTTTTGAAACATGACTTTAACAGTTGCAAAACATTTCATATTATGGATTTTATGTAACTTATTTAACTAATATTCTTTTGCTGACTTACTTGGTAAAGGAACAAATTAATTACACGAGTTATCAGTTAATCTTACCAATTCTTCTTTGAATATATAAATGTATCCAGTATAATTAGCATGACGCTACAAATCTTAGGCGGGGCCTAAGAAGCTATCTCTTCACTTTTACCCTTAAGCCATTAAAGGGTTCTAAATTTAAATTCGCCGATGAGCTGTATTTCTTATAATGAACTGGCCAGCTAAACTAAATACTGTATCATGAAACAGAGTCCATTGTTCCACCAGCTGAAAGAAGCATTAGTGTAACCATGTATTTCTTTGATGGCACTCTGCTCATCTGAAATTTGTATTTTCGTGCTTTAGCAGTGCCGGCTTCTCAAAGATGGCTGTTGTCAATGGAGGGGCTCTGTGAGATCAGAAATGTTCTATGAATCACCAACACGTTAAATTATGTTTGTAACAAATTCCACGTCGTGGCATTTTAGCTCGCCATCCTTACTCTTAGAAAACGGGTGTTTGCAGATGACAAATGTGTTTCTTGATTAGCCAGCAAAGATGGGTAGTTTTCAATCGTCAAAATGTTTGATGAACTAGGGCTTTCCTGGTGGCGCAGTGGTTGAGAGTCCGCCTGCCGATGCAGGGGACACGGGTTCGTGCCCCAGTCTGGGAAGATCCCACATGCCGCAGAGCGGGTGGGCCCGTGAGCCATGGCCGCTGAGCCTGCGCATCCGGAACCTGTGCTCTGCAACGGGAGAGGCCACAACAGTGAGAGGCCCGTGTACCGCAAAAAAAAAAAAATTTGATAACTAAAATGCTTTGTTTCCAATGATATAACAGATTTCATGGTAGGAACTATCTCTTTTAGGGTCTTCAAGGCGTTCCGGGCCTTCCAGGTGCTCCTGGCCCGACTGGACCCCCTGTAAGTATTTGCTAAAATACTTAGAGCCCATATCTGCTGGTATGATGCAAAGTGAACTAACATTCTTTATTGCTTTTTGTTCTCTGTTCCTCTGTGTGGATTATGTAGCTATTGCTGGGGAAAGTAGCATCCAACATCTCAGATTTTTGTTAGTATTCCTTAAGGCTGCTTGGGGTTGTGGAGACTTGTCATGAAAATTCTACCAGACCAGAAAGCAGACTGTGATGAAGCAAGTCTATTTGTATAGACGTTGGATGTAGAGGAGCGTTATCTTTTTTAGCTATAATTTTTCTGGCATCAACCTTAGGGACAGATATTCCGATGGTTACACGATTACATTTTTAAGCACCATAAACTAAGAATTTATTCTCTAGACAGAAAAAAAAAAAAAAAAAAAGGGGTCAAGGATTATCAGATTCAATTTACTTTTATTCCTGTTTCTGACTTAAAATATGCTGTACTTTAGTCGGCACTTTTTTCCGCTGTCTCTCTCAAACACAGCATCAGGGCCTTTTTGTCTTCAGTTACCCTGTTTGCTTAAAACAATCTTTTTTCCTTTCCCACCTGCTAAACCCAGTCTATCATGAAAGCAGAGCTCAAATCTAGGGTTGCCAGTTAAAATATAGGACATGAGGCTCAATTTGAATTTCATGTAAATAAATACTTTCATAGCATGTTTGTCCCAAATATTGTATTTTTATTTGCTAAATCTAGCAACTCTCCTCAAGCCTCAATTTTTCCAACTCTTTCCTTCTTAGAGTGCCTAGGCAAAAGGTATGTAGGAATGTAATCGTGTTCTTTTCATGTTTTGAATCATGGGTTTGCCATAATGAAAATTTTACCTTTTGTGCTTTCACCACAGTTATATAGAACAAACCTGGCTCTAAATTGTACACTAAAATTAAAAGTTAAGAGAAAGAGTTGTGAAAGGAGCCGTGGAAATGATAACTAACTCTATTCTCAAAGAAGATTTTAAACTAAATTTTATTTTCCATTGGTAAAATGCAGATCGCATAACTCACCTTGTTAATTCTGCTCTGTGAAGTATTTAAAATGTTGATCACCACCAAAATTATAGCTCATTTAGGAAGGCATAATGCTATGTAAATTGCCATTTAAACAGCAAGGCTAAATTCTTAAATGTATTAAGAGGTTCCAATTAAGGTCATTAAATGTGGTTGGCCAAGGTGAAAAAGTGACCACAAATACAAATTTTATCCTTCCAAGGGCTTATTAGCAGGATACAGCTGCTGTACCAGCCTGAAGAAATATAAGCTTATAGGACTCATTTTAATTAGGATCAAATGACCTTCAAAGTGTATCAGTTTGAGCAACCAACTTCCAATACCCTTGGCCGTTTGGTTGTTGTTTCTGTGACAAACTTAGTTTTGTGTTTTACAGGGCTTGCTGGGAAGAACGGGACATCCTGGCCCCTCGGGAACAAAGGGTGACAAGGTACAGAGGGAAAGCCTCACTTACTGTCCAGATTGGGGCTTGGGGTAGAAGCAAGGTGAGCCTACTTACAGAGAAATCCATAAAATCAAGCAAAGCCTCAAAGTACTATAGGAGTGATGTCAGGGAAGTGGGCTTGGAAAGACATAGGTCCCAAAATTGGTCTGAAGACAAGAGATATGTTCCCAGGGAAGAGGATGAATAGCACATAGGTGCCACACAGCAAACATCCAAGCTGGACTCAGGGTCCTGGGCATCCACTGTGGGGAAGGATGGGGTGAGGGTCACCTCCCGATGAGGTGCAGGAAGGTAGTTTGTATCTGGAAGTCCAGCCGCAGGTGCCAAGGCTCCCGACAGGAGGCTCGCTCTCAGAACCAGGATTCCAGTAAATGACGTGCTTGCTGAGAAAATCTGCAAGTTCTGTCCTTAGAGGGTTGTAGGGGAGATCCGCGAAAGAACCAGCACAACTTGCTTCCTGGGGAGTCTGGTTGACAGGACAGATGGGTTGCTGTGGTCAGCAGGGAGAACCAGCAAAAGATCAGCAGGAAGATCACACAGTTACCCCATTTACGATCTAAAGTGTCACCCACAGTGTGATAGAGCCAGCACACGAGTCACACAGACTAACTCTTTGGATGAGAGAAATTTAAGAATCCGGAGCCCATATGAGCCACTCAAGTGGCTTCTACCCCAAAATGACCACAGTGGGGCATAATGGCATCAAGGAGCAAAGGAATCCCCCCAAACTGAAAGGCAACAACGTGCTTATTCTGGACAGTCTCAGCACAGTTTCTCTGATAGCATCCCAGGGAGCTTGCCCACCTCCACCAGCCTTTTTGATCTGTTCTCGATGGAAATTATTCAGTCAGAGATTTGCCTTTTGAAGTTAATGGGAATTCCACACTGAGATGAGCTTTGGGGCACAATCGAGAAAGAAAATATGACTATTAATTGTGCCGGAAAAAAAAGTCCTTTCAATAGGTGCATATTTTCCTTGTTTATCGTCCACTCACAGTTCATGAGAACCATGACATGATTCTCTGAAGGACGCCGCCAGCAGAGCCCCATGCGTCTTAGAGAGAGAGCCGCCAGCAGAGCCCCATGTGTCTTAGAGAGAGAGCCGCCAGCAGAGCAGTTTGGGAAAAGATACAGTATACTCATGGTCACTCCTTCTCAGGCAGATACATTGCAAGAAAAACTTTACAGTTGGTTTTTATTGATAAAGATACAATCAAAAGGTTTCTAGGATTCTTTGGTTACTGAAAAAATGGGGAGATTGGAATGCAATCCTTCATCAAATTTATGAAAATAGACTAAAATCCCTCAAAATTCTTGGGCATTTTAAAGTAGGAATTTTACTCTCTCTGGATTCTTTTTTAATTAACCATTTCTTGCCATCGCCCCTGATATTGAGAGACTCAAAAGATTTTATGAGGCTATTATTCTAAAAAAAAAAAAAAGCAGTTACAGGAAAAACTGGTTAAAGGCACCAAAAGGAGTATCATACCTCAGTTTATCATGGACCAATAAGCATCCTATGTTTTATCAAAATATAGATGAAATCCCATTTTTCAAGTTTCAACTTGAATGCATTTCTCACACATTTCATTTTCAGTCTGCTTTGCCTGGAAGCAGAATGTCTGAGGCTGTTTACATTGTAAAGAACATTTTCCTTATATAGCGTTGTACCACGGTCACTTCTGCTCAGTGGGACATGCCTGATATTCACTTAGGATGTGAAAGAAAGTTTTCCTCCTGCAGACACACACAGGTTGTGATTTTCTACTTTAGTCAGAGCATGTGGATGCCCTCTCTGGTTCCCAAAAGATGAAGGTGGTGGAGGTGAGGCTAGAAGCGAGGGTCTGACCCAAAGAGCCATGTCCCTGAGCTGCCCCAGCCTTCAGGAAGTGTGCTCTGCACCCCCATGTGCGGAGAGTTCCCCCAGCTGCACTCGAAGTCCAGGACCTGGTCACCTGCTTGTCTGGCTCCATCTAAAAATAAGCTTCATCCCTGGTGCTCACACCGTGAGGATCCGAATGCCTGTGGGAAAAGGCATTTACCTTTCCCGTGGTTTAGTAATGTTAATTCTCCAGGTGAAGGGAAGAGCCCCGCTGAATAAGACTTTGCAAGGGTGAACAAAATGACAAGTCATATTGACTTCGGAATGTGGCTCCCGGAGGAAGCGCAGTCGGGCCCATAAACCTGGAGTAGAAATGTCTAAGCCGTTTATGTTGGTCTGTGTACCCCCTTGCAGGGCAGCGAGGGACCCCCTGGGACACCTGGACCACCTGGACCACCTGTGAGTTCTTTCAGGTTTAAAACATAAATTCATGCATCTACTTCAGACTTGTATAAACAACAAGGTCCTATTGTATAGCACAGGGAATTATATTCCATATCCTGTAATAAACCATAATGGAAAAGAGAAAAAAAAAAGATTTTACTTTTTTTGTTTGTTTTTTTGTTGTTTTTTTAAATAGACTTTATTTTTTTTGGATGATTTTTTATGTTTGCAGGAAAATTTCACAGAAAATACAGAGTTCCCATATGGTCCTGCCACACACACGCAGTTTCCCTTATCATTAATATCTTACGTTAGTGTGGAATTGTACTCTTTAAAAGTATAAACTTTATGGTATGTGAATTTTATCTTGGCTTAAAAACCAAAAACATATGTATAAAGTTCCTTCTAACTCTGATATAATGATTTTTCAGTGGCATGTATAACAGAATTATTATTATATGTTGAGAAATATTATTTGTCACATTAACTATCCAGGTAATATAATTTCTCTCTTAGAGTAGAATTTTTTACAGTTGAGGAGCTGATATTGATACATTAGTATTAACTAAACTCTATAGCTGACCTTGGGGTTTACTTTTTCGGTTGTATGGTCCATCAGTTTTGATAAGTGCATAGTCTCATGTATCCACCATTACAGTACCGTACAGAACAGTTTCACTGCCCTGAAAACGTCCTGTGCTACACTTGTTCATCGCTCACCTCCCTGTCCCTCAAGCTGCTAGAAACTGTTGGTCTTTTTACTATCTCTATACTTTTGCCTTTTTCAGAATGTCCTATAGTTGAAATCAAAAAAAAGCTTTTATGACTCAGAGGTCAGACTACATTTAGATATTCTCAAGGATAAAAGTCATCTGAGTTTTATGTATAAATGTGAATGACAGCCAGGGTGGCTTAGGGGAACCCTGATTCCCGCATTAGCTCAGCCCTGAGGCACACTGCTCGGATTTGCAGACTGTGGGCCTCCCTGCTGTGGACTCAGTTCAGGTGGGTGTGCACCCCTACTCTCCACCTCCTGCCTGGGGGACCCTGGGAAAGTCATTTAACCTCAATGAGCCTCATTCACAGAAAAGACAGGGGCTGTAAAAAGACATCCCTTCCGGCAGTGTGAGTTGGTAGAAAAATTGTGTTGTGCTGTGTGTGTTCGTTACCATCTATGATGCCCGAGATGCAAGGAAATTCTATTTATATGGTGCCTAGTGAATGAAATGTACAAGGGCCACCGCTGCTTTCGTGCTAGGGATTGAGACAGACGTGCACATTGTCGGGAGGCTGGGGAGGACAGGGGCCTCTCTCCGGAGCAAGTCTGCCCTCAAGTGGGATCTCGCTCAAACAGCATCACAGCGTCCGTCCAGCCAAGCGTTCTTTCCCACCTGCCTCAGAGGGAGAGGTGAAGAAGCCAGACTCCCCCAGAAGGGGTAGAATTCATCCATGACTTTGGTTTTTTTTGGAGAAAAACAATCAGAAGTTTAATAACATGTGCACTTCCTATATGCAAGGGAGACATCCAGGAAAACTGAGTAACGCCCTGAAATGGCCCAAGTCCTCACCTTAAGTACCATCCTCATCTAAAAACAAGAGAAAGGAAGGGTATGGCTGCTGTGCATTTTCACGTCTCAGCTTTCTCCACTGGTAGGAGTTTCTTAGGATGCTGGAGACAACAAAGATACATCGCTAGTCTGCATGCAGTCGCACGTTTGCGCACATCAGTGAACACACTGGCACTCGGCTTCCCTAAACGTGCTCATTTTTGTTTTACTTACCTTCTCCCTTGACAAGGAAGCAGAGCAGGCAGCATTTGAGGCTCAAACACTAAAATACCCTCCCTCCCCAGTGGACAGAACAGCAAAATACAACATGAGCTCCCAAAAGGGACCTCTATTTTACGATGGATTTAAGAAATCTCCCTTGCCCCCCAGCCCGATTCTCCAAAGCTATTTATTCTTCAAAACAAATTAAATGTTGTCTTTTCTGTGAAGCACCCCCCGGCGGCCCTGGAAATCTCAGACAAAAGTATCCTTCCCCCTCCAGGACTAAATACAGTAGACATTCAGCAGTTGCCAAATGAACGAATGAAATACTGAAGGAATAAACGAACAGAGCATTTTTCCTTCCTTCACAAGTGTTTGAAAGATGCATGCAAATCATGCGCCCTGAGCACCACTGACCACCATGGTCCAAAAACGGCAGTGATGGCTCTTCAATTTTGCAGCTGAAGCTTGGAAATCACAATAAAGGAAAACGCAGGTTATGATTCTATGGGAATTTTTAAAAAGAAGGTTAGAGGATCCTAACTAAAATTTTCATATGCAAATTTTTCCTGAATGCCAAAATGTACGATTTTGAAAGCCTCTCAGATTAGTTCTCTTTAAGTGTTAGTTGCTCTGGGACTTTGCATTCACAGGTCAATTTATTAGGAAGTTCCTCTTCCCTGTTGTTCTAAAGAATATGTTTTTGTAGAAACATCCATGCAGGGTTGTGAGTAACATCATCTCCCCCATTTCCCTTAATTTTCTATTTAGTATGAAGAGAGTGTGGAAAAAAATTACCTCTCAGTAGCCAAATTGTTCCCTGTTCACATCTTCATCAGTACTCCTGTGTTATGGCCTGCAGGTCAGCAGGCTGTAAACAGTTAGCATAAATTGGCAATTCAGAAACTGAATTTTAATGAGCAGATAATATTTTCCTCTGAATGCATTAGTGGCTCATCTGTCAAGCCGGCACATTCGTCACAGCCCCACCAAAAGTGTGTGCGCGTGCTCCAGGTGGAGCCCACATGCCTTCTGTTTTTTTCTTCTACGTTTGCTTTAGAAGAACCAAAAAGGGGAACGTTATAATTTTTACCGATAACATTAAACTCAGTTTCTAAAATAGAGTAGGAAAAATATCATTTGGTGAAACAACAAAAGGTAGAGATGCTCACTGTTAACTTCAAAGGATAACTCCATGTTTCATTTCTTTCTTAAGGGTTTACCATTCAATGAAGGAAATGGAATGGGCAGTTTATATAAAATCCAGGTATTTACTTTGCTAATTATGTAAAATCACTTTCCGGCTATGGGTTACTACAAATTCTTCTCACCTTTGTCTTTTTCTTTTGAAGGGAGGTGTGAACGCTCCCAGTTTTCCAGGGCCACCTGGCCCCCCTGTGAGTACAGTTGTTTATCACCAAGCATATTTTAGCTGAGCAGCCTCACACACACACACACAAAGGCCTCCTAAGTTCACTGAAAAATATGTGTTACAAATATAAAGAAAAATTTCTGCAGGAGGAAATAAATGAAACCAATTATAATAACATTGGGGAAATGTACACAGTCAAAACAAAGGAAAGCGGCATTCTGCATGGTGGTGTCACTTTTTGGAAATCTGAGAACTAAATCAATGTCCAAGCAGTCACCATCATGGGAGTTCCATCAAGTTATATTTCCTCATCTTATTATGCTTCAAATCCAAACCATAGCAAAACAAAACTTGCATATATTTTTATGTGTATTAAAGCGAATTGGATAAAAATTCTTCATAGTTTGTAAGTTTGCTTCGGTCATTATTTTCAAGATGACTTCTCATATTTTTCTTTTAGGGCCCCAAAGGTGATCCTGGCCCAGTGGTATGTATATTCCCATGTTTTGTGTCATTTAGAAAATAAATCTTTATTCGAGTTTGAAAGAAGACCTTCAGGAGAGATGCCTGCCTCCTGAGATGTCCCTTGGTTACATGGAGGAAGCGGGCATCTCCTCGTTTCAGGATGCCTCAGTCCTGATGTGTCCCTGCCCTTGAGGCTCTTCCATCAGTGTGATTTTGAAAATCACCCTGGGCTGGAGGAAGATGCATATAAAGCTCTTGAGAAATAGGACACTTTCTTCCAATAGGACTATTCTGATGATTGGTTCCATGTTAAGTAGATCACGGGAGAAAACTATTTATTGGAAAGAAATTCCTTAATAGGTCTGTCATGTCCCCCACCGACACTACAACAAGACAGGGACAGTTTATTTGCTTTGACTGTCTTAGGCAGTTGTTCTGGAGGCGATGTGGTGCGCTGTCATAACCCTGCTTATTAGGAGCGATGTTTCAGGAGGTTACCCCTCGGCCTGGGAAGAGATCCTGTGCTCCAGCCTTCCGAAGGATGATGATTGTTAAGCATCTTTCTCAGCCACGGAGCAGCACTGTAAAAGTTCTGCCAGATGCAATTCGATTCCCTTTATTCCTTGGCAGATTTTCCTGTCATGTCCTTTTCAGGCATGTGTCCTGTCCTTCATATTTCATTTCTATGTCCTTTAACCTTTGGGTATATACTTGAAACTCAGATGTATCTGAAACTGAAATAAACTTTCAAACCACTTTCCATTGCCGTGGGAAGAAGTCCCAGGCCCTTTCATTACAGTGGAGTTTGGTAAAACTAGATGAATAAATTTTAAACAAGCGAAAGAAGAGCCATAAAAAGCAATCTTTTTACATCTAAATAGATTTTCAAAGGAGATGCATGAAAGAGCTTATTTTTTGTTACTGGGCAATATATATTAAAAGCCAATTTGTTTTACCCTATGAAATGCCCAGTTTGTAGCACTTTCCGAACCCCAAATATGTCATTTAGAAGTTTCCGTTGTTTCATTACTCATGCTGTGCTTTCTTTATCTGTAACGTTTTTTAATGCTTTCACCTCCCCCCGCATATCCTTCATTCCAATCTAAATCTTCTTTCGTCTTATTGATAAAAATGTCCTCCTGGTCTTTCCTTCTCATACTCACACACACAAGCGTCCCCTCTGAATCATTCAGGGACACGTAGGCGTCTCACTGACTTTTCTGGAGCACCCAAGTTTTTAAATTAGTAACTGTAGATTAAGGTGAGAAACCTTTTAAAAAAGTACTATAATAAAGGATAAATTATGATTCACTTGGATTCGAAAGTACGTGGCAGCAAAAATGTAGACAGCATTGAGTAGAATTTGAAGAGATTAGGCTTCAAAATTTTTTAGCTGCAACAAAGAATAAAGAACAAAAACTAAGTGGACGACGTTCCTTGCTTTTAGCGACGTGAATTAAGTGGGTGAAGCACAAAAACAGAAATGTGGAATCATGAAATTAGCTACCGAGTAAACCCTCATGTTTATCTTAGATAAAACTTTAGATTGGGCTCCATGTCACCACCACCGGGCAACTCATTTCCGACCAGTTGCCCCGAATAGAGAAATACTACCTCATAGCATAGAGATAGATAAGCCAGGAACGGTGGAGTCACAGGTCACAGAGCAGAAAATGGAAAAGTCCCACCGGGGTAAGTATGGGGAGATATACTCTTCCAGCATCCTTCAAATCCCAGGACACCAGATCTGTATCACTGTTTCTAATCTTCTCAGTGAACCTTTACAGATAAAAATTACCCTTAATTGAATTTATTATCTTCTGAGGCACTCCATTTCATTCCCTTGGTATTCAATTTATAATTGGCTTTCAATTAAGTATTTATTATTAGCTACTTTCAGACAAATATTGATTGATTGGCTGAGCACTGTCCAACCAATTCCTGTCCTAAGGATAGTTGAGAATATAAACAAAGAAGATCAAAGAGCTTATTTCCTTTGTCAATAACCCAGAGCCTCCATTACAGAGCTTCATGCAGAATAGAATCTGAACATCTTTTTTTTCCTGATTGACAGGTTACATATTGGTAGTTGTTTAAAAAGGCTTTTGAAGCAAAGAAAGGATCAAATGATATGCTTCCTCATTAAGCATCCCGTGATAAGGACAATATCATAAATCATAATGGAAGTTAAGTGTTGGTAATATTTTTGAAGCAGATTAGAATTAGGCATGTAAAAATACATTTACAGAGAATGACCTCGGGAAGCTACCTTTTCTATGTGATTATGTTGAAAACATCCAGCGTCTTAAGAAAATATTTGCAGTTAACATTAATTCATTAACAAGGAGGTATCAAACAACTACCCACTTTATCTCTCTTAATTTAAAACCCCTGTTGTTTATTGTTCAAAGTTGGCAGCTTCCTTCACCCTGACCTTTCTAAATGGGTTCCTCGAGGGCCTAGAGGTTCCAGTCATCTGGGACCAGACACCAGCATATGTAACAGATTTTTTTTTTAGCAGAAATGCTTACCTGTCTCCTCTCAGTGAGCCATCATAAATAACTGCTCCTGGGCTGTCCTCTGAAGCATCCACAATTCATATCCAGCTCCAGGAAATATTGTGGGATTATAAACTTTGAGAGCTGCATCTTCATCCACTCTTAAAGACTTTAGTCTTGTTTTCTGATAATCTAGAAGGCTTAGATACCTTATAAATTGGCAAAGTTTATTAAAGCCCAGTCTTTCCTTCTAATCCTTATTGAAATTGGAGTTATCACTGACTAGAAGGATTCATTCAGAGCAGATTCTTCATCAGGATGAAAACAATTAATTAGAAAAGATACTCATACTTCTCCAGGGAATAGCTTTATTTTCAAACTGTTCCCAAATATCAAATGCGAGAATACAGATGCTTGAAAATAGAACGTACTATTTACTTGCTAAATTACCAATTGATGTTTGAGGGAGTAATTTTTAGCCAAAAAATATCTTTGCTTTTGAAATCAATGCTTAAAAAACCTTTTGACCATTGCTTCTGTGTTCTTATGTTCATATTTAACAGGGAGAACCTGGTGTGATGGGGTTGCCAGGATTAGAAGGATTTCCTGGTATAAAGGTAAGTGCAGGGTTAGACGTGTGATCACTGATTCAACATTCAAAAATGTTTATGGAGCACCTACTGTTGGACCAGGAACTGTTTTAGGTTTGGGGATGTATAAGGGAACAAAAGAGACAAAAATTATGTTCTAAGAAGGGGATACAGAAACTAAAAGAATAAACACAAATAACGAAATAATATTGTTGGTAAGTGCTGTGGAAAGAAAAAGTAGAGGCAGGCTGAGGGCATCAGGAGTGCGGAAGGGAAGGGTATCATTTTAAATCGGGTGGTCTGAGAAAGCAAGAACAGAGCAGACTTGGAAGAGGTAGGGGGCAGTTAGCCAAGCCCCCTCAAGCCAGAACGAAGAATGTTCCAGGCAAGGTGAGTAAGTTCTAGAGATGTAGTGTATAGCAAGGTGACACTAGGTAACCATGCTAAACTGTACGCTTGAAATCTGCTAAGCGTTTTCACCACACGCACACGCACACACACACATACACAGTGACCTGTGTGAGGTGATAGGGATGTGAATTAGTTTGATTGCAGTGATCATTTCACAATGTATACGTATATCAAATCATCATGTTGTACACCTTAAATATATACAACTAAAAAAATTTTTTTAAAAGAAGAAAAAACAGCAGGTCTAAATGCCCTAAGGCAGAGCATTCCTGGTACATCCAAGGAGACCCGGGGAGTGAGCGAGGGGATATGGTAGGAGATGTGGTCAGAGAGGTGGGGTGGCAGTTAGGAGCAGCCCCGCCATGTTGAGGTCAATGCTACTCACTGGCCAGTGCAGTACCAGTGCCAGTCTGCAGACTCGTTATGGATTCTGGGGCAAGGTGAGCACAGAGATGGAGAGAAAGCACTTAAGCAACTTGTCTGGCAGCTTGACTTTTGACGTTGCCATGATATCCAAACATGTGACCAGTAGACTCACCTTGGATCATGATGCATTAGAAAATAAATAAGTAAATAAACTGCTCCTTCACCACAGGTAGTTTGAGAAGCACTAATTAATAAAGAGGCTTACCAGCCATTGTAAGGACTTTATCCTTCACTCTGAGGGAATATGGAGCCAGCGGTGGTTTCTGAGCTGGAGAGTGAGGACGGGGCAGGGAAGACACTGTTCCTGTAGACGGGGGAGTGGTGTCGGCTCAGATAAGAGCAGAAACGGTGGCGGTCCTGAGGAGCAGATAGGTTATGGACGTGCTGTGAAGGCAGAGCGACAGGATTGATGGGATGTGGGTCTGAGAGAAGAGTCAAGGACGGCTCCATGGTGTTGACCTGAGCAACTGGCATGGCAGGGCGTCATCAACAGAAATGAGGGAAGCTACAGATAGACAATGATCCAGAGTATAATTTTGGACATGGGACTGAGTTTGGAAGTATCTATTAGACAGCAAAGTGGGGGTATTGAGTAGGCAGTACAATATAAAAGTATGGCATTTAAAAAAGAGTCTAAGGGAATTCCCTGGCAGTCCAGTGGTTAAGAATCCACACTTCCACTGCACAGGGCATGGGTTCGATCCCTGGTCGGGGAACTAAAATCCCACATGCTGCGTGGTGCAGCCAAAATAATAATAATAATAATAATAATAAAGAGAGTCTAAGTGGAGATACGGATTGCTTGTCTAAGCATGTAGATGCTGTCTGAAAGTCAGAAGGCTGTATAAGATCACCAAGAGAATGACAGTAGATTCTTTTAAAAGAGAAGAGGACCAGTCAACTATACTCCAATAAAAATTAATTTAAAAGCCAAAAAATTAAAAACAAAAAGAGTGTTGTTTATTCACTCACAAAAATGGAAGAGGGTCAAGGACTGAGCCCCGAGGCCCTCCAACATTAAGATCAGGAAGAAAAGGGGGAATGAATAAGGGAGACTGAGGAGGAGTGACCAGGGAAATAGGAGGAAATGTTGGCTTCCTGGAAATCAAGCAAAGATCACGTAGCAAGAAGAGAGAGTGAAAATCTGTCTCAGTCCTACAGACAGGTCAAGTAGGATGGGGTCAAGTAGGATGGCGGAGTACTGACATTGGATTCAGCAATACAGAGGTCACGTATCACCAGAGGAGTGATTACCGTTTCACTGTGTTGGTAGGACCAACTGCTGGACTTGAATGGGTTTAAGAGAGAATGACAGAACAAGATTTAGAGACAGCAAATACGGTTTAAACAGTGCTTACGGAGTTTTGCTGCAAAGGAAAGTAAAGAAATGGGCCAGCAGCTGCTGGGGGAGAAAGGGCAAGGTTTGCTAAAACGAACTTTAAGGCCACAGAAGTAGCAGACTGTTACTGTGCTGAAGAAAGGGGAGGGGGATGACGAGATAGGAGGAGAGACGAGAATTGCTGGAATGCCATCCTTAAATAGCTAAGAGGAAAGGGGACCTAAAGCATAAATGCGGGGTTTGGCCTCAGAGAGAAGCATGGATAGTTCATCTATGGTAACCGCTGGGAAATCAGAGAACAGGGCTACAGATGCTGGTATGTGGGCACATGAATCGGTTGGAGCCTGTAGAGGTTCTTTTCCGATTGCTTCGGTTTCCTCAGAGATGGAGGAGTCCAGGTCATCATCTGAGAGTGTGGTAGGGAGAAGCGGTTGGAGATTTAAGGAGAAGGTCTTCTCAGAGAGAGGGAAAATCCAGGGACCACAGAGTGTGATGGCTGAGCAGAGCCCCCTAGAGCAGGGGTCCCCAACCCCCGGGCCTCGGCTGGTCCGTGGCCTGTTAGGAACCGGGCCGCACAGCAGGAGGGGAGCGGCAGGTGAGTGAGTGAAGCTGCATCTGTATTTACAGCCGCTCCCCATGGCTCGTGGTACCGCCTGAGCTCCGCCTCCTGTCAGCGTTATGGTGAGCTGTATAATTATTTCACTATATATTACAGTGTAATAATAATAGAAATAAAGTGCGCAATAAATGTAATGCGCTCAAATCATCCCGAAACCATCCCCCCTCCCCCACCCCAGTCTGTGGAAAAATTGTCTTCCACAAAACCGGTCCCTGGTGCCAAAAAGGCTGGGGACCGCTGCCCTAGAGGTTCACGGTCATGAACTGAAGTGAGCTTAGGTACCATGTACATACGCTCAGGCAAAGGCACAGAACAGGAGGGGAGCTGGCTTTAAACAAGGCTCCGGTTTTGACAAGTGAGTGCAAGAAGCAAGAATGGGCCAGGAAGCCAACAGTATACACAAGGGAGTGATTATAACAAGTGACTGTGGAATTTAAACTAGATAAATAAGGAGGAGGGGCCATCTAGGCAATGAAAGATAATGAAAAATTTGTATCATGGACGGATTAGAGACCTTGGTGACATCAAAAGTTTTGGGGGATCAAAGTACTCAAGGGAGTGATTTAGAATGATGGAAGATGGTGGTCCAAGGTTGGAATGCATGCAGTGGAGGTTATGGAGGGATATAGTTATTGTTTTTGACAAGGTCTCAGGTATAACTATGGAAATAAGAGGCCATACCATTAGGGGAGAGTGGTTCAAAGAACTGTGAGGCCCGATTGTTGGAAGGAACATCTTATCAGAGAGGAGCCCTCTTAACATTCACCTTTATCAGATATGCAAATGTTTCCATTGAATGAAAAGCTCCAGTATATTCATTTCCAGGGTAAAAATCCTGTAATTTAAAAAGTGCAGAGTGGAACTGACAAGGATTCCCTGTTTACATCCTTCACCCATTTTTCTACTAGTTCTTCTTCTTTTTTTTTTTTTTTTGACTGTAGCTATGCTTTTTATATATTAAAGATACTACTTCTATCTTATATGGCGGAGGCTTTATCCTGGTTGCTCCTTGCCTCTCATTTCTATGTTTAATCTTATTCTATATGTAAATATAACTTTTATGTGGTCAAATGTAAAACTGTTTTCCTTTATGATTTCTTATTTTGCTTTTATGCACTAAATGACTTTCGTTCTCATTCCCAAGCAAAATCAACTATGACTTGATTTTCTTCTAGTTCTTATTAATTCATTTTATTTTTATATAATCTGTATGGAATTTATATGGAGTATAATGCAAAGAAGGGAATCAGATTTTTTCAAAGAAATTATTCAGTTATTAGCACTATTTGTTGAATAATACAGCCCTTTCTTTACTAAAATTCTATTATAAATGTTGGTTTGTTTCTGAGGTTTCTGTTATATTGCATTGATATACTGCTTAGTCTTGGGCCAGTATTCCATTATTTCAATTATTATAGCTTTATTGTATGTTGAAATACGATATTGCTAACCTCTTTATTATTCTTCTTTTATTTTTTCTCTTATCCTCGAATGTATTTATTATCCCAAGTGAACTTTAATATCATTTGATCAAGCCGCAATTTGTAAAAATTGCATTAATTTATAAATTAGTTTGGGTGGTAATGACACCTTTATAGCACTGTCATGCCCTCCAAGAACAAAACATCTCTCTCCATTTAATCAAGTCATCTTTTATGTCCCTTAGGGAACTTTGGAAGTTTTTTAATGTAGATTCTGCTCAACAAAAAATTGCCATTTTATTACCCCATATATAATCAGAAGTATTTTTAGCCTTGTCGGCTTTATCTAAAATACCACATTGCCTTTGAAAAAAGGGTTGAGTCAGTCCACTGTTCAGAGCAATTCCAGGGCTCTTCTTATTGGCCTAAAGAGGAGAAGCTACAAAATCCCCAGTTCTAAACACATTTATTCTAACCTACATCCAATGAGACAAGTACAGCGAAAGCTTTTTAGAAGACATTCAGTGTGCTTAGCTTTTAAGTATTAGTAATGAATTACTTTTGAATATGTGGAATAAAACTGTTGACTGATTTTACCTGTAAGTATGGATGGGGTTCTGTTTAAAAGAATAGGTCACGGAAATGATACCATGAATGCTCGTTTTCATTAAGATTATTATTTGCTTTGGTTTTATGGGGGAAAAAAAGAGAGAGAGAGAACTTTAGTAGGTTCCATTGGCTGCAGTTTTCACTTTTTTCTTTTCCCATCTGGCCTCTAGCTTCACCCAGCTGATACGGATAACATTGATAAGTTCCAAAGAGAAGCTTTACCAAATCCAAATTATTACTTGAGCATTAATTTCATCGGTGGAGATTTTATAGATATCATTATAAATAGTACATTTTTTCCAGGGAGATCGAGGCCCGGCAGGTCCCCCTGGAGTAGCGGGAATCTCGGTGAGTCCAGATTCTCTCACGTTGGTTTCACGGGCACTGACCGTCAGAAGGGCTGGGAGCACGGGGTGACTCCTTAAACCTCCGGTTTAAAAAGCAGAACCATCCGTCCCTCTCCCACCTCAAGAATGCTCCTTTCTTTATTTTCATCTTTTAAATTTTTTTCTTTGTTTTTTTCTCCCCAACTCACTTTCACATGGGAAGGGGAAGCCCAGTTACCTTGTCAACGCATTAAGGTAGCACAGCTCTGAGAAGCTTGTTGGGTTTCCTTATTCCTGTCATAGTTCAAGGTTTCTTGATCCTCAAAAGGCAAAGTTCTCATCCTCAGAACTTTGGGATCTTCTTATTAAGCTGCCATCTGCCTGAGTTTTCCCTCAGCCAGGTGTTATTAGCAGAGCTTTATGGCTGCTAATATGTCCTCGTAAAGTAGCCCTTCCAGCCTCTCAATCATTTTTGTTGCTCTCTGTGTCCAATGTTTTAATGTGTCCAATGTTTTAATCTCATCAAGGTCTTTCCAGATGAATAGGAAGTGCTCCAGGAAAGGTTAAAATCATTCCTCTGAGCCCTAGGGATTATTCTGATCTTCATTCATGAGGCTCTAATTAAAACTTTGCGGTCAGGCTTGATGAATAAGAGCCCACTTATCCTCGCTAGGTGCCCCTGCAGCGTGGGCCAGGGTAGGAAAGTCAACGGAAACCGTGTGCTTCAGTCACAGGAACATGAGGAAGATAAGAAAGGGCCCTACCATCTCCACCAAGCACCATCCAGACCCTCCTACCACCACCCCCCAGCACCCCATCCTTCAAAAGGAGGGTAGCCACTCTATTTCGTTGCTAAATCTAACGACAAAAAAACAAAAACCCATCCACACTCCATAGCAAAGCATCCTGTATGAAGGATAACATCCCCTTAATTAGCTGTTTTAGGGCTTCCCTGGTGGCGCAGTGGTTGAGAGTCCGCCTGCCGATGCAGGGGACGCGG
>NW_006771828.1:742876-754251 GCF_000442215.2 Lipotes vexillifer
AAAAAAAAAAAAAAAAAAAAGTAACATGTAAATATTTTCTTTAGCAAGCACTGCAGAATCTTTGGTACACGAAAGCATTCTTCTTGACAACTGGCTCACACTATCCCCCTCCTCCCCGCCTTCCCCTGCTCACTACCACTCCTAGCAACATATTCGCAGCTGTTTGTGCAATTGCCCTGAGTCCCCTACAACCCGCCTCTCAGGGTGCCTTCACAGCCTGTTTTTATTTCCACCTGGTATAATGAAGTGTAGTGCCCCACAGTGCTCACTCAGGTGGGACTGTAAATTACTTTCAGCCATTACCCTAAACTGAGTCTACCTTCAAAGAAAAAATACTAGCAACCATTGAAAGTATTGAAAAAATAAGTGACAGGATCAAAAGACGATCCAAATGAAGAATTCCAAGGATATTTTGAAGGATGCAGCATGATTGAAATTAGAGGCTAGCCTGCCACTTGTTGGGATGTCCAAGATGTAATACATTTACCTAAAATGCAGCTTTCCTATCTCATCGTTAAGATTAACTGACAATGACAGAAATAGGGAAGGGTAAACATTTTGCACGCTGCAAATATACAACTGGGTAGTTAAAAATGCACCTCTCTTTTTTATAACTGGACCTTACTGTGGCTCGGAAAATGAAATAGTTCAAAGATTCTGGAAATAGTGACAGTTACACAACAGTGTGAATGTACTTAATGCCACTGAATTGTACACGTAAAATGGCTAAAATGGTAGCTTTCACGTTATGTATATTTCACCACAGTAAAAGACTTTTAAGGTGATGGTTCTGGTTGAAGCAGGGATGTGTCTACCTGCTCAGCACATCACAGGCCTCTGCTGAGAGCCAAGCGGCCCGGTCCTGCTCTTTCTGGAACAGAGCTGTCTGTTTCCTCCTAGTGCACTCAGGCCCTCCAGGGCCTTCCCCAGGGCTCTTCCTCCCTTCCCTCCCAGGAGGGCGTGTGGGCAGAGGGGGCAGCATGCCCTCCCTGGGGCCTCCGAGGTCCCTGCCAGCGCTACCCGGCCTTTGGGATCTTTATCTGGAGCTCCAGGCCCCAGCACCCTGCACCCCTAAGTCCATGCCAAGACCCTTTGAGACACTGGCTTTCTCAGCCCTAACACATCCCCCAACTCAGGTCCGTGGGATTCCAGGCGCTCCTGCTGCAGGCGGGCGGTGGGAACCCGGATGCCATCTCGGGGCCTTGTGTCTGCCTCGCCTCAGTACTCAGCTGTAGCTGACCTGCCAGGCGGTCTGCTCCCAGAGATCCATACAGCAAGTGCGGAAAAGGGCCTCCCTCTGCATTCCCTTGCAACCTACTGGGATTTCCATGGTCTCAGTCCCACACCTGCATCTCCAACCACATGAGGTTCAAGGTGCAGGCGGCAGCTCTTTCTCAAAGGCAGGATCCTTAGGCCTGGCCTGGACGCTTGGGCTCGTGTCCACTGCCGTCTCTGCTGGTGCATCTTCCTCTCTCATCCCTCCTGTGGTCTCTCTAGCCCACGGTTTCTCCGTCCTCAGTCTTCCAGGCTGCGGTACGCTGGGTCACACCAACCTTGTCCTCTCCTTTCAACAAAACGGCCTTTCAAATCAACCATGCTTCTTTTCAGGCTATCTCACTATGAACTGAAAAAGCTTCTTGTGAAAATCAAAATCTAGGAAGGACTTCTTTGACCCACCGTGCCCTCCTTCCCCCTAAAGTAAAGAGGATCTGCCCATCAAGAGGGATTTCCAGAAATGAGGATACACTGGCTTAATATTTTCAAAAGGCTTATCCTCCCTCCCGTACCACACACCCATGTGTGCATTGAGGGACTGCCCTCCCGTCTGCCCAGTGCAGTGTGGTTTCCGGGACTCTGGCCGGTAGGGATGCCAGGTCGGTGTAGAGCCACACCTGCAGCACAGGTGGTAAACACACAGGTCGGGGAGGGAAGCGCATGGCCTTATTCAGTAATCTGGCTCCTAACATTTCCCCTTGGCTTCATTTCCCAGGGGAAACCCGGAGCCCCAGGCCCTCCAGGAATTCCAGGAGAACCGGTCAGTTGCCCATTCCTTACTTAGCCGTCGTCCTTGTGTTGCACTGCATGCAGTTTTAAAGCTCTTCTTGGCAGCTAATGTTTGTCTGTGGCCACATCTACAGGGTGAGAGAGGGCCTGTTGGAGACATAGGTTTCCCTGGACCAGAAGGACCCTCAGGAAAGCCCGTAAGTCCTTTATCTATTATTTGCCAGTTTAAGAAATGTTCTAAGCATTGCCTCTTTACCTCTCTCTTCAAAACGTCTGAGATTGGAATAAGTAGTTTCCAAGTAAGCAAGCGCAGGTCTGCAAATGGCTTTGGGGGGTGTGGTTCTCACTGAGTGCCCAGCTTCTCTGTGAGTATCTCTGTGTCTTAAACCACAGTGAGAACAGTGAGGTCTTTTGTTTTAAATGTCAGGAAATTAGACTCATTATTTCTCAGGTCTGATGTCCTCAGCAGAGCTAAAACATGAAATGGCCTGTCATATCCTGAAATACGAAGACTCGCAGATGTAACACCTGTGTGTTAAGCTAGAGAGGAAAGAAGCTCTTGTATCAGATTCCCTCCTTTACCTGTGGGCCTTGTTCTTACACGTTCATAAATCACTGCTGTCAAATACATCATCCCCTCCTGTCCTAAAAGAGCTCTTGGCTACTGATATATAATATTGATGTGACATTGTAACAACCATTCCTACTAATTCAACTCAGTTCCACATACTGTCAGCTCATCCCTGCCGTTTGCTAAGGATGTGCTGGGCCCGGAGGGAGGGGATATAAAGAGGAATAGACATACCTCACTCTCGGGTGCACTTTTTATAGAAGTCCCTGCTCCCTTTGCTTGTTTCTGCGCCATAGGGTGGGTGGGAAGGGGACGCTGTTAGGAGAAGGGGGGCTGAAGGTGACCGCGCAGCGCAGAGTTCAGGACCACAGGGTAAGGGCATTCCCTGGCCACAGCCTCCCCAGAGAAGGCAACATGAATGCACAGGAAGTGTATGCAATTTAGAGTCAGGAAGATCTGGGTTTGAGTTATGACTCAAAGGGTTTGTGAGCCACTTAAGCAACGTGACATATGGTAAGACATCCAATGCCTGCCGTGGGAGACGCCCCATTAATATTAGTCTCATTCCCTCCCTCCCCTCCCTCCCTTTTACCAGCTCCCCATCCCAGCCCCTGTAAGCCACTCACAAATGCTTGCCATCCAGTTCCCGGGGGATTATGCAAAAAGCAATCTGTTCACTCAGCAAATACTTCTTGAGCGCCTACTACATGCCAAGCACTGGGAGGTTTCAGCTCATCGAATTTACATTCTAGTACAGGGACACAAGACAACAAACAAATAGACACACACAATTTCAGGGAGAAGATGATCTGAGCAGGGTGAAGCCCTAGAGGCGAATTGAAATAGGGCAGTCAATAAAGGCCCACCACTTGAGCAAACGCTGCATGACGGGAGAGCTCAAGCCGTGGGGAGGTCAGCAGGGCGGGGGGGCAGGGGGATCTTGTTCCAAGAAAAAGGAATGGCTAGTAGATCCTGCTGTGTTGAAGGAAGGGACGAAGGCCTGAAGGCAGGCGTGAGCTGAGCTAAAGGAGAGTGGCAAAGATACGGAGGGAGAGGCAGCCAGTGGCGGAGCACAGGGAACTTCTAAGCCGGGGATGGAGGGTGGGTTTCACGTGAAGTCTGACGGAGACCCACTGGAGCATCTGTAGCAGGGAAGGAAAATGACTGGACTGCATTTCAAGGAGTACTGTGAGTTCTGTGTGGAGGGCACACCGTAGGGAACGGAACTCTGAAGCGCCGCCGTAATCCCCATGAGAAACACAGATGGTGGGAAGAGGAGATTTAGGGTGTGCACTGAAGGTCGAGCCAGCAACACTTGCTGATGGATCAGACAGATGCAGAGTGTGAGGAAGAGACCGGTCAAAGCTGTGGTTTGGGGTCTGAGCAACCGGGTCAGGGTGGTATGTTTGGTGAGATGGGTGGGCTTGGGAGGAAAAACTGAGCTCTCTGTTCTAAAACATCACGTTGAAACACTAGTAGACTTCCAAGTGGATCTCTAGTCAAGTAAGCAGTGTATATGTGCATCTGCAATTAATGGAGAGGCCCGGACTGGAGAGACTGATTTGGGTATTTCAACCTGAGCCTGGATGCAGTGGGGTCACTGCGAATTGGGAAGAGAACAGGGCTGTTAGGAGAGGATATGGCAGAAAGACGGAGAAGGTGCAGCCAGTGAGATGTGCAGAAAACCAGGCGAAGGCGGTTTCCTGGATGTGGAGGGAGGTTAAGTGTTGAAGAGAAACGAGAGGAAAACATACAGAAAAGTAACAAAGGAGCTGACAATTCTCCCCCACCTTTGGAAATGTGGACCTCATTGCGGGGAGGGTACAGCACGGTAGGATCTTGATGAAGAATGACCCCGTTGAGAGGGGACACTTGAAGATACAGGAGAGTGGACTTAAAGTAAGGAGAGAAGACTCCCAAGTGGAAACTGGTGTTTACAAGGAACAGGGCAGAGCAACCTTCTCACGGGGAGGGGCCGGGCGGAAGTCCGAGTACGCCTGCGCACAGGTGCGTGGCTCTGGCGGCCGGGATGTGAGCGGGTCCTCTGCTGTGATTTTCTCAGTGAAGGACGGAAGTCATCAGTTGACCATGAGGAGTGGGGTGGTGGTGCTGGAGCTTTCGTGAGACAGGAAAATATGTGCAAGTACTTCTGGAAAGAAGGAGTCAAGTCAGGAAATACAGAAGGATGGCTGGTGATGCAGAGGGGCTGCTTGGGAGCTGCTGCCATACGTGTAGGTCAGAACACCTGAGCGAGGGTAACCCTTCGTCACCCACAGTCAGCTGCTCAGACGCAGGTGTGCAACGGAGGGAACGCTGGTTATACTTTGAGTTAGAAAAAAGAATAGGGTTCTTGCAGATAAGTGAGACGAGGGGGATAGAGGTAAATCCACTGAGGTTTTTGTAAAAATTTCTGAAAGCAGAACTCACCGCCCCCCGCCACAGAGAACAAGTTAGTAACACCTTCATAGAAAAGAGAACACACATGAGAGTCATTGATGAATTACAAGAGACAAAAAATTATCTATAGGTTTATTCATTTTCTTGTATTGTTACCAAAATCATGAATTATATTTTTACACCAGATTTATCTTCTTTTATTCAATTAACACAGTTGTTTCTTTCACATCCTCTCCTTCATCAGCTTTATCCTTTTCTGCTTGTGTTTCTGGATGACATAAATCCTTTGAACCTGATGCTTTGGGCAACGTGGTCTTAGTTAAAGTGCTCTAGATAATTCCCAGGCTGTTCAGGAAGGCCGAGGGACTCTGGCTGGGTTCCCAACTGTGGCAGGCGTTAGTGTGACTTACAGCAGTGAAAACACAGACTTTTCTGCAGGTCCATCCTTGCAGACTGCACTCCAGCACAATCAAAGTATCCCAGGCTTTTCAGAGGAGCAAGTCCATGCACCTGCCCGCTGGTTAAGAAATCGTTTCCTCACCTTGGTCCCCCTCTTCAAATCAAATCTCAGAAACGTACCTGCTGTCTCACTCTCAGTATCTGATGTGACCCCAGGTGCTTTTCCTTCTTAACACCTCCCAGTCAGTGGTTCTCCCAAGCTTATAAATCTGCAAGCAGGATTGGGCTTTATTACCACCTCCAGAACTGCCATGTAAAGTTCGGGAAACTTTCAGTTTACTAAGAGAAAGCCACTATTTAATACTCTCAGAAAACATGATTACAGATTTTTCACTGTCCTTTCATATTTTCTAACTGAAAAATAACAATCGTTCTCTGGCTGACAGTTTATTTCATAGTGGCATCTGGCTCTGGCCATGTTATGAGATTTCTCAAGCAGCAACGGAGACCATTTACTGAGAATGACTCTCTTTGGTAGAAAAATTGTTAGAAGGGAACAATAAATGCCATACACCAGCCAACCAGTGCCATGGGGAGCCTTCTTATTTCTCCGAATGTACCTAAAGGAATAAGTAAAGAAAATAACCCTGTTGACTATTTACAGTGAGCTGAGCATTTTCTGTTATTTCCCTAAATCCTTAGTTTTAAGGCCATTATTTTATCCTGACTTTATAAGTGGAGAAGCTGATGCTATTAAGGTTAAGTAAATTGCCTGAAGTAAATGGAACTTGCAAGTGACAGAGTCAGAATTTAAACTTGGGGCTGACTCTATCGATTTTGTTTTCCATTTCACCACACTGCCTCACCAAAATCTCAGTAGAAATATGATAAAGTCCTTGAAACTTTACCCTTTTGTTGCATTTAATTATGTCTGTTAATGCAGAATGAGAAATATTGATCATTTTTTGTCTTTACAGGGAATAAATGGGAAAGATGGATTACCAGGTGCACAGGTATGGAAAATACTGTTGGAAATCAATGTTCTAATGCAAAACTACATCCAGATTACCTGCCAGAGTTCCTGATCCAGCAGCTTGTTGAGAAATCTTGGCACAGAGTGATTTTTAGTGCTGACATTTGTTTTTCAGGGCATCATGGGTAAGCCTGGAGAGAGAGGCCCCAAAGGAGAACGGGTATGTACATTCCTACTGTGGTTGTTATTTAAGTCTGTCTCCACAACTGCCCCCTCATTTGAGTTACACAGTTATGGTCGTAGACCCCCTCAAAATCTCCGCATATGAAAAGGCTGGGGTGTGTGTGATCCAAGGTCTCTGCCAGGCATAAAATGGGACCATTCAGGGAAACAGGATCAGGGTGTATGGCAGATACCCCTACCTGGTTTGCCTTTATTCACAACTAAAGTCTGGTTTGCTGTTCCAGTTTGGAAAGCTTCTATCAGCCTCCTGTCTCAGACGCCTGTCCCTACTGTAACTATCACCCGTGTGTTCTTTACCTGAAGTAGGGTTTCTCCACCTCAGCACTGTTACTATCTGGGGCAGATAATTCTTTGTCACAGGTGCCTGTCCTGTGCTTTGTAGGATGTTTAGCAGCATCCCTGGCCTCTACCCACTAGACACTGTACAACCAACCTCCCTCCAAAAATGTCTCCTTGCAACTGCAAATGCCTCCCTGGGAGCAGAGGAGTTGTCAAGACCCCCTGAGCTGGGGGAATAATACTAGGCTGAGTAAGGGGGACTGGTGAGTGGGGGAGAGAAAGACAAAGGGGAAACGAACATATAGAGCTACTAGTAATGCCAGTCACGGCGTATGCTTTTCTTTTCATTGTTTTGGTTGTTGATGTCATTGTTACAGCTTCCCATTCTCTTCTCTAAGGAACCTTAGCATTTTCAGCTAGAAATGGATTCATTCCATGGCAACAGGTTCCTTGAGCATTGTTATTCAGAGGGGTTCTAGCGAGGGCTTGCGTGTGTGTGTGTGTGTGTGTGTGTGTGTGTGCGCGCGCGCACGTGCACACACGTTCTTGTGTACTGGTGTCCAGTTTACTTATTATTACCCAAATAATCCATGCTAACTGAAGGAAACACAAAAATAGAGATATAAAAAAAAAAAAAAAAAAACACTCCTCACATGTTCCCCTCTTGGGCATCTATAATCCATAGTATCACATTAAAGACTGAGAAATCCTACAAAAAAGAAATCTGTTTATCCCAAGTACTGAATATTTCCTGACTTAATCAACCTTGGAAATTTTTTTTTTTTAATCCATATAAACGTGCTGCAGAGCTCTGGGAAATAACTGCATTAGCCGAGAATCATGCTTGACTTCTAAACATCCATGTTCCTTGCTTATCCTCAGTGTATTCTTATTTCTTAAACTGAAATTGAGATGTCCTCATTGAAGGAGACGTCACGGAATCTTCTCTTGCTATCTCCGTGACCTTCAGCAAGGTACTTAGATTCTTTGAAAACCGTATCCCTACACAGAGATAAGCACTATTGATATTTTGGACATATTTCCATCTCACTGTTATACATCATATACACATTTGCTCAATGCATCGGTACAAGTGAATATATACTTTTCAAAAAATTGGTTCATACTGTTTTGTAAGTGAATTCTTTCACCTAATCTATGACGACCATCTTTCCATGTCAGTAAATCTAGATCCACGTGGACATTTTAGTGGCTATATTTTATTCCACCGTTTGGATATACCTTTTCCAAGGTATTTGGAAAATACCCTGCCCCCTTTTCCTGGGTATTTAGGTTATTTCTAATTTTCGTGATAAAAAACCTTACTATAATGAAGATCCGTGTGCCTAAACTATAAATAATTTTAATCGTGTTTATTTTGCACATGCTCAGAGTGTGCTAGTAGTTCTTTTATTTATTTCTTTTTTAATCTTAGTCATCTCCGATATTTCTCCAGATGCAAGCTGGGTTGATATACTTGCATGAGACATATTTTTATAACCAAGACAGTAGAATTGAAATTAGGTCCAACTGTTTTTCTTCTTTCTACATGGCTTCTTTCTATATCTCTTCATTTATGACCAAATAGATCTTTGTAATTGTTCATTCATTTTTATTATTTTTTCAATCAGGAGAAATAGAGTTTGGACTTGTGCAGAATAGTCACAAATAAAAGAATAATACAGTGAAATCCCAGGCAGGTCAATGCACCATTCTTTCATATTCAGCATGATCATCACCTCCTGGAACTGTGGAACTGAATATTTGAAATATGGTACTGAGACACCTGCTCAGTCACACACGCATATTCTCTCATTCACATTCTCCCTCTCTCTCTCTCTCTCTCTCTCTCTCTCTCACCCCCTCCCTCTTTCATACTCTCATGCACAAACACATACAGTAGTAGACACCTTGCAGGATCAAAGTCTACATTAAAGAAACTTCTCAGATTCAGGCACATCTAATTTATTATGGCATCTTAAACAATGAATTCTCTTATAGTTTATTTACATTATTGAACGAATGACCTCAGTGATGACTCTCCACCCCAGTCACCTACTTTGAACCTTCCCAAAGGCTCCCTTTCTCACCTTCCTGAGTCTTTAAGACACACTGCGCATGCACACATTCACACACACACGTACACATGTGTGCATGTAAAACACGAGCACAGAAACCAACCCACAGAAACTATTAAAGACCAAGCATACGGGAAAAAGCAAAAAAAAGGAAAAACACATGATTTAGGAGAGATTTTGAGTGTCCTGAAGCTTTTCCGAGTGAAAACTTTCAGTGGTGAAATCTTCTTAACCATCTTCCTTCCTTATTGAAAAGGAGACCCAAGCCTGAAGTGACAGCCGCTGTTGACTTTCAAAAGTGGCATCATTCTAGACTGGCACCCGGGTACAAGTAACATCGTCACTAACTTTGTACTGAGTGCTTTCCACGTGTCGGCTTGTTCTAGGCACTTTACCTGAGTTAACTCACTTCTCAGCATCGCCTATTCAGTGGATACTCTTAATAACCCCACTTTAGGGAGAGGACGCAGGGTGGAGCGAGTTCGATTCACTTTACCCCAGGCCTCACAGCTAGTACAGGCCAGTATGAATCCAGAACCTCTGCTTTTAACCACAGCTAATGTGCTTCTAGAAGAAATCATTCTTATTCATTTTTTTCCTTAACAGGGTGATCAGGGAATTCCAGGAGACCGAGGCCCACAGGGTGAACGCGGAAAACCAGGCCTTCCAGGCATAAAGGGAGCCATAGGTCCTATGGGGCCCCCAGGAAATAAGGGCTCCCCGGGGCACCAAGGCCTTCCAGGCCACCCAGGCCTCCCCGGCTCCCCGGTAAGTGGGCGAGGAACTCGTGGCTGGGACTGACCACGTGTCCCTCTACACCAAGAGCAGTCATAAACCTTTCAAGATTAATATAATGAACCTAAGCTGGCTTCTACAAGGGTGGCAATAGCTGTCATTTATTTCAAGTTATGTGTGGACTCCCCCTCTTAGTGCTCACTAAACATCCCTCAACAGAGCCTCACAACTAACCTGGGAGGACAGGTGACCTGTCCATCCACCTTGACGAATGCAGAAGCCGAGTGCCAACCTGTCCAACGTCACAATTATCTAGTGGGTCCAACCCAGGCCTGACCGACTCCAAGCCCACACTCTTCAATACTATCCACAATGTCCCCTTACACTACCCAGAAAACACACGTCTGTTTCATGTTAATGCTCCATTTTGTTGACTATCAGAAGAACAAATCTGCCCTGTATGGTGCTTTGAAGTGGAAACCTGTTAGGCCCAGAAAGACTGTTTGGCTAAGGAAGCCCATGTCCTTACGAGCATCCTCAGGAGGCTGGTGGATGGCCATTCCACAGAGAACTGGATCTGAAAATATCCACATCAGGAAGAAAGGGGAGTCCTAGCGTGAGGCCAGGGGGTTAAGGACGTGCCGTCCTCAGATAATCAGCCAATTCCAGAGACTGGGCCGAATTGGGCATTCCTACCATATGCTTTAGTTTACCTACTCTTCCTACACTCTGCTTGAATAAAGCCTATACAGTGAACTCTCAGTGCTGTATCAGTACGTGGTATTAGATGCATTCATTCAAGTTCATTTGCCCCATAAACAGTGAAAATAAGATATTGAAATTGGAACTGTTCTGTCCCACAGAAGTCATCACTTTATGAGCCCATCATATTGTCTTTAATGCCACACATATACCCCTGGATAGTAACCTCCAAATACAAGTATGCTTACAATGTGCAGATTACAAATAAACTTAACCATGAAATGGGTAAAACTTCGTAAGTTTTATCCCATGAACAAAACCTGTTAAAGAATCATTCAGCGTACTTGGAGTTCTCTTCCTTTGAAGATACATAATAAAATCAGTTAGATATTGACTTTACCAGTGTCCAGGGATTAGTTGCAGGTTAAAAATGTGCCTGGGGTGGTCCCGTCATAACACTGGTTCAAATTACTTCAGAAAATGAAGTAATAGGAAATGTCTTTCCTAATCGTGTGAAATCTAATAGGAGGTATGTTCATATCGCTGGTTACGGTGCCGGCCCACAGCTTTTAAAGCACTGTAGTTATGCACTTCCTCCCAGCATTTGATCAAAACAAAAGATATTTATTGCCTAATGGGGTCAATTGCCAAAAGTATTTTGCTTGATTGATGGGTCTCTACAGATGTTTCAAGCATGCACGCCAACCCAACATTTCTGTCCTTTATTCACTTGTGCTAGGTTCTGCATTAACAGGCCTTTTTTCCCTCTTTAGGCTGATGTGCTTTCATTTGAAGAAATAAAGAAATATATTAATCAAGAGGTTCTGAGGATTTTTGAAGGTGAGATTTGCTTAATACACATCTCTGAAGTTTTCCCCCCTTCCCCCCTCCCCTCAGCTGTAGGGAGTCCCTCTAGCAACATTCTCCAAAGATGGCAGTGCAGCTGCAGCAAGCTAAGAATCATTTTTCCTTTTGGTGGGGGGGGGGGGCAAGG
>NW_006771828.1:755214-758193 GCF_000442215.2 Lipotes vexillifer
GGGGGGGGGGGGCAAGGTGAGGGGAGAGGATACATTTCTAAATGGTTTTTAAAAATCAAAATAATATTGCATGACATGTGAAACGATCAGAAATTCAAATCTGTGCCCACAAATAAAGTTTCGTTGGAGTGCAGTCCTACTCCTTCCTTTATGTATTTTCTCTGGTTGCTTTCATGCTGGACAGGAGGTTTGAGTATGTGACAGGGACCGTATAGCCTGTAAATCCTTAAATATGTACTATGTAACCCTTCGCAGAGAAAGTTTTCTGACGCCTGATGTAGATACTTTAATAGTGCAGCCTAAGATAGCATTCCTTAAAAAACAGTCTCCATATCACACTGTTGATTCATTTTGAGTTTTCAATTAACTAACAACCCTCTATGTTCCTTTATACGAACTTTTAAAAATCAGGGGTTTCTCATTATGCGCTGCGTTCATTTTTACAATGTTAAGTGTGTGGTTTTATGTTTCTTCTTATTCAATTTCAAGTGATTGGTGTTCAAACATCATTCTCACCTGAAAATATCTTTTGGAATCTTGTCTCATAGGGCAGGCTGGCTGACCCTCATAACTTTGTGTCATCTCTAAATTTCCTAGGCATGTCATCATTCTAACTGTTGCTAGAAATGTTGACTAAGGAGGGTTAGGGCTAAATGCCATTGCGTTTGTCCTGCTCGTTCATAAATCATCTATTAATCTATGGTATTAGCGAGTTCTGAATCCATACAGCTGTCTTAAAATCCACTCTACATCTCTTTATTTAGTCACAAGGATATTACATGATTTAATCAAATGATTTGCTAAACTCAAGATCATGTCCCTCAACTGTGAGCTTGTAAGGTGGGAATTATTTGTCTTGAGAAAATAAATCTACATTGGCTCGTGGTTCCCGCTTCTTTTGCAAAGCATCCTTCCTTTGCTAAGCTAAAAATGCGTTGTTGAATTTTGCAAGCAGTAGGATTACAAGATGCCCTGATTTCCTCTTAAATCTTTCACTGCCAACATGGAGTTAGCCTCTCTCCAGGAAGCCCTGAATATTTTAAGCAGTAGTTAGATTTAGAGACCAAAATCTCTCGGTGCTTGAGGGCACATTATCTTATTTCACGTGAGCACTTGAGAGAGAACAGATTAGCCCAGGGACTTTTGGTAGCTTCAGTGACAAAATAGAAAAAAATGTTTTTTCAAAGGTCACGAATTCATGCTGTTGATTTCAATTCACATTGATCTCTGCGAAGTACCTTTACCTTGCTCTGACATGATAGTTTATTAATACAATTGTCTGCTCTTTTTTTTTCTGAGCTACCAGTTTTCTCTTTGTAATTTTAATTTTGCCCTTACATTTTAGAATCTCCTTTTATCACATCGTCCATGATCTCTTATCTCAGGCAGCTTTAATGTGGAGCTTCAATTTCTTAAAATACTTTACGTAAAAACACAGAGTAAATAATTCCGTAGTTAATTAATCTAAGTTTTTAAAGGCTGGTTAAGGAGGTCAGAAAATATAGCCAGGCACTCTCAGAAAAACGTGACGTGCGGAGATACAGGAGGTGTCCGTGTTGCAAGTCCCGGGGACACTGGATAAAGGCAGAGCCCTGGTGGCCTGCCCAGCAGGGGAGGATATGTGGCCACCTCTGCAGGGGAGGCTCCACACGGCCCTCTCAGGCCACCGGGAGGGTCCTCCCAGGAAGGGCTGTCGGCCTCCTGAGGACGGGGGTCACGGAAGCTGGGCCACTCACCACCCATCTGTCCCACCCCCTCTCCCAGTCTCTCCCAGTCTCTCCCAGCCTGGTGAGGCCCAGTAGAGTGGTCAGTGCCCCCCGCAGAGGCCCCAGATGTCTTGGCGTCAAGACAATATTCTCAAGTGGCCCCAAAGCAAATTTTTTCCTGAGACTTCCAGACTCTGAGACTCCAAATGGGATCCCCCCTCTCTTTTTATCTCTGTTGGCCCCAGCCCTACAAAACCGTCTTCTCCCGAACAAAGTTGTACCTGGAACCCAGAATTTAGTTATTCGGCACTTTAGTTCATTTGTCCCAAGATTATTTAAGTTCAGTCCATGTCATCTTCCACTTCAAAGTCACCTTTTCCATTGCCTCTGAGCACCATTTATAAAAGAGAAAAACAAAATCCTCCATTTTCACAAATCTTAGAGTTCCAGGGTCACAGTTCTCCTTTTCGGAAAGCTTTCTCCGTAAAAGCCAAGATGAATTCTCACGTGTTAAAACAGTTAAGGGCTCCAGTGAAGCAGCCCCTGTCTGCCTCTCTCTGGCTGATCCACTTCACAGAGAGCTGTGTCCGTGGCAGCCGATCACCTCTGCTCCACTCACCCCTGCAAGTCCTCAGCCTCGAGAGAGATTCTCTCTGCTCAGCAGCCGCGGGTCGTCTGCGGGGCTCAGGGGAGTCCTGCTGTCCCGTGTCATCATCCAGATCATAGCAAGGCCCTAGACCAGGCCCCAAAACTCAGGCTCTCCTCATGGAGCTTTCCAACCCCTCTGGGGATTCACAGGTGACCCCGCTGACATAGCACTCCCACAGATCTCACACTTGGGACTGTCCCCCAGGCCACCGAGCCCTCTTTCAACATCCTGATGCCCCATCCCAAACTGAGCACGGTGGAAGAAAGATGGTTCTCCACCCATCCCAGGTCTGGGTTTCTGGCAGATACAATGCACAGACATACAACCAATCTAAAGTCGCGTTAGATTCCTGATTTGATTGGCCAAGAGCTCAAATCCTTGTGCACGCAAGGTGGCCACCCAGAAAGGGGACAGAAGCTGTGTGTCTCAGCTTAGCCCCTTTTTGTTTGATGAGGGCTCTGCAGCTAGATCTGAGAAGCTTAATTCTTGCTATGACACCCACCACCCTATTATATTTGGGGATTTATATCACCCTGCAGGCAGGATTTACCAACCTGGGCAAGCATGTGGACAAACGTCTGGCCCTCTGTGTTCTTTTTTTTTTTTTTTTTTTTTTTTTTTTTT
>NW_006771828.1:758319-758865 GCF_000442215.2 Lipotes vexillifer
GCAGTACGCGGGCCTCTCACTGTTGTGGCCTCTCCCGTTGCGGAGCACAGGCTCCGGACGCGTAGGCCCAGCGGCCATGGCTCACGGGCCCAGCCGCTCCGCGGCATGTGGGATCTTCCGAGACCGGGGCATGAACCTGCGTCCCCTGCATCGGCCGGCGGACTCTCAACCACTGCGCCACCAGGGAAGCCCCCGCTCTGGGTTCTTGAGACAAACTTGGAAGGGCCAAGGCCATACCCACATCTGTGGGAGGACAGGAGGATTGGGGCTGTGTCCCTGAGCAATGCTTCTGCCTCTAGATTGCCAGGGCCAGGAAAGCCCCTCACCTATGTTTTCTCCATTTTTCATACATAATTTCATCCACATATGCATGAACATGTATGAATATGTATTATCCTGTCCTCTTGTTTCCAGACTGCAACATCTCTACAGTGAAGATATTAATTTATATATGTATTTGTATACACATATTTGCGTATGTACAGTCTTCTCATAGATACACATAATTGGAGACGTAGATTTTTTTTTTTTTTTTTTTTTTTTTTG
>NW_006771828.1:758892-767922 GCF_000442215.2 Lipotes vexillifer
CCTCCCGTTGCCGGACGCGCAAGCTCAGCGGCCATGGCTCACGGGCCCAGCCGCTCCGCGGCACGTGGGATCCTCCCGGACCGGGGCACGAACCCGCATCCCCTGCATCGGCAGGCGGACTCTCAACCACTGCGCCACCAGGGAGGCCCGTAGATAGTTTTTAAAAATAGTTTCCACATCATAGTCTCTGTCTCTTCCAATCTGCTTCTTTCTGTTTGTTTGGGTCTATCATTCAGCTTAGAGGGTTTCCTCAGTGCCAGTCATCCTTGGCCATGTGCTCATACAAAAGCATGGGTTCTAAAAAACTGCTGGAAAGTTAGGAGTGAATGGTGGCCTTGCCAACCACTAGCTTTACTGTAGGGTAATCTGGCTGTTTTTTGGGGGGTTTTTTGTTTGTTTGTTTTTTTAATTAAGGGACCCTCAACTTCACTGTCTTGAAGTCTTTCCTTGTATTCTGGTCAGATTCTCCAAAGGAAACACTTGCATTTCCTGCCGGGTTGCCAGCATTTGGGGAGCAAGGTAGGCGGATAGGGCAATGGTGGCAATGCCCATTTCTTCTCCTTGTTTTCAGTAGGGAAGCCTGAGTCTCAACACAGTCTGGGGTCCCCAGTGCAGAGATGGTCTGTTTACACTTTTCAGATGATAAACCTGCCGCCTTTTGCCGGGATTAGGAAGGGGCAAATAGCCAGCTGCACAGAGCAGAGAAAGGGATTTCTAAGATCATTTCTTAAACAGGCTTTCATCCAGTCCCCCTTATTTTAGTTCCCCTCCTTTAGCCCCACTTCCAGATGTAACTCCTGAACGTTTTAAGGATTTTGTGATTTAACACAGGCTGTTTCTCAGCTCCTGGTGTAAAGATTTGGTTTTCTTGAGTCTGCTAAGTCACCCACACTCTGCCATCTGGTTCTCAGCTTCCAAAGGTTAATGTCGTCTCCTTTCACATTCTCCCATTCTTGCGGTTTTATGCCTTTAAAAGTAACTTACCATTGTTTTGCAGTGATTCAGGAAAAAGTTAAAGCAGATGCATGCTTTCAATCTACCATCTTTACTCATAATAACATTTCAAAGCAACAAAGGTGACAAAGAATTGAGCCAGAGTCAAATGTAGCAATAACAACCCTTGGACCCTGATGTGCCACAAAATGAATATGAAGCCACCAAAGATGCTGTTGAATTAACAGCTAGAATGAAACTAGAAACTCATTCTCGAGACATGAAAGGAAATTACTCTTCTGATGTTTTTGCCCATTAAGAAATAACTGTATCTAATTTTTGCTTCCACATTTAAGAGATGTATGGAAAAACCCCAGAACACTGGAACCAAAAAGTGATGTACAGAACAGATTACCAAGTCTATGAGTAAAAGTTATTTAACCTGAAGGCTAAGAGGAACAATATTATCAAGTAGATGACTGATTTCCCAAGGGAAATACTCATTAACTACTCTCTCTTTTCCATAAGGGGGTAACAAAAGGAAATAAGTTGAAACTATACCAAGAAAATGGGCAATTAAACATTTGAATGGGCATTAGGAGAAAAAAGTGAATTTCTCTCTTTGAAAGTATTTACAAATTCTGTGAAATAGAAGGTAGACGTGGGCCAGATGACATCCTTCCTTCTCCGTATAATGTACTTTATTATCACATTAATGTTAATGTCTGCATGATATTAACAAGCCCATTCTCCAAGGAAGGCCAGCCATTGGTATCATTTGTTAGAATGACTGCTATGGGTTTGCCTTGGCAGATGGCCTGTGTGAGTTTGGTTTATGCAAAGCTCCTATCCAAACTCTTCAATTTCCTGCCTCATTACAAAGCATAGCCAAAAACAGTTCAATTGACCAAAGATCCCTGAAAACAGAGGAAACGCAATTAAGAATACAAGTCTTTACAATTTATTTACCAGCTCAGAAACATATTATTTAAAATTATAGCGCATTGGAGTATGGTTCAGAGGAGGTAATTACCCTGTGCTAAATAACTGTTTTTGAGTGTATCTTAAAGCTAGATAATTTACAGCTAGAAGTAATTATTCAAAAGAACTCTCTGTTTTGCTAAAAATATTTAAAAGCACCCAAAGCGAGTTACTTACAAATTCAATTCCTACATTAAAGAGGAAAAACTAGTGCTATATTTGTGTTTAGACATTGAAGATATTCAAAGAGGTATGTTTCAAATTAAGAAAAATTGTACTGAAATATATATCTATCTTTTAAGTGCAAAACAACAAATAATACACAAAGTTTCAAACTGTGATCACTGAATTTCATATTTTTTTATAAAACACCCAGTTTACGATGTAATATAAAGATATTCTATCTAGATTCAATGTGATGATTTGCAAAACTATATATATTAATTGCAAAATTGTTTTATCTGTTGTTACTGGAAACAAATGTGTTAACATCAACCAAACATGCCCCAGGTGGAAAGTCAGGTAATAAAAAGTTTTACTGGAAAGCCGGTGACTTAATATCACTCAGACCCTCATTGGTCTTCATCATCATTGTCAATCAATCCGCATCAGAGATTCTGGTCCTGTGGGTACTGGCATGTTTCCATTCGGCTTGCTTTGTGATTTCAGAATGTGAGTGTAGGGTGATTACTCTTTTGTTAATTATAGCTAATACTCCACATTTGTTGGGGCTTTTCCCTTAATGATTCTATTTGAAAAGAATTTTGGTTTTATTTCCTAAACAGTGTAGGGACCTACATTTTTTTAAACAAAATTTTTATTGAAAGCCCACTGAAAAATAGGTTTTACTCAGTAGTAATTTGCTCTTTATCAAAAAATTTGTAAAACGTACACATCCTGTTTAAGCGAAAAGTGTCTTTAAAGTTCAACTAAATGAATTAAACTGAGCGAAGAGACTGGAGAAAATTGAGGTAATTCTTTACAAGGTCTATATGATTTGGCCCTTGTTTTTTCTAACTGGCAGCTATAGATTCTAATATGTCACTGTCATTTGGTTCTTAGTTGCAGAATAAACACTAATTTAATCAGTAAAACATTTTTCTAGAAGATTTGTCTGCACCAAACCTATGCTGAATTTTTCACATAAAAGGGTCATTTCTTACTACTTACTAGCTATATCTTTGAAAAATTGTTAGTTTTACAAGTGAAATCATTTGAATTTGCTTTTTAAAGAAAATATGTGAAAAGAAAAAAAATGTGGTTACTTTTTTTTGTCATGACAAGGATATGCCTTCCTCCAGTTTTCTATTTTAAATCTAGTTATGTGTATATTAGATTTGTTAAATATGAGCTATGTAAAATATAAACAAAACAAGCAAGTTTAAATACAGAATCCAATGATACATTGTATTTATCAGGGACTTTGGGTGAATTTGCATTAATGACTACCAAAATTATCCATATAGTGGCAAAATATTGAAAATGCTTTTGAGATGAAATTTAACTGAACAATAGTCTATGTGGGGTTAATAACCAAGAATTCTACAATAATAAGTGTAACCATGGATTTGATTATTCAAAAAAGTAATTCTGAGAATAATTATATAACAGATTTCTAGTCATAAAATAAAGCTTATTGGCAGTTAATCTTTATAGTGCACGGCACTTATAAAAACATGGATAATAGTTCTTATTGAATATTGAAATGATCATCTCTCTCTGCTCTCTCCATGATTTCTTTTTTTTTTTAACATCTTTATTGGAGTATAATTGCTCGACAATTGTGGGTTCGTTTCTGCTTTATAACGAAGGGAATCAGCTATATGTATACATATATCCCCATATCCCCTCCCTCTTGCATCTCCCTCCCACCCTCCCTATCCCACCCCTCTAGGTGGTCACAAAGCACCGAGCTGATCTCCTTGTGCTATGCGGCTGCTTCCCACTAGCTATCTGTTTTAGTTCGGTAGTGTATATAAGTCCATGCCACTCTCTCACTTCGTCCCAGCTTACCCTTCCCCCTCCCCATGTCTTCAAGTCCATTCTCTACATATGCCTCTTTATTCCTGTCCTGCCCCTAGGTTCTCCAGAACCATTTTTTTTTTTTTCTAGATTCCATATGTATGTGTTAGCATACGGTATTTGTTTTTCTCTTTCTGACTTACTTCACTCTGTATGACACTCTCTAGGTCCATCCACCTCACTGCAAATAACTCAATTTTGTTTCTTTTTTGGCTGAGTAATTCTCTGTGATTTCTGAACAAGAGCACTTAATGCAGAAAATGTTAAAGTTCCAATGCAAAGCCCTGCTTATAGAGAATGTTTAATTTAGTTAATAATATGACTTGTTTAGGAATTTTAGGGTGAAAATTTTAATTTATATTTTCATATTTACATTTTTTGGTGTTCATTTTCCACACCCTTTAAATGTTATGAGTTATTAATGCACCAATGTCCTACAATGTAGAGTCACTTTTTTGTTGACCCTAAGCACTGACATTTGATGTACCCTGTAGGACACGCTCACGGCCAGACAGCCGAGCTCACCCGAGGTAGCACTCTTACACAGTCCTGCCTTCCCTCCCTGGACTTTCTCTTTAGGACCCAGATGAACAGGGTTGGGCTCCAGGCAGCCTGGTGGATGAACAAAGGGCAGATGACAGTGATGTGTCCTTGAGAAGACTTAGGACATATTCAGTTCATAAAGGTCACATCACTCAACACTGACAAAAGATGTTTAAATGTTCTGGATAGTTTGTCAACTTCCTGTAACTTGTGTGTTCTTAGTTTCAGCGTTTTCTTGAGGTTCACAGAAATGTACAGAGACTTTGCTGGTTTCACTGGGTCTGCAGTTGGCATTCCCTGGGCACATGCTCCTCGGCAGCAATGCTGCGTTTGTCCCTTTGGCCAAATGAGACATCCTTCCTACTAAAACCTTGGCTGAATGATGGAACTAACTGGAAATCAAACCGAAAAAAAAAAAAGAAAAAAAGAATAATATTGAGGGTGTATAATAGAACATTTTCTCTAAAAAGCATAAATTGTTGACAAAGTATTAGCCCTGTATAGAAATTAAACAGTGCCATGAAGCCATAATGAATAGGAAACCTGTGACCCATCTTTTCAATAAATAAACCTCTCTATCAATAATGCAGTTTTGTTCAAGGATATAAAGTGTCACATACCATATGAGTTATCTATCGCTGCATAAGAAAATATCTCAAAACTTTAGTGGCTTAAAACAACAGTGTTTATTATCGTGCGTTTTCTGTGGGTCAGGGACTTAAAGGGTCGCTTACTTGTGTGGTTCTGTCTCGGCGTCTGTCATGAAGTTGCTTTCAGGGTGTCAGCCAGAGCTGACGTCCTCTGAGGGCTCAGCTGGGGCGGGAAGATCCACCTCCGGGCTCACTCACGTGGCTGTTGGCAGGTGGCTTCAGCTCACCCCCATGTGGGTCTCTCTTCATGCCCTCATGACGTGGCAGCTGGCTTCCCCCAGAATGAGAATCTAAGAGAGAAAGCAGTCAGGAAGCCACGAGGCTTTTATGTCTTAGTGTCCCCACTTGCCTTTTTTCTATTCATTAGAAGTGAAAGGAAGTTCAGCCCACACTCCAGAATAGGGGGATTAGGCTCCACCTAATTCCATTTGGAAGGGAGTGTCAAAGACTTTGTCAACGGGCTTCCCTGGTGGTGCAGTGGTTGAGAGTCCGCCTGCCGATGCAGGGGATGTGGGTTCGTGCCCCGGTCTGGGAAGATCCCATATGCCGCGGAGCGGCTGGGCCTGTGAGCCATGGCCGCTGAGCCTGCGCGTCCGGAGCCTGTGCTGCGCAACGGGAGAGGCCACAACAGTGAGAGGCCCGTGTATTGCAAAAATAAAAAAAGAAAGACCTTGTCAACATATTTTAAACCACCACACACACATTCACAACACCGCTGGAAAGTGGCTTAAATGTATTATAACAACCATTTTTTAATATGAACCTGAATTCTCTCCTCAAGTCATTACCAGAGGTTAATTAGGCTCTAGGACAGCGGTCCCCAGCCTTTTTGGCACCAGGGACCGGTTTCGTGGAAGACAGTTTTTTCACAGACTGGGGACGGGGGTGGTTTGGGGATGATTCAAGTGCATTACATCTATTGTGTACTTTATTTCTATTAGTATTACACTGTAATATATAATGAAATAATTATACAGCTCACCATAATGCAGAATCAGTGGGAGCCCTGAGCTTGTTTTCCTGCAACTAGATGGTCCCATCTGGGGGTGATGGGGACAGTGACACCCGACGTGTGTTGCTTATGTCCAGTCTACTCCGTAAGATGCAGCTTAATTGTCACTTGCCACTCACTGATAGGGTTTTGATATGAGTCTGCAAGCAGTTGATTTATTATGGTCTCTGTGCAGTCAAACCTCTCTGCTAATGATAATCTGTATTTGCAGCCACTCCCCAGTGCTAGCATCACCGCCTCAGCTCCACCTCAGATCATCAGGCATTAGATTCTCATAAGGACCATGCAACCTAGATCCCTCGCATGTGCAGTTCACAGTAGGGTTCGTGCTCCTGTGAGAATCTAATGCTGCAGCTGATCTGACAGGATACGGAGCTCAGGTGGTAATGCGAGCCATGGGGAGCGGCTGTAAATACAGACGAAGCTTCGCTCCGCTTGCCTGCCGCTCACCTCCTGCTGTGTGCCTGGTTCCTAACGGGCCATGGACCCCTGCTCTAGGGTATTGTCTGCTAGATTGGCGACATCTCTGAAGCACTGAAGGTTCTCAATCCTCTGATCAACACAACTCATGTGCATCCATATTCAAACAACTTTGTACAATCTGTTTTACTTGAACAGTCAAAAAAATCTCTCCACGATCAGACCAGTTGGTAAATTAGATGTGCTTAAATTGAAAACCAAGTAATTTTTTGTTGAATTTTATGTAAAAATATTTGAAAACTTTTGACATAAAAAATATTTCCATAACATGCATATTATTTTCCCTTTCATCAATGAAGAGAGGATGGCTGTGTTCCTGTCCCAACTCAAGCTACCAGCAGCAATGCTGGCTGCCCAAGCTCATGGGAGGCCTGGTCCACCAGGAAAGGATGGGTTACCTGGGCCACCAGGAGACCCTGGGCCCCAAGGTACGTCTCTGAGGACAATATTTGTTTACCAACTCTTTAACTCTCAGTATTTATAACATGCTAATCACAGTTAAGGCAAAAATTATACATATTAATGTACATTACAAATATATATTAATATACATTAAAAGTATATATATTAGATTATATATAATATATAATATATATAGTTGGTATGTATTTTATAAATTTATATATACATATGCATATATAATGATTTAATATAGGATATCTTATTAATATTTGATATTCTAGAAATAAATTTTTAACTATTATTCATTCCAGTTTAAACCTGACTTAAAATTATCTGCTAATCTAAATGTATTTAATAACAATACTTATTATGATAATAACAGCAATAATGTGCTTATTTATCATTATTATCTGCAAATTTCTAGTTGTTTATGCCTCACTGTTAATGTAAGTAGACAACAAGAATCTTAGTATCTTAAAGAAACTGAGGAAAAAGTCTTAAGACCTGCTACTATAACTAGTGATTTGGGTCCGAAATATATTTTTGAGAAATTTTAGAATCCTTTTTCTTCTGCAAAAGTTGTGGATGGTAACTTCTGAATTAAAAAAAAAAATTTTCTCACGTTTCTAAATTTTTCAAAGCAAGACTTAAATTGGCCAAAAAACAAATTTGCTCCACTGATGATAACTTGACAAGAGACATGGTCTTAAGTGTAGCTCGGCTAAATTCAGCTGGCAAGAGCATTTTCTAGAAATGCGATAGGCAATCAGCAGAGGGGCCAAGGGCAGCCTGGTTTAGAAGATTCACAGCCCTGACAAGGAAGCATTAGATCCAATGAGTACGTACTGTGAGAGGAAAGGCCAGAGATACTGCTTTTCATGTGTTATTATAGAGGAACTCAAGGGCTCTCCTTGGAATAATCAAAAGCTTGTGTAAAGGAGAGAGATAAAGATGCTAATTTGGAAAGATGCATGCACCCCAGTGTTCATAGCAGCACTATTTACAGTAGCCAAGACAGGGAAGCAACCTAAGTGTCCATCAACAGATGAATGGACAAAGGAGAAAAGAGAAAGTTAACACCAATATCACATAGGAATAGAGTTCAAAATACTATATATGCGGAGAGTTATTTCCCTTTCGCTAGTTCACTTTCCTTCCTACGGCTTCTCTATTTTCTGTAGGAAGGGCCCAAAGGTGATTGCCATGTCCTCCCTCCCCTGAAAGAGGCACCGTTTTCCCCAGTCGTGGGGTCTGTTAGGATCCTAACTTCCCACTGAGACTGACAAGCCTTCTGGCTTAGCTAGCACAGTGTAAAACAACGGCAGTGAATCACTCTAGTTTACCTGAACTGTCTTTTCTACCTGCTTTCTCTTAGGTCACAGAGAGTTTTGGCAGGGAATTGGAAGCAGGTGTAGAATCAGGTGTAGCCTTGTGTATGTACCATTGTGTAAAGGGTGGTTAATTACCATCTTCTGCTAGTTGGGTCTCTTGTGAATTCAGAGTATAGGAGACGGGAAGGAAGCCCTTGATAGCCCATCTGAAGATGTTTGGTGCCTCAAACCACGTGAAGAACCAGGACTGTTAACACCAATAGGAGAAAGATGCTGGACAGATTCTTCACACAGTGGCCATCTCAGGGGACAAGAGCAATGCATGGTCAGGATAGCAAGGAAAACCCTTCTGGAACGAGAGTCACCTGTCCACACAAACCCCTGTCTCGGGCTCCCTCCCATGCAGGGAAGGCCCACCTGGAAGGCTCTCCAGCAGAGGCCGTGCCAGGTCAGCAGTGTTCGTGCAGCTTTTGGAAACAAGACCTCTGTTCACCACTCCTTGACCTTCACTTCCGCAAAGGATTTCTATGGGTTTTATCTGCTGTGCTGCCGAGGAGACCTTATCTACTGTTTCCACTCGTGATGGAGCTTCGGATCCAGTTCTTTTTTTTTTTTTTTTTTTTTTTGCGGCACGGGGGCCTCCCACTTTTGGGGCCTCTCCCCCTGCGGGGAGCAG
>NW_006771828.1:768663-772299 GCF_000442215.2 Lipotes vexillifer
CCCGCGTCCCCTGCATCGGCAGGCGGACCCTCAACCACTGTGCCACCAGGGAAGCCCTCCAACGTTTTTAAAAAGAATGTTTAGTAAAATTAACAAAACTCTTGTCCCACCTGAGGGTTCTGACAACAGACATATCTTGATTATAACTCAGGTGTCTCCTCAACGTTTGCATATCTCCTTTTCAGGACTTGTTACATGCCAGAAATGCAGCCAAAAAATAAAACTCGTGAAATATGGGATTCGTTTTTAAGAAATATTTGCCTGTAGTCATGCTGTATTGATAGTCCTGTCTAAAGACACCAGGAAATCTTACTGTAGAAAAGAAAAGGCCTGCTGGTCGATTTTTGTTGCCTCACCAGCAGTTGACAGGAACTGAAGGGTTTTTCTCTGGTAGACAGATATGAAGTGCTCAGAAGATGCAGTTATGCATGTAACTTCACAGCTTTGCTCTGCTCGATTTAAAGTTTTCTCAAAAAGGAAAAGATATGCATATAAAACTGTTACCCTTTCCATGAGGGATGATTAAAAACATGCTGTTACTCTAGCGACCATGAAACCTTAGGTGCTGTCGGCTGAATTAGTCCTCTTCCTGACACAGCATGACTGCGTTTGAGGAAAGGCTGCAGAGAAGCTCAGCACAGAAAGGGAAACGGAATGTGAGCCCTGAACGTAACGCCATGTGTTCTGCCCACTCACAAATTCTGTTTGATGGTGGCTCTTCAGAAATTTCTAAAAGGGACTTTTTTTTTTTCAGTGTTTTTCAGGAAAGAAATCCATTTTCATTTGAAATGAAGTGGTTTGGGTTGAAACATGCACTATGGAATGAGTCCTTTATTATCTTATTATCTTTAGGGAAGGACACAAGTTTAAAGGGGTTTCATAAAGATTCCTACGCTTACCTGAGAAGCAGGAGACATGTAGAGAGCAATGAGAAATTGACGTGAGACTACAGGCACACCTCGGAGATATTGCGGGGTTGGTCCCAGGCCACCGCCATGAAGCAGAGGTTGCAGTAAAGCGAGTCACGAGAATTTTCTGGTTTCTCAGTGCATATGAAAGTTATGCCTACGCTATTCTGTAGTCTGTTAAGCATGCAATAGTTTTATGTCTAAAAAGAACAATGTAATTAAAAATGACTTCATCAAGGCTTCCCTGGTGGCGCAGTGGTTGAGAGTCTGCCTGCCGATGCAGGGGACACGGGTTCGTGCCCCGGTCCGGGAGGATCCCACATGCCACGGAGCGGCTGGGCCCATGAGCCATGGCCACTGAGCCTGCGCGTCCGGAGCCTATGCTCTGCAACAGGAGAGGCCACAACGGTGAGAGGCCCACACACCGCAAAAAAATAAAGACTTCATCACTGAAAACTGCTAACCATCATCTGAGCCTTCAGTGCGTCATGATCTTTTTTGCAGGTCTTGCCTCCATAGTGAGGGCTGCTGACTCATCAGGGTGGTGGCCACTGAAGGCTGGGTGCCTGTAGCAATTTCTTAAAATAAGACAACAAATAAGTTTGCTGCACCAACTGACTCTTCCTTTCACGGACAGTTTCTCTGTAGCACGCAATGCTGTTCGATAGCATTTTACCCACAGTAGAATTTCTTTCAAAATTGGAGTCCGTCCTCTCAAATCCTGCTGCTGCTTTTTTATCTAAGTTTATGTCATATTCTAAATCCTCTGCTGTCATTTCAACAATCTTCATAGCATCTGCCCCAGGAGTGGATTCCATCTCAAGAAACCACTTTCCCTGCTCAGCCATAAGAAGCAACTCCTCATCTGTTAAAAGTTTTGTCATGAGATGGCAGCAGTTCAGTCCCATCTTTAGCCTCCACTTCGAGTTCTAGCTCTCCTGTTTCCACCACATGGGGAAAAAGTTTCCTCCACTGAAGTCTGAACCCCTCCAGGTCATCCATGAGGGTTGGAATCAACTTCTTCCAAACCTCTGTTAACGTTGATGTTTGGACCTCTTCCCATGAATCATGAATGTTCTTATTGGCATCTAGGATAGTGAATCCTTTCTGGAAGGTTTTCAGTAGACTCTTCCTAGAGCCATCAGATGAATCACTACCTAGTGCTGCTATAGCCTTACAGAATGTATTTTCTAAATAATAAGACTTGAAATTCAAAATGACTCCTTGATCCATGGGCTGTAGAATGGATGTAGTGTTAGCAGGCATGAAAACAACATGAATCTTGTTGAACATTTCTGTCAGATCTCTTGGGTGACTAGGTACATTGTCAATGAGCAGTAATAGTTTGGAAGGAATCTTTTTTTCTGTGCAATAGGTCCCAGCAGTGAGCTTGAAATATTCAGTAAACCATGTTGTAAACAGATGTGCTGTCATCCAGCCTTTGTTGTTCCATTTGTAGAAACCTAACAAATATAATAATTGTGAAAAATTTTGAAATATGGCACCAATAGACTTGCCTGACACAGGGTTGCTACAAACCTTCAATTTGTAAAAAAAAAAATTCAGTATCTGTGAAGTGCAATGAAACCAGGTATGCCTGTATTAGAAGTTAACAAGCCAACTTGAAAAGGGGAGGTACTGCTCCTACCAAGATTCTGATGATGAAACATGTGGACCCTCTTTCAGCACCTGATCTTCTTGCAGTGAGAATAGATGCCAATATGATTTTGAGTTGGGTCACCTCGTTTGCATTTTTCCTAAATTCCCCAAAGGGCAATTGCTGATGCCTTTTTTTTAATTCAAAAGCATTTCCAGACAGTTTTAGATTTTAACCATCCTTTGGGTTTCTGATTATTTCCCTCCCACTGTGCTGTGGGAGGAGTGCTTTCCTCGGTGTCCTTTATTCCCAGCCCCCAAGAGTGGGAGTTGCTTTGGGGGACACCAGCACCATCCAGGGCTGCCCACTGGGTGGGAGAGGAGCAACTTTGGAGATACTGGCCGGGGTAGGCAGGTTGGACAGGGCAGTTCCCCAGAGGCATGCTGGGGTGGGGTGCACCGTGTTAGCTAAGTGGATGGACAGTGACAGAATGCTGCCCATGAGCACCTGGCCAAGTAGGTGAAAGGAGAGAAAAAATGGCGCCCACCAGCACTTCTGTGCTCGGAGAAGTTTCCGCTAGATCCTGCCCCTCTGGCACATGCTCTAAAATTAGTCAATGAATCACTTTTCTCAGACAACCCAGGTGCTTTTCAAGCTGCTGCCTCTGTGCTGGGACTCAACGCAAGTGAGTTTGTGCGTGAGCCCCTCAAGAGTGGGGTCTTGGTTTCCCACAGCCCTCGGGCTCTCCTGGATGTAAGCCCTGCTGGTTTGCAAAGCCAGATGTATGGGGACTTGTCTTCCCAGAGCAGGTCCCCCAGGCTGCCGAGCCTGACATGGGCTCTCTTGGACCCCTCGCTCCTCGGGGGGACCTTCACAGTTGTGATATCCCTCCCCCTGCGGGTCAGCACAGCAGGGGAGTAGGTTCTAACTAGACCACTTCTCTGCCCCTCCTACCCTTCTTGATCTAGCCTTTTCTTTATATGTTCCACTGTGGAAAATCTGTTCTGCTATCTTCAGGTCATTCTCAGAGGTAGTTGTTTCATTTGTAGCTGTAGTTCTGGTGTGTCCGTGCGAAGAGGTGAGCTCAGGGTTTTCTAGTTCACCTTTTTTTTTTTTTTTTTTTTTTTTTTC
>NW_006771828.1:773111-794514 GCF_000442215.2 Lipotes vexillifer
TTTTTTTTTTTTTTTTTTTTTGCGGTACGCGGGCCTCTCACTGCTGTGGCCTCTCCCGTTGCGGAGCACAGGCTCCGGGCACGCAGGCTCAGCGGCCATGGCTCACGGGCCCAGCCGCTCCGCGGCACGTGGGATCCTCCCTGTAGTTCACCTTTTGATCAGGAACCTTGAAAGAACTTGATTTAAACTTCTTCCAAACACATGCTGATTTTCCACCTCTGTGAAAATCCTCAAGAATAGGTACCATACTTGAAAGCTTTATCCATTTTAGAAAGAACCCTGCACACCAAGTGGATGTGGGGTTACTAGGAGAAAACGGATCCAGCCATTCTATCCCACATCAATTTTGGAGGGGTGGTATTGGGAATGATGGTTCTTACTTTGGAACTTCTAAAGTTCAGCTGTTATTGGTTTGTAATGAAAGAAACCACCTGTTATGTATAAGCCAGTGGCCCATAGAGTAGTTGACGTGACTGATATATAGATTTGACCCTTCAGATCTGTTAGCAGTAAGGGCCTTAGGAAATGGGAGGCATATGTGTGTCAGTATGGTGACGGGTTCAGTGGCCAATTAGTGGGCCAGAACAAGCAGGCCAGACAATGTGGAAGGCTTGCAGACAGCTTGTAAGGTCCCACATGAAGAGACATCCTCCCAAATGCCAGTAACACTCTTTTTCTGACCTCATTTTTCCAGCATGCATGTAAATGCACTGATTTACAACTTTAGAAGTAAATCCCTTGTGTTGAAATGGAAATAAAGTCTAACACCTTAAAAACTCCAGCAAGCACAGTTCTTCAATGATGAGAATCTCTAGATGCTTTGGATTAGGGCACTGCTGTTGTTTTATTTTTTTTCCTACGTAAGCTACACTGATATCAAACTCTCATCCTGCACCTAGGGGCCAAGAAAACACATGTCTGTTTGCAGATAGACCAGCCTTTTAGTCTTTTCCAAATTTCAAGAGAGGCCTACCCTAAAGGGTGAAAAGCTTAATTCTAGAGAACGGGGAGGTTGTTATTGACCTTATTAGCATTCCTATCTGAAGTGTTGTTGTGAAAAAATTATGTATAGCTGATTCACTTTGTTATAAAGCAGAAACTAACACACCATCGTAAAGCAATTATACTCCAATAAGGATGTTAAAAAATAATAATAAGACCCTGGACTTCCCTGGTGGCGCAGTGGTAAAGAATCCACCTGCCAGTGCAGGGGACACAGATTTGATCCCTGGTGCAGGAAGATCCCACATGCCGCGGAGCAGCTAAGCCCGTGCGCCACAACTACTGAAGCCCGCGCGCCTAAAGCCCACGCTCCTCAACAAGAGAAGCCACCGCAATGAGAAGCCCGCGCGCCGCAACTAGAGAAAGCAACGTTTTCCACATTTCCTGCGCGCAGCAACGAAGACCCAACACAGCCAAAAATAAATAAATAAAAAATAAATAAGACCCTAAGGCTTTTGGGGAGCCTTCATAAGGAATGAGCTTGGGACCTTATTAGGAAAGTTAAGAGTAGAAAGTTCTCATGTGCTTTGTGCACTTCAACATCTTTATCTGTTAATAGTGGGTCCGTATTAACCTAATGATGTGAGAGATTTGTACAAACAAGTTGTTACATTTGACAGGAGACGTGTAAATGTTACCTTATTATACAAACACACAAATTATTGTCTCTTGTTTTGTGATACCATATGCACTGAAATCCATATGGAATAATATATTTTTCATTATACTGAAATTGAGAACTGAGTTTAAATATATTTTGCATTATATTGAAATCTGAGAACTGAGTTTAAATACGTAGCTTTTAGCACCTACGTTGTTCATTTGGAATTGCGTTCAGTGTCGTTAACCCTCTTGTTAATCGGAAGTTCATGTATCTTCACTTATTTTTCTTTCTTCCTCATTTTTTTAGCCTATGATCTTAAGCACTCACTGAGATGACTTAACGAGACACCTTAACGAGGTGTCTGTAATAGCAGGAGCTGGGTTGAACTATTAAATATACCTCAGGTGGTAAATGTTACTTTACTGCAGAAATGTTTAAATATAGATTCGGAAGGGTGCTTTCAAATGACCCTAAGTCCAAACATTTCTCCTTACTGCTCACGTTTGTTAAATGAAGGTCACTTACATAAAAGAAATCCTGGTGATATTTTAAACTTGAATATGTATCTATTTAGTGTTCACTCCACTGTCCTCTCTAGGATCTAGGATTGTATTGAATCTCTGTAACATAGTTTTCAGATATAAATGTGTGAAGATATTCCACTGGGTGGATTTTCAATACACACCTCAAAATATTTCCTGAATGTATATCAGTCTGTTGCCAGAGAACACGCTTACTTTTTTGTCTCTCTTTTTGTATATCTCTCATTCAGGCTACCGAGGACAGAAGGGAGAAAGAGGGGAACCGGGAGTAGGGCTTCCAGGGAGCCCAGGTCTTCCTGGGACCTCAGGTAATAGTGATATTATCATCTTCACAACATGAGCAAACCTCCCAAAATAGGAGCCATGCCTGCTCCCCGATGGCCCTTAGGTATCGCTGCAGGTGACACTGAATGACCCACGTTGGTTGGAGGGAGGGAGGAAAAGCCATATGTTGACCCGTGTTCTGATGGGGTCTTTTATTTCATTAGCTCCGGGCCTGCCAGGCTCACCAGGTGCCCCAGGGCCCCAGGGCCCCCCAGGACCCAGTGGAAGGTGTAACCCAGGAGACTGCCTGTATCCTGTCTCTCACGCCCGTCAGCAGACAGGTGGGAAATAACCATACCTGAGGAAGACTTGATTCCCAGCCATCCCTCCTTGACGTTGGAGCTTTCTTAGTACTGTCAGACCCTCATGATTCATGGGTGACTTTTTTTTTGATGTAGGCCAGACATTAAGAGCAAAAATTGGAATCCTATTCCTATAGTAATGGTGATATCAGCCTTTTTAGAATTTTTCCAAATTCATTCCATATGTCTTGTTTCACCATTATTATGATTTTTATTCAGAGTTTTCTATGAAATATGCAAGCAAATCATATCATTAGTTCTCCTTCAAGAGGAAATGACATCTTATGATTTAGCGGACTGACGGTGATGTACACTTCATAATCTCATCAACTTGTATTTGGCCTTTGATTTCTGAGTTTTACAGTTTCAGACTTACCTGAAAGTTTTCTTGGTGTTTAAATTTACTAGCATTGCTAAAAATCTCATCACCTTTTTTGATATAGTGCATTGTTCCTGCTGAATGTTTTTTGCCTACTTTTTATAGCTTAAGAATTCTTATCCCATCCTGTATCCATTCTACTTATGCAGAGAAATAGCTAGGCAATAAGACCTTCACTTCATAACTTATATTTTGGAAGAAAACCCAGGCGGCTGTTTTATCAGGGAGCCCAAAATCCTACCATAGCCAACTGCTGAAATGATTTTGTCGATTCTGTGTAATGAGCTCCACTCAAAGCAATCCCACGGGCATGAGTATGTCCTGCATAAGAAGGGAGGCAAGAAGTCAAAGCCCAGCACTGTGGCCCCTGCACTGAGCTTCTCATTTGGGAAACAGAAAGCTCTTTTCCCTAGAAGGTATCTGGTGGTGAAGACACCAAGCTGTCTTTGGTACTTTCGAAGCTTAAAGGGTCTCCCAAGGTCTTTGGGCCCCTGTATCCATTATCCTTCTGACCTCATCACTCTCAGAGTTTAAGAACCAGCCATCAGAACAAAGGATGGGACTTGTAGCAACTGGAAAAGAAACCCCCTTGACCTAGAAGGTGAATGTGTGGTGTCAGCAGACGCATATTGCCAAGCCCAGAAGCTCTGGTGGAGAAGGCTGTTTCTCAGAAGCCGCAGCAAGCGGTGCAGGGCAGAGAAGGAAAGCCACGAGACCCAACATGCAGCCGGCACCGAGACCAAAGAGTCCACGCACTTCAGGGAAACAGCCACTGCCCAGACCACGTCCTCTGGCCAGGAGTGAGAATATGTGATTGCCAACCACGTGGCTAAACGGTTCTTCTATCGCCTGGCTCTACATTATTTTGAGAAACTGTTGGTTGAAAACAATGGATTTCCTAGGGCACTGAGCATGAGGATATTGCTGAAATCTAAGTGGTGGGTCCCAGGGATGCCGAGAGCGCACCCAGAGCCCTCCCGCTGCAGACATCCCATCCCGAGGCCGTCGGGGCAAGCTGGGGAAAGCTGTGAGCAGGGTCTTGTGGGGAGCGTTGCTACATGAAGGCGGCTTCGTTCAAATGCACCCAGGGTTTGAACTGGGTTTCGCTGTAGACGGATGAACTTGCTGGTCAGGTACTGTCTACGTGGCTGTGCGTACATGCAACCTTTTCATTATTTCATGTTGAATGATGCTGTATATTTCACTTCCAAGTTTATTTATTTTCTTTTCCAAGGTCATTTTATTTATTTCAAGTGTTGTTAACTTTAAATTGATTTTCTTCTTCATTTTCTTTCCTGTGCAATACCTACAATGGTGCTGTGTTTTAGACTTAACACAATCAGAACATACATACACATTTTCTTAGTAAAATGATCATTTATCCCCCCTCCAAAAAAAATGTACAGAGATCTAAAATCTGGTGCTATGTGTATATCTTGAGCTTTTAATTTGTGGAACTTTAATTTGTTGAATTTTCTGAAAGCTTTACAACTCCTCTGCCACTCATAAATTTACTTGAACTTGTCATAAAGCTCAACATTTTATATGTTTTCAAAGATTATTTTTTCAAATTAGTTAATAGTTTGGTTCTCCTTTTGCCTCTTTGCTAATGCAGAAGTATTTATTTTAGCATTTACTGTTTTCATGAACATTTTTGCTAATGGTGATCAATGTATTTTTGTTTTCTTTGAGTCGATCCCTTCAGACATAAGAAGACTCGCTTCACTTTCTTGTTTTATAAATTCTGCTTATTTTAATTCCAGAGAATATGTCATGTATCCTTTCTTAAAAATGGTATATTTAGGAACCTTTCTTGTTCTAAATTCCATTAAGGCTGGGCTGGTTTATTCCTGTTTCAAGAATCTGGATTTATTCAGCTGGTTTGAGGAGCTGGTGCATATTACAAAGTAGAGCTGTCACAGTGACACAGGCTGTTTTTTAACAACCAACACACGTGACTCAATCTACCTGGGGCGTAACCAGGGGAACAGGCTGTGTCACGTGGAGCGAGCCTCTGCTCAGCCACCTGTGTGTCCACCGTCTCATCTCTGTACACGAGATGCGGCCAAAAGCAGCAAGAAAGCCTGAGTCCAGCTAACACAACACCAAATAAAGCGGAGAGTTGGCAGTTGCCTGATTCTTTTAACAAAAAGAAAGTAGATAATTAAGGCCCCAAAGTCGGGTGTGAAAATTTCCCCTAACTGGCTTGGTGGTTGCCAATTCTCTTGTATTGTTTTTGTTTTTCCATTCCAAAACCTTTGTTTACTTTCACACAGTTGTCAGTAATGTCCACAGCAGGGAAGAAGAATGACCACATTTCCTGAATTATCTCTTGTTTGGACTCCAGACAACATAAGTGTTTAAATACAAAATAATTTTGGCCATGATGGCTATTAAAAATTAAAATAGTGTGTACCCTATATAAGTATGTTTGATTTCCAGTCTAACATTTTATACCAAGGTCAGTTAACACTGTCAGATAGAAATCCTTCTATGCAAAGGACAAGATATGACTTCAATTGATATTTATGGCCTTTGGAACCTAAAGGAAAAAGGAAGAATAATTCATGAGTTTGTTCATTGTTCTTTCCTACTGAAGACATTAACCATTTTTTCATAACCATAACAGAAACACAGCCAGTCTTAACCTTTGAAATTTTTCACCTCATGATCAAAGTAATTTAATTAATGACTTTAAAGTATTGATAATCCCATATGCATATTTCTATGGTTCATGACGTTGTTGAAACTTTAAAATTGTAGTCACTTTTATTATAGAACTTCAGTAATTATCTTAAGATGTGTTATCTGTAAAAGATGCCATTTGATGTTTGGGTTATAAAATAATTTTTTATGAATATGTTTTAGGAGTTAAATAAGATTTAGCCTTTCTGCAGTCTTTCTAATCGTTGAGAACCTGTGATATACCTCCTGCTGTCCACAAGATGGTGTTTAAAGCAATTTGTATCAGAAGAACTGAACAGACTTGCAGAAATACAAATCTAGAAACAGTTTAGTGGGCAACAACTCAATCAGAACCTTTGCTTTTGCACTTATTCTTTTTTACTTTTGTAAATAATTTCTTGTTAATTTATCTTTCGTTATCTTGTTTTGTTAATTTATATTTTTCTTCATTTTAAGTATCTTTATGAAGCAGGCACAATAACCCTTGATTTGTTGGCTGTTTCCATTTTATTTCATCAGGGGATTTATATGCCTAGTTAACTCACAAAGTTACTATTTGTAACTTTAGTTTGTACGCTACCCTCATATTTTAGTGATTAACGTGAAAACCCTTGAGGAATCATCTTACCTTCTAAGCAGAATAGAAAGTCTCTTTTGGCAAATAAAAAGAATTTGGCTTATCACAAGAAGCAGACCATTTACAGAATTAGACAATGTCCAAATCTCCATATTGTTCAAAGTACTTAAAAATTTACAATTAGATTTGTATAATTATATTTTTCTAGAAATGTATCACTATTTACAAAAGTAAGATAAGGAACACTATTTTTCAAAATACCATTTAAATTTTCCTAACACTGGTAATAATATCCTGATAGTGAGAACCTCCAGGTTAGGTTATATGCTTAAGTTTTTTCCAATGAAGTCTCAGAATAGTTTTGCAGGTTTGTTCATTGCTCTCATTTTTAAATTATTTTTCACATTTGTCCGTGTCCACCTTCTTAAAGACACACAAGTGTTTATTGTCACTGCTTCCCTGTTTTCTTTCCCAGTACTCTCGTGTGAAGGATCAGACCCCTTTTAATACCCCTCTCTCTCTCTCTCTCATGGGTTGCGCGGCCTTCCAAGAGGGGGAGGTGCAGACAGAATTGCATTTGTGTCTTTTATGCCTATTACTTCAAAGCAACTTAGCCCATTGAATTGTATTCATTCATTAGTTGCCTGGTAAAGGGAGCATTAATGACATTAAATGTGTTTAACTACTAGCAGTCTCAGGAAACAAGACAAATTGATAACTTCGGTTTTATTGTGCGGTATAGCTGGAGCTGTAACCAAAACATTTCACTCAGCAAAATCATGCCAGGGTAACTGGTCAAGCTCGTTAAATTGAATGAAGAACCAGATGAGCACAGAGAACTCATCCAGAGGAGCAGAGCCAGAATAGCAAAAATTTACCTCGAAGATAAGGCAGGCTTATAAAACCAAGCTAAGTCTAAGAAAATCTAAATGGAAAAAAATGTCGTGTTCAGAGCCAGCAGTGAGTGATACAGGTTACAACTCAAAGAGTTACCTACTTGCTTCATGAATTTGTCAAAAGAGAATACTAATAAAGTAGGAGATTTCACTAAACTTGGGGGTAGTTCAATAAGTTTTGAGTTTATCAGAAGGGTGTGTGTCGCTTGACGATTAGAAGCACATGGGTATAAAGATGCTAATTACATGCAACTTTTTATCTGGCTGTATTATTTAAAGTACATTTTAGGGAAAAAATATTTTTCGGTGTATTAACGTATTTAAATTCAGATTGTTTTGTGGCATATTTTATAACTATTTTTAAGATAAGATTTAGGATGCATTTTTTGCCCACTTTGTTTGTTCTGTATCTTACCTCATCAAGCTCTTGAATTCAACACACTGATGTGAAGTGGAATGGCGCTAGTTTTTTGCTAGATCCCACATGGATATAATGCTTTGAGGCCTAGATTCCTGTATGTTCATGATGCATAATGAGCTTGTCCGTTATCTCAGCAATAAAGGATTTGACCCTAAATCGGGGAATTCCGAGGTGCCTTTTTTAACAGCATCTCTTCTTTGGCCGAAGTCTCACATTTCCATCATTCTGATGGGTCTCAACCACAGGGCAGCGGCGGAAGCACTCACATGCCCCGCGTGAGCCACACGGATGCCCGAGGAACAAGCAAATGGGCCTGTTGCAGGGTCTGGCTCGACACCATGCTGGTAATTACACTTATGTTTGTCACATGAATCAATGCTTAGGTCATAATCAGTTTATAGCCCATCTCCAGGGCAGCTCATAAAAAGCTTGGTCTAATGATTTCAGATGAGAATTAAAAGCAGAAATAAAGGTCAGAGAGTAGCCAGGCCTTTGTGACTTTTGTCCCACAGAGTGATCTGCTCACTAAATCACGTGGGCTTGAGCGAGACAAGGAATGTCACAGTTCTCTTTTCTCATAAACATAAGCTCTTCCATCATGAGTGACAGGCCAATAGGCGACCAAAGGTTAAATACACAGCATGTTTCCTTAACTGAGATGAATCACATGAAAACGTGCCAGTGGATTTAGATGTCCGCTTAGACTGGGAAACGATTTATGTAGTTCTTAACCGTCCTCACCCTCAGGTCCCCTTATGACATAGTATATAAATTGACCGTGTGCTCTCTAAGATATTTTCAAATCTTTTCGTACAAGAATTTTCAACTTGGAGGTCAGAGACAATTTCAAATAAATCTTTTAAAAAGTTAGTTTCTTGGAGCCAGTTTCCATCATTTGTTCTTTCTCTAGGTATTCTTAGAAAACTTGGCATCAAGACCAGGATGTGAAGGCACTGTTAAGGGGAGAGTTAGCATGGATTCCCATTTATTGCGATTAAAAATAGGATCAGTCAGCATCCTCTTTCTGATGACCAGAGCTAACAAATACATTACAGTTCCTCTAGTTAATCATTTAAAGAGCCTTTGGGCATGTGTATTTATAGTCATACATTCTTATGGTAAACCAATTTTGATTTAATATTTACCGAGCCATATGCATTAATGCTGCCATGTCCTAGATCACAAGCTCGCTAACAAAGACTCAGTACACCACTGAAAAGTACCTATTTTACTCTAGGAGAAAAGCAAAGAGACTTGACCTATATTTATTGAACACAAATCTTCTTCTTCTAAAAAGATGATATTTTAAATAATTTATGTCCATTCCCTGTTTGTAAACAGCAGGATTATGGTTGCCTAGTATTTTTTTTCCTTAATATTGCTTTTTCACACCTTTTGTCAGGGCTCCCAGAAAATGTTTAAAAGCAATTTTCTTGATATTTGGTGTGATTTTATATATTTCTAGTGATCTTCCCCCATATTGATCTATTTTTAAACCTAGAGATGTTGGATATCAGAGAGGCTGTAATAGCCAAAAAATTAAATACTACAATCAGAGGTAATTTTCTAAAGCAGGGATTTACATTCAGCTTATTTCAGGCTGCAAGTAAATCAGATTTTATTTATGATGTTTAAGAATAGCAATATTCGTTTAGTCAGCTTGAAGTACTAAGTGTCCATAAATAATCAAATCAATCATGAAACTGATGTGACTACTCATTCATACTCCTCTGCTGGACAAAGTCAATTATCCCAAACTATGCCAGGCAATTGATGTGCTCAGTCACCCTGGGAAGTGATGTCCATAGTTTTTAACCAACCTGTCAGACCTTTGGGATGAAAATCAGGTCACGATGCCATAGAACCACTGACTGGAAATAAATCATTTGCCCTTGGGTAAGTGACATGCCCGTTTCTAACCACCTGTAATTATTCACACGCTCTTCTCAGCAACTCTGACACTTCGTCCAACTTTGAAAAATATCCCAAAGGTTTTGAAGATTTGTTTTGCTAGAGAGAGAGCTTTGGTCTAATTCAGTATTCATCAACTCTCTTTCATGGAGACGATTTGTGAGATGCTTTTCTTTGCAATTTCTCAGTCAAGTATTTACTGCTTCTGTAAACTATTTGACCGAACTGGATTTACAGTGGATTGTTCCCACCTTTGGAATGTGCTCATTTTGTCCAATCTCTCTGTAAATGGTTGTTTCCGGTCTTGCTGTATCTGTGAAGCTTGCTGTATCGCCTTTTGTATATCAAGTTTGGAAAACAGCTGATTCAACTTTTCTTTGAAATTTTATTTTTTTTAATTTTCTTATGAATCTGAAAGTATAGAACTGAGAAACATTTATTTGGTTATCTAATTTTTCTTTTGTTGTATTTGACTATGTTACTCCAGTTAAAATAAAACCACCTTGGTGAAAAGACAAGGCAATTTCTTTGCATTTATTTGACTATATGCCACAGTACCTGAAAAGGTTTGCCATTCATATGAAGACAATTTTAAGTAGTTATGACAGATGTCTCTGCTTCCAAAGATTCTCTCTTCCCCAAGAAGGAAGACCATCCTTCCCAGGGTGTCAATGGCCCTGAGCTATTGCAGCCCAGTTGGAATTATTTCCCTTAAACACAGTCCATACCAGAAGCACAGAACTAGATGCCGTGAGCAGTTTAAAAGAATTCCAAGTACAGACTATATAATGATTGATTTCACCAAATGAATCAGGCTAAAGTTTTTAAAAGTAGAGAAAGTACACCTGAGGAAAAAAAAATGGCATCAAACGTCCTATTGGGGCTCACTCCCCTTGACGTGAGAGAATGGAGTGCCATAAACTAAAAAGATATTGGCTGTTTGGAGCGCAGTGCTATGGCCTGGGACAAGTCAGTCGTATGCACCGTGACATAAAATGAATATATTAAGTCTGATCGATAGTTAACATAGATGTTGTTGATGAAACAGCAGGCCAATGTGATTATGTAAGTAGTAATAAAGTGCTTGAGTGGTCAGGCAATACCTGTCTTATTGATAAGAATACAGTGCTTCAGCTGAGCTGCCTTTATAAGAAAAACAGCAAAACACAAATCATTTTTGCATCAGTGAAGTTCTAAATAGGAGGGCGCTAACGCACCATTGAAGTCAGCGGTTCCACTCCTAGAAACCAAGCAAGGCTAGGCTTAGGGGCCCCATGAAATCTCTGACATAGCATGCAAGCAGATTTGCGTACATGCATTTGTGCATCCTTCTGGGGTACGGGTTCATAGTTTTCATTTCATTTCAGAAAGGTCCATGAAGCCCTCCTCATCTCCCCCCAGTCCCCCACCAAACACATACATACGAAGAACTCTGTCACAAAACAACACCCTCTGGGGAGCAGTAAGGGCGTTTTAATTTCTCTGTTGAATAAATCACTAACATTATAAACATAAGCCTACAGAAATGAGGAAAGCTTTAAGAATCTAAATAATCTCAGTGACTTTTTTTCATTGAACATGACTATAAGAAAACATGGCAAGAGATCAAGGAGCCGTATTTATTGCTTCTTTGGTACAACCAGAGACGTTACCTCAAACCTTTAAAATAAATAATCTCATCAATAAAACTTACGAATGGCAGGACATTAAGATTCCTTCTTTGCTTTCACACAGAAGAGCCCAAAAGATTAGCGGGTTTGGGATACAGTACAGTTCCACAAAACTTCAAGCTGATGCTGAGAACCCACACGTGCAGCATGGAAACCGCTCCAAGTGGCACAGCATCCCTGGCCCTCCCGGGATTTGGGGGGATTTTTGAGCACCAGTACTATTGACGGTAGTGGGGTTTCTTCATAACCAGTCTGGTAATCATAGAGCTGAAACTATCATCTGAGAACAAGCTCTCAATAAAAAATGAAAATAACTGCTGCAACTGAGGTAAACCAAACAGCTGTTTTTGTTTATTGGCTCAGTGGCCCATGACGTAACACACACGGATAGCACACGGAAGTTCAAAATCCTGGGGACAGGACTACTGTCAGTTCACTTCAAGGGAAGGTTTTATTTGTTAAGTTTGATCGATGACTCTGTGGCTCCTCTCCAAGGAAAAGGAAAGAGGATTTATTGAATAGCACCATTGCTCTAAACCTGATGGTCAGGTGGGACTTCTATCAATAGAATAACATTGAAGGTAATGCACCGTCACCTGTGCCCTGGCTTCTGGGGGAGTTTCTCCTCCAAGCCCTTCGCCAGGCATGGTTTGTGCAGATAGCCGTGCTGCACTAAGCCTTTGATTGATCTGGACCTTTGCTATTAAATGCCCGCTGCCCAGCCTGTAAGGTGCAGGAGGCTGGCTCGCAGAAACCAGGAGGGCCAGGAGGTCCCGGGGGGCCGGGTACACCAGGGATGCCTGCCACCCCTGGGGGGCCTCGCTCACCATCCCGGCCATTCCTCCCATAGCTGGCAGGACCTGGGTCACCTGAAACACACAGAAGACGCACGTGTAAGCAGGAGTGCCCTCAGGGCTAGAGACACAGAAGGCACTGGACCCTCCACCCTGCCCACCGCCCGGCAATGTGTACAGAGGCCCTTGACAAACGCTTTTAGAAAAGACAGAGGATGATTAAAGCAGATGATGATGATAATGATATAATAAAACTCCTTCATTGCAGTTGGGTTGCTTCAAAATTAAAAGTGTTAGGAGACCTCACATCTCTCACCCCTATTTCCATCAGAGGAGCTGAACTGCACAGTATGGTAGCCTCTCTACACAGACACCTACCGAGCCTGGGAACGTGCCATGTCAAATCGGGGGTGAACCGTAAGTGCCAAACACATCTGGACTTCGATTTCTTAATAATTCACTAATAACTTTGGTACTTATTACACGATGAAATTATAATATTTTGGACACTGGGTTAAATAATTATTAAATCATACTATAAATATACATATTAAATATTATTAAAGTGAATTTCACCTGATTCTTTGGACTTCTCTAACGTGGCTACTAGCAGATTTAAAGTTATACACTCAACTCATGTGGCTTATGTTGGGTTTCTTTGAACAGCACTCCGCTAGCAGCTGCCCTTATTTCTAGTGGGTCCTCAACTTCCAGGCAGGGAGATGTACAGCTCGGTGGTGGGAAGATGCAGACAGGTGGCTGGAAGTTCTCGCTCTGCCATTTATGAGTCAGATGACATCAGCAAGGCACTCACCTCCCCGTCTCTTCCTCTACGGGACGGGTGATGCCTGCCTGATAATTAAATTCCGAACCTGAATGCGCCCGATAAATGACTATTAGAACGCTAGTGATTCATGTCTCTTAGAAGACTGTGCAATGCACCCTGCAAAGCTGCCGGAAATTCCTCTCATCAGGGGCTTTACCCCAGCTGGAACTACACTGTGTCCTAGGTTTCTTGGGGGCGTCGCTTTCTTTTGTCAAGTCCAGAGGTTGTTTGGTTCACCCACGAACCAGTGAGGCACGGCGGCACGGCGGCACGGCTCCCGTAACCGAGAGACATTTCTGCTGAACGTGTATTTCATCACACCAGCAGCGCTGACATACTATTACTGCAAAGGTGGCAATAAGACAGCCGTGTAAAAGGAATCGTCTGTGCCAGGATAAGACGGTCTTACACAGATCCTCATTGGTGTCAACTGTTTTAACTTGGCTGTTCAACCAAAAAGTTGAAAACCAAATCTATATGTTCAACTATATATTTACTTAGGTTTACTTCCTTTCCTTCTTTCTTGGTGGTTTTTAGTTTTCTTTTCCTATTTTAGTGGTCTTATTACATGTGTTTTTTTGTTGGTCTTATTACAGTGATCTGGTCTTATTAAGCTGTCTTATTACATAGCCCACATACTTTTAGAAGGGAACTAGGTTAGAGATCCTGCTTTAGATATGACACCTCATTTTTCCTGCTTTATCTACAACTAGATCCACACAAAGCAACATTACAGGACAAAACATTACTAAGTTTTCAGAGAGTAATGATCTTTGATTCTATACATCTCAAGGCTGTAGACAAGCAGATGTAAGTAATTTCCGTTCATTTATCCCATGAGCTTTCATTTGACTGTAATAAGTTGTGATGAAGCAGATGATTCTGTGTTTCCCTCTCAAGAAAAGGCACCTGAGAAAGTCTCTCTAATCCACAGCACCCATCAACAAGGCTTCAGCAGAACCGTGCCTTTAGCAGAGCCTGTTCAGATCTCCTGGCGCTGGGACAGTTGAAGGTTAAGTTGATCTTTTAAGGATTAAAAAGATAGGTCAGATATAAATGCATTTAAAAGCTGATTTTCATGCACCCTATCAGCAGAGCTCCCACTAAGACATACCAGGATGCCTTAACAAAAATCAAATCAAGATTAGGGGGAGAAAACGCCCAAAGGAGAGGTGGCACACACAGTGACCACAGGGGCAGGGAGTGTAGGTTGGGATGGGCAGCTCCTGTGTTGTAAGCAGTGTCATCAGAACACAGCATGGCCATTAGTTTCCATGTTGCCCCAGCTGCTTTGGCACTACAAGGGCACAGGTGTGGGCGGCAACAGAAGCCACCTGGCCTGCAGACCTCAAAGAATATGGTCCTTTACCCAAAAAGTTTGCTGACTCCTGATGTAGTAAAGAAACTGCCCTGGATTAAGAAATTTGCCCTCTGTCTTCACGGGAGACCACAGACGTAATGGAAGCTGTAACGCATCAGGGTTATGGAGACAGCAGGAAGGGCTGAGGCATGCGGTGACCTGGGGAGTGGACGCCAGCACGTCCCCGCTGCCATGGCAAACACGGGCCAGGGCTGCCAGACCTCTGGTCGTTTCAAGGGCAACTCAGAAGCTGAGTTTTTAAATAAACAGCTCTCCTTTTTTAGCCACTAATTTACTTTTTTAACATGTGTAACGCCAGCCTCCTGCCTAAGACCTAAAATTTCAGGGAGTTTATTTTCTACTGCACAAGCAATGTGAAACAGAAGAAAGAAAACTTCTTTTCAAGTTGAGCTCCCCCATTTTAACACAACCCAGGAGAGGGTGTTTTCAATGACTGAGTTTATTCCAGATTCCTGCTTATCCTCCAAGGAAAGAGTTGATGAAACCGTCCTGTCTCCCCTGGATTTATTCTAAGACAAGCACATGGAGCCCAAGTCTTCCTCTGGCAAACACAGCAAGTTGCCCTTTGGAGCGTTGGGTAAGTAAGTCATCACCAGCCCACCAGCATTCCCTTTACCCTGTGCCACTCACTGGCGATCCCACTTTCCTGGTGTGTAAACTGAGAGAGTGAAGGTGAAATCACTGTCCAGAGTCACACAGTCACGTGGCTAGAACGCGCTGGAGTTAGAAATGAGGGCCCCTGGACCCCCTCCTCCATCCTAACTGTGCTTCCACACCTACTGATTTGCTAACTCTGACAAGGTGCGTCCATGAGTGCGTGCGTGTGCGTGTGTGCGTGTGTGCGTGTGTGGTTTAATTCATTGAGGCCGAATTGACTGAGAGGCAGAAAGAGACGCGATAGCCAAGCGTTACTAACGATTCTTCTTCAGCTCTAACTATCACAAGTGACTAAAGCTATTTTTCTGAGGTTTCGCCCTGTAAAAATGGCCAGAGGGAAAAAAAAACAGCCTTCCCATAACAGCTTATGAGTTTCTGGTGAGCCCTGACGCTGGGCATTTACCCTTCAAGGTGCTCTAAGACTATTATGTGGGAGCCAAATTTCGGGGTGACACCAAGTCATTCAGGAAGTCCAGCAGCTGCGTTAGCAAATATTTATAAACCACTTTCCAACTCTTATGAGGAAGAGAAAGCAGGGATCTGAAGTGTTCTCATTCTGCTTTGCCTACCTCATGGGTGTGTAGCTACACTAACTGCCTAATGATTACACAGTTTTCTGAAATTTCAAGGACCTGTAAAATGTTACTGCCAAACTTTTCATGATTTTTGTTTTTAAATGAATGCCTGTGCCATTCTCTGAGCTGACAGGAGAGGGCAGTCGTGTTACACTGACAGAGGAGCAACCTGGCTGGAACATTCTTTGGGACCTAATAAATGATACCTGCTACGAAATAAAAGGGGCTGTACATGGCAGGCTTTAAAAACAAAACAAAACCTGGAAACAATTTTCAGCATTAAATAGGGCATTTCTTACATTGCTCACCTCGTACCGAGCTAACTTTTGTGGTGTTTGACAAAGCACATATGTTTAAGGATGCGGTGTATAAAGTGGCCTGTTTACGTAAGATGCCCACGACCGAATAAAATAGTGGAAACAGGACAGCAGTGGAAATAGAGGTCAGCTGACTACTGCTACACATAAGCCTAAAACAGGTGTGCCCCTTGCGCTTGGGGACTTTTTCCACCCAGTATTCACAAGTGAATCTCACCTATCCGCAAATCTTGCACAAGAAACCTGGCATGATGAGCGCAGGTCAGCTCTAACCTCCCGGGAACATTCACACACGACCATCATTTAACTTCCTCCTTCCCCCAGTGCATTTAGATGCACGAAGAGGAAGTGAAGACCCCCTCTCAAATATTTTTTCTTCAAATCCCCAGAGTGCCAAGGAACTAGTCCCCAATGGACCAGGCAGGCAAAAAGATACTGGTGATGAGACAGCCCCATCCAACAACCCACCGAAGGCCTCTGGTAAGAGACGGGAGGTAGGGGCAGGGATGGGATTTAAGGCCCCAGGGGTCTCGCTCGAGCTGGTCCCCACAGCTCCACGAGAGAGGCAGAAAGGGGATCGTGCCGAAGTCAGATGCCAGGATGGCGAGATAGACTCAGCATACACCCGGACCACCAGTGCATCATTTTGTCCACGACGTGAACCTGGACGTGTGAACACTGGCCTCTGTCACTTACTACCTGGGAGAGCTTTGTCAGGGCCTGTGACCTTTGTAAGTCTGTATTTCTTCAAATAGAAAAGGAAGAAAAATAATAATAATAGTAATGAGCTAAAATTGCAGAATGTTTGCCATAAGCCAGGCACTAACCTAAGTGCTTTCCATGTATTAACACATCCACAGACCCTCCTAGATGAGTCCATAGGGCAGGTAGGGGTATAACCCCCCAATGTGCAGGGGACAAGCTGAGCACAAAGAGGTGGCAGAGCCGAAAATGAGTGACACAGCAGAACCTACCCCAGGGCAGCCTCGTTCCGGAGCCCATCCTTCTTACACACCTGCCCTGCCGGCTTCTGGCTGCAGGCGAGAAGCAAGCTAGGTGATTTAGGTCTATGTTTAGACAACAGAGCACTACAGCCAAAATGACAGTCCATGTCACGGTCATAATAATAACCCGTGGTCCACATTAGGCGATGTACCATCACAAACCCAAAGGGCACATAATACTTAACACTGAACAAGCTGAGAGAAGGAGGGGAGACCGAGAACTAAAACAGTCCAGAAAGAATAAAGCAATCCTGACAACTGATAGATCATGAAGGTATTAGTTAACCTTTTTCCAAGGACACCAGATGTGTTAGCACCAAGAATGACCAAAGGATCTTCTTTCCATTCAGGAGGATTCAAGTCCCAAACCCAACAATCAGGACAACAAAGGGGGTCACAGAATATCCTGTTCTGCAGGCTCCTTCTGTTACGTAAGACGTATATTTACCTAGAAGGTTTCGGACAAGTTCCTGAACACAGCCCTGGTGAAGGTCCCCCCAGGTCCTGAAGTCCTCGTAAGGTCATGATTGTGAGAGACCAGAAATCACATTCCATGCTCTACGGGGGAAATGAAAAATGGCCCAGCCTCTCAGTGGATACTGAACTAATGACATGATTTACTGTGACCCAGCACTTTGCATTTGTGATTTGGAGTTCAAGTAGATTTCACGGAGGGAAGGTCCGAGATGTCAGAGGTGGTGCCGGCTGACAGAAGAGTAGCATCTTCTTACTGAGAGCCAGGCGAAAAGCCACAGGGACTGAACTAGGGTCCACCTCTGACCTTCATCTACCTCAAAACGCAAAAGTGCATTTGTTACGTTAATAATAGTACCAATAACTAACATTTCTTGAGCACCCACTATGGCCAGAAACTGTCCTAAGCACTCTACATGGATTGATTTTTCTTTAATTCTCAGAATTAGCCTCTCCGGGAGATGTGATTATTGACTATTATCACTCTTTTGTAAGTGGGGAAACAGGCACTGGGCAGTCAAGAACTTGCCCGATGTCATAAAGCTAGTAAGTGAGAGTCAGGATTTGAGCCCAGATGTCTGATTTATGGAACCCACACTCCCAAGAGTCCACTTTCAGAGGACTCACTTTAGAGGCAGAATGGCCCTAAAAGCTCTTGTTCAGGGACTTGATGGATTTGGGAAACTGTCATCTGAGTACATTTAGGTGTAGACAAGGGGATGTGAGCTGACACAAAACCAAAGCCCCAGCTCAGCTGGTGCCTCAGGGAGGCTGATAAATATGGACCCTTTGAGCCTGTGTGGTAAAGCACCGAGGAAACTGCACGCTTCAGAAAGCTGGCCTTAATTTTTCCAAGAATAATCTGTAACTCCGATGTTTCACTAAATAATGTCAAATATCCTCTCAATGAAAATGTAACAAAAGCACAGGAAAAGAAAGACCAGATTTCCAAGTGGTACCAGGAAGGGAGGGGCAAGGGCTGGCAAACGGCAGAAAGGAGACAGAAAAGGGCAGGTTTCAGGGTCCTGAACTGCGGAGCCCACGAAGCTTTTTAAGAAATCAGATTTAAGTATTAATTCCAAGACCAGCTGCAACAAATTGAACCATTGTCATAAAGGAAATGCAATGAGGGCCAGGCAGAGATGCCAGAGACGGCTTGCCCTACCTTACCACTCGCCCGCACAGATGACAGGTGTGCTAAAAAGCAAACCTGTGGAGCCCCCTGGGGCAGAGCAAGGGCCCCGGAGCACCAGGCAAGCCCGAGGTGAGGCACAACGCGCCCCCTCGTGGCACCCTGCGACACTGCACAAATCCAAGCTGGTCTTTCTCGATCTTCCCATTTTTAAACTCAAAATGGGGTTTATGAACAGGTTTTTTAAAAATAAGAGTCACCAGAAATGACCATGTATTTTTGTTAAAGGAAAATCGTGCTAATAGTGCAAGCTTCTGATCCAAGAACTGTTATTTGTCAACAAAATGCGCAAAGGAGAAATTGTCAGTCTCTCATCTAAATACATAGATAACTAAGTAAATGGTAAAGATGATATTTTATCAGCTTTCAAACCTCCTATTCCTACCATTGATAAAGGAGAAGCGCACTCGGTAAGCTCTATTTTCCTTTTCTTTCTTCTAAACATCCATCAATGAATCCAGACTTTATTGTTTACTAAAATCTTCTTGTCTGGGTCCCATTGAACTCCAACCAGGTTTTCTCTCCTTTTCCAATCATAAAGGCTTCCTTTTCCAATCACAAAAATTCATCAGTTTGTGAAAACATCTCGACAGCCCGTGAATCACCGTTTTAGAAAGGCAGTGTTTGAGCTATCTCCAAATGTATGCGTATTTTTTAAAAATTCTTTTAAATGAGGAAGTCAAACCCAAGAGCAATGCAATGGATAATTAGAAAGCAATGATGCTTCAGGCTGCAATTATAGCCACAATCAGCTATGTAAGCCTCCGGCAGAATTAGAAAACGATCATTTCTTTTGCTAGATTTCCCCCAACCAAGTTTTCCAAATCCACTGTGGGAGTGTGGGGCACCCCCTTGCACAAGCCCCCCCCTCCCCGGACTGGTCTCCCCAGAACTTTGGGGCCTTTCCTGAGCCCTGGCCCAGCAGTGATCAGAGCGTTTGCTGGGAGACTGCAAGCCATTCATGCTTTTCAACTGAACTGGCTTTCGGCCCGCGAGGCTGCTTCTGTGGTTGGACCTGGCAGTCATTCCCAACGTGCAGCAGCCTGGACTCTGGCCATGGAGTAGCCAGTGTGTAAAGAGAACAGACGGCCAGTGAGAGGACCCGGGCTCTCACACAGAGGCCACTTTGTCACCTCAGTCAACCCAGCTGGGATGAGTCCTTGGGCATGACTTTCGTGAGTAGGAATGTTTCAAGTTTATTTATTTGGGGATGTGGGCCTCTGGAGGGCTGGATGTTTGAAGGAGAAGCTTTTAGAATAAGATGTCAGTTACTCCCCATGCGTCACAAATAGCTGAAGACGTGGACTCGTTTTCCTGCTGCTCTGACTTTTTGGTTTAAATGAAAAGTAGAGGGAACTCTCAACTGGTCTAGAAGTGGACAGGACCCCATTCATTCAGAATTTTATAACGAGTGCATTGTGGTTGGACCTTGACACTATTTTTTAAAGTATATTCAAGAAAGTAATATTTCAGGGAGGGAGACGCAAGAGGGAAGAGATATGGGAACATATGTATATGTATAAGTGATTCACTTTGTTATAAAGCAGAAACTAACACACCATTGTAAAGCAATTATACTCCAATAAATATGTTTAAAAAAAAGAAAGTAATATTTCAAGCCCTGACATATATTTTCTCTCAAAGAATACAGACATGATTTACAGACTATTTAACACTTCATTAAAGTTGGTCCTGAAAGATCCACGCCAGCCATCACTGCACATCACATGATAAGCAGAGGTAAACAAAGAGCAGTTCTTTAAAATGTGATCCAATTCAGACCACCCACTGGCTGCCAAGTTCCCACCTCATCCTGTTTAGTCTTACCTGGGAGACCTGAAGTCCCGGGCAAACCTTTGGGACCTCTTCCTGGGGGGCCACGATCACCTCTTTCCCCCATGTCACCTGCGTTTCATTAGAGAAATGTTATTTTTCTATATGTCTATAAAAATAAAGTTCCATATTTTTAAACTTAAAGCAAAACCTACATTCAGAAACCAAAAAGTAGGAAGTTGCCACAATGTAGGTCGTAGTAAGTATGTAGCAAGGCAAAAATCAAGTTAATTATATTAAGAGATCTAAGGGGGAAAAAATCAAAGATCATATCTGTAGATGCTGGAAAGATATTTGACAATTAAACATGCATCCCTGATACAACAGTCAATAAAATAAGACTCAGACTATTTCCCTAACATGATAAAGTATATCTATCTCAGCACTGAAGCTGGCATAATGCTTAACAAGAAACACAAGGAGCAGCTTCATTACAGTCAGAACATTACAAAGATGCCCACTTTTATCATTATTATTTATTATTTGGTTTGAGCCATTCCTAGTTTCAGATGATATGACTGCTTATCTTAAAAACCAGAAAATCAACTCAAAATCTACTAAAAGCAATAAGAGAATTCAGTAAAGTAGCAAGGTACAAAATACATGGAAATCAATCATTTTCATATACACAAACAACAATCAGTGATAAGATGTAGTGAACAACGATCCCACTTGTAATAGCAACTAAATTATCAAATAACTAGGAAAATAAGTTTAATCAGAAATATGCAGATCCAACATGAAAACAGATCCCATTTGTAATAGCAACTAACTTACTAAATAACTAGGAATAAGTTTAATCAGAAATATGCAAATCCAACATGAAAAAAAAATTGAACAGAAGATTGAAAATGATCTAAATATCCATTAAAGGGTTAAATACACCATGGTACTTCCACAGAGCAGAATACCATGCACAGGTCAAGAAGAACCAGAAGGTCTTTGAAATGATCCCCAAGACACTGTTAAGTGAAAAAAGCAAGGCCCAGATCACTTACTAAAGGACAGCATGATTTGTTGTTAAAAGGATGTAGGGA
>NW_006771828.1:794524-815997 GCF_000442215.2 Lipotes vexillifer
GGGAAAATAAATATATTCATAGATCCTTTATAGCATCACTGGTAAGGGTATGTAGGAAGCTAATAATAGCGATTCCCTAATGAGAAGGATAAAGGAAACCAGACAGATGGGAGACAGGGGTGGGAGAGACACTCTTCACTAAATATCTTTTCAGACATTTTAATTTCTTGAACAATGTAAATTTAGTATCACCAAAAATAAATTAATGAAGTTTCAAAATTTAAAGGGTGTTGTCATCAGTGCCTCCATTTCACTTCTCATTATTTATAGGGAATGTACTTTGGATTGCAACCAACCATGTGTGTTTGCGAGACAGTTGATTGAATTCGGGGATTCGGCAGCCACAGAACAAAGTTACATGAATTATCCTGGCCCTGCAGAGACCAAACTTAGAAACTTGGCCTCATTAACAAGATGACCTAATACCTTAGTTAACTGGTCCTAAATGACGTATATGCTGCTTCTGGTACAAGACCAGTTCTACTCTCCCATTAGTACAGTAGTATATTATCATTTTACCACATTGTTACAATGTAGTAAATAGCAATACTAATAGTAAATAGCAATGCAATAGCATTTTGCAACAAATTCTATACATAATCGCTTTTCCCAAATATTTGCCCAACCTCACTGAATATCGACAGGTTTGTTACAATTTAAAAAACAAAGTCATAAGTGCACAACAAAAATAAGAAGAATATCTGTACGACCATCTGTGCATCTGTCAAATAGTCAAAAGTCTCTAATTGTGACATGAACGTTTAAAAGTTACCATACTTTAGCTGTGAATGTCCTTGTGTGAACATTTTTATGGTGAATCAACTACATTTCGAAAACAATTTAAATTTTATAAATACTGTGAAAGGATGTACAGCTCAGCTTGAACTCATACATAAACTAGTTGTTTCTTACACTCATCGTCAAGATGGCCTTACTGTATTAGGAAGATATGACAATTAGCATTTTTAAAACTAACAGCTTAAGCTCTCTTGTTAACTTAGCAATTTAAATGTGTCACCTCGTAAATTTTGAGGCTGGCAGTGAGGATGTGCCACATTTTCTGAAGACACGAGATGAAGATTATAAAATGCAACTTTCACAGCGATAGTGACAGTTAAGCACGCTCTAGCATGAAGCCGCACCAGCTTCAAAATGTTGTTTGCAAGGAGTAAGACCGCGGTCTCTTTAAAAGGGCTATTTTATATGTTAATATATGTTACCAAACGTATAGGAAAAGATGGAAATAATGGGCGAAGTGATGTGAAATTTCCGGAGAGATATGAAAACTCTTAAGGAAAACAATGGTAATTCTAGAACTGAAAAATACAAGACCTGAAAGTAAAACTTCATTGGATGGGATTGCCAGCATATTTGGATACTGCAGAATAAAGGGAATACAGACAGCACGGTGACAATAATAAACAGCACTGTATGATATATAGAATAACATTTTCTCCAAATTAAAAAAAAAAAAAAGACCCCTGTCTTAGCTTTGAAACTGGTTTTTGGTGATCAGTCATGGGAAAACACATTTTCGACGAGCCCCGGGACAGAGCCACACTGCAACCTGCAGAGGCCGTCGTGTGTCGGCTCTGCTACCCCCAGGGTTAATCTATTTCTTCTTCAAACACTGGTCACGTCTTCCTTCAAGACATAGGAAACCTGGCTCAGGGAACTGAAGTCCACCTTTGTTAGCCTATTGTCAGAAAAGACGTATAAAAAGCTTGTAAAATAAGCTTTGGATAAGGTATGAAGGGAATAGGCAGTTTGAATCAAAAAATAGCTCTTTAGGAACAGAGTTGGGGAAACTAGAGAAGTTCTCATTGCTCCAAAATTGCTCTCGATTTCATCTATTTGGAAGCTATACTTGATGCTCTACCTCCAGGTGAGCAGATTAATACTGGAAAAGGTGAGTCTCAGATATGGCCGGTGTACTTTCCCCAGCCTTTGTTAACACAGGGACACGTCTGCTTGACCCCCACTAAAAGATCTAAAAATACACACAGCCTTCCTCAAAGGGACTTAAAATTAACAAACCATGAACATTTACAAAGAGTATTTATGACATGAAAGACTGACTTAACCCTAAGTAAAGTGGACCCAGGGCCAGTCAGGTGCCTTTTGTGTTTCTGCTCAAGCATCACATGAAATGAACACACAGCTCTAATGCGTTTGTGTAAAAGTGTGCAAAACATGTCGGTGAAAACCAAAAAATACACAAACATGATGGGAGATTTCAGTACGGTCTGAGGCTTTTTTCTACTAGCTCCTGTTAAAAATGTTCCACTGTGTTTTTCAAAGTAACTTTTTAGGAAGAAAACAGTGATTTGATTAAGACATAGCCTGAACTGTTAAAAGCTTTAGTAAAACTTATTTGTTTTAATAAAACTTATCTACATAGGAATTTCTCTGGAAAAAGACCCTCAAAGCAACGCTATGGCAAACCAAGACTTCCACCATCCCTTCTTTGTTAAGCAGGAAAACCAAAAAGCAACAGGTGACAATGAAACACGTCTCTTCTCTGATTGGTGGAACAGTTAAGTTTCAAATGGTGGAGTGTTTATTCTCAAGGAAAATTTGTTTTACTACCTTTGGGTAGCAGAACCCTATGTGTTTTCTACTAAGTAGGACCGCTAATGTATGTGGTGGACAAGAAAGGTCAAGTCCAATTGCCTAAAACCATACATCTCCAAATGTATGACAGCATCAACTGAAATAGAAAATCTGATTATTCCTTTCTGCCCACACCCCAAATCTTAAGAAGTAGAACTCAGAGGAGATGCTGCTTTAAAGGAACCCAGTGCCAAGAAAGGTATGGAGGAGGGCGGGGCGAGAAAGCTCTTTAGAAAAAAGAAAAGAACTATCTCACTTCTAGATTATAGGCTATGTCATAAACACCGCAGAAAAAATACGAGGAAGTCCCTTATAACATCGAACTCTGCTTGATGAATGAACTTAGTGTCAGAGACATTTACCAGGTTCCAAATATAGAAATATATTTTTCTTCCCTTCAAAATAAGGTACACTGCTGGAGTCAACCCAGCGCAACCCAGACACAATTCCACACTGCGATTCCCAGCTTCCCGGAAAGTGTCCAGATCATGTCACCTTTGTTTCCAGAGCTTCTCAGCCCTGATTCCTTGTTCAGATGACCTGGGGAATATTTTCAAAGCCTGGGGCCTAGACCAAGTCAATCAAGATCTCTGGGCACCGGACCCAGATGTGAGCAGTGTTTAAAGCTCCTTGGGTCAGTCCCACGTGCAGCCCAGGCTGGAGAAGGGCAGCCCTCGGCAGGCTCTCTTGGTGGAGCAAGTACACAGACATTTTCCTGTCTTAGGAAATAAGATGGGACTTCAGGAGCAGGCTCTTACTAACTCAAAGTCAAGATCAGCCCCAAATATGGAGACTTCCTTTTGGCCAGAGAAAACAGGGCTGTGATCCTCTTAGCCCTACAAGGTGGTCCTTCCCTGGGAAGGTGGGACCTTGCCTGTAGGGTAAGGACCACTCTACACTTGTGCATTTCCACTGCGGGCCCCTCTCCAGAGTTGCTGACTCAGGGGGTCTCTGGTGATGTTGATGCTGCAGGGACCACTCTTTCGGAATTGTTGTACTTTAGTTCACTTCAGTGAACTCACCAAGGCCGAGGAGTCATCCGTGGGCTGGGGCACAACAGGGCGAGCTCAGCCAGCAGTCCGCCCACAGCACGGAGCTCCCTAGAATGGTTTACGGAGCGAACGGGGCCCGACCACAGGGAAAGCACCTCCACTATGGATTCCTGAATACAAGCTCAAAGCAGGACCAAGATGAATGAATGGCTAAGGGGTTCTTTCAGAGAAGAGGTCCAGTTCTCTTTAAGGTGAACTCAGAGCTCTCGCCATATGATTTTGTCCAGCCTCCAAAAACATGGAAATCATGCTAGGTTTACAGGAGGCCCCAATTAGGGCTCTTTTTTATTTTTTTTTAACACGCATCTCTGCACATGCCAAAAAACAAAAACAAACAAACAAAAAAAACGTAATTAACAACACTGCTCCAGCTGAGAGTGTCGTGAACCAAACACATCAGCCATTCATCTACAGATCTCGAAAGGCATCTTGCTTGACCTCTGAACATTAGCACCATAATATTTATCCCTAATTGGAGCACCACTGCCTAAGAAACAGAAGTCCCTCTTGTTTTTGATGCCACGTTTTTCCGAAGTTCCCCCAGAGAGCTGTCAGTCACTCATCATGATGCAGAAACTCTGCACTTTTAGTCCCTTCTGTCGATTATCCCAGGCCCACCAGCCCCCCTGCTGACATACTCACCTCATCTAGCAAACACCATCAGAGGCGGCCAGTTCATCTGCAAGTCCTGCAGAATACCTAACACACTCACAATCCTGCTTGCCTACAAAATACTGGTTTCCAGGGCTTAACTTGCTTTAAATAAAAGGAGAATAAACAAACTCCCTCACACCCTCTCACATGTTAAACAAGGAATAAAGTTGTACCTCAGAGCCGAAAAAAAAAAAAACCCAGCAAAACTGATATCCAATGTCACTCTTTCAAAGAAGAGGGAGGGGGCTTTGATGCATGCTGTGATTTTTCTGATGTCCTGCTAACAAATTTTGTTACTTGAAGTAACAGATAACATTGAAGGGCCAGTTGCCATCTTAGAAGAGCTCTACAGTGATATTAAGGTCTCAAAAAAAAACCCCAAAAACAAAACTTTAAAGATCCTTTACCAGATCCTGTAAAGTTTATCTTGAACTATGATTAAAGCAGTGTAACTGTGAAAGATCAGTACCACAAGTCAAGGGACCTTAATTCTGGTATTGGGTCTACTGTCGTCACACACCAGGGTCAAGAAAATATCAAACGATAGTTTTCTAATCTTTACCATCACCACAGTAAAAGAGAACAATCCATCTTCTTGTCTCCTAGATACCTGGCACTTTAGGACCAGTGAATTCATCTGAAAAAAAGCCAGTGTGTGTTCCTGGTTCCACATGGACAAAGTGCCTTACCTTTCGCTCCCCTCAAACCAAGAGCCCCGGGGGGGCCCTTCATGCCCGGGAGGCCTCGAAGTCCCATCTGGCCTGGGAAACCGTTCTCTCCAGGGGGGCCTGGGGGACCAGGGGGGCCAGGCCGCCCGGGGAGGCCCGAGGCTCCGGAGTCTGGACGCTTGAGACTTGCAGCCATCTCAGCAAAATGCTCTAAAAGATAATAAACAAAACAGTCCAGGTGAGTCCGAAATACGAAAGTGATTCGAACAAAAAAAGAACTATTTCAAGTGCCTTTTTTCTAAATGTGTCACCAGAGCTTCAAAACTGCTGGTGAGGCCTGAATAAAGCTGGGTCATTTTCCACGGGCTTTCTGCCAGGAGGTTTCACTCGTGCTCCTTTGTTCAGCCCTCCCTGGATGGAGCCTGCTGCTCTGAGACAACGGGATAAAAGACCTTAAACTTCAGGGCTGAGCGGTGTCCAAAGAGATGAGTGTGTCACCTGAACCTGGATGGTTACCTGAAAACCCGGGATGAAAAGAAAGTGAGCTTCTCAACACAGGAAGAAGTGGACACCCAGAAGCTTCTCAAATGCAAGGACATTGTCCAGAATTAGTACCGAGATACCATTTGAGACCTAGGCTCACGTTTTTAGCTTGAAGATATTAAGTAATATGAAATACCCTGGGGATTTATGACTTTCTATTAATTCTCCTTCTCAAAAGTTTTTTCATGCTTGGAAGAGACACCAGACATTAAAGAAAGCCTGCTTCTTAGAAATGGTCACTGCCTGTCTTAAAAACTCATAACTGTGTAGGCTCTTTCAGCAAGCATTAAATAGATTAAGAAACATCCACTAAAACCATGGAGAACAAAACATTTTCCCATTAAAATAGGGCAAATATTTTAGTGTAATTTTTTTTTTAATTTAGGGTGTGAAGGAGAAAATGAATTGGAAACACATTTCTCAACAAGATTTTTAAATTGTTCAAATGCAGGTATCCTAAGTTGGCCTTATTTAAGTGAGAGTTAGCATAAAGTCATAATTTTCTCAACACTTAATGTTTAAACTGGAAATATCCTTTCAAGATAAGATGTCTGCGATATTGGTTTTCAAATACAGAGGGGACCATTTCATTCTGAAAAACTCTATGATTCTACTAGACAGATTATACTCTCTCCTGAACACACAAAAGATGAGTGTTTCTTCACGATAGAATTGGTTCCAACCAGAATCAAATAATAAATAGCAATCGCCATAGGCTTCTTATGGGCAGAAGTCTGCCAGTTACTTCTCATATAATCTATAGAGAGAGCCTAGGTCAGTGCCAGGTACACACCAAGTGGTAGGGTATTAAGAGGGGAAAGAGCCTGAGAATTTGTGCTCCAAAGGGGGGAAAAAGGTGTCTGTATCTGTGTGTGTGTGGTGTGTGTGTGTGTGTGTGTGTGTGTGCATACTTTCTTGTAAATTAACCACATTGGCAAAAAAAAAAAAAAAAAATCCTGGCGAGCCCAGAAAGGTAATATTTTTCCTTGAGGCTATGAGCTATTGCACATGGCGACAAATTGTATAGAACAGACGTGAAATTACTATTATTCAAAATCCCCTGCCTTTAAAGCACACAAAAAGTCAAGCGGTGATGATTTATTTACCTCGAATGACTCTCATGCAAACCTGCTTAATGTGCTGATCGGTTGGTGCTCTGCCCTGGGACAGAAAAGACAAAAGCCAGTTTGTACATGGAACCACAAAGAGGACATTGTTCAATGGTAAACCGACAGGCTGGGCAAGGAAACAGGTGGCTGGAACCAGAAGAGCTGGCCCCACGCTGCTGAGGAGCTGAGGTCTGGTCCTACCCCCGCCCTCCCTGCCATGGGATGCAGTCTCCAAAGGGAAACCCCAGGGGCTGCCCAGCACTCACGGGAGGGCCCTGGATCCCAGGCAGGCCGGTGGCACCCTGTTCTCCCTGCATGCCTCGCGGGCCAGGGGGTCCTTGTGGTCCTTCCACCCCAGGAAGCCCCCGGCTTCCTTCGGGTCCCCTCAAGCCAGGCTCCCCGGGGCTACCTGCCTGGAACACAGGGGCACACTGTAAGTCCAGGCTAGACACAAGGAATGCGACTGCTTCATGTTAATACAAGCGCTGCCATGAAATTGTGGGTTTACTTACGTTCTGTCTCCCAAGCCGTGTTTGCTCAGAGCTTACAAAGCCTCAAGGTAAACACACGTAATGCCACACAGCAGCTCTCCAATCTCTTAGAATTCCAGTTCAAGTAAACGTTTTAAAGATCTTTCTTTGGGGTATAGTTATTATTTCAAAATGTTAATGGGAAGAATATATTTTAAAACCACATTCTTCACACTTTAAGTCACTTCTAAGAGCACGTTAATTTTTAATAAAACGTGTTAACTTTTTCTGGCCACAGAAAGGCCACTGAGTTCACAAGACATGTCACCTTCTATATCACCAATATAGAAAGCATAAAATAAAGATATTTCCAAGAACATAAGTTATTTAGCCTTTATAACATTCTTTGGAGAGTTTGAAGAAGCCAGATGTATCCCGGAATTATAAAATACTAAAGTAAAACTAAATCAATGCATTTAAAATGCCAGAACAAGAAGAGTGAGTCCATAGTTTATCTAAGTATTGAGGAAGTTAAAAATCTAAACATTAAAGATGTTAAAAAATAAACCAATTATTTCCTTGGCACAAAAGCATATACCAATTAAATTTTTCTTCTGAAAGCAGACCACTAAAAGCATCTTTAAAGTCCTCATCTACAAAAACTGCTTTAAAGAGAGACTAAATTTATTCACTTTTTCTTAAGCTACCTCTGGTGGAATTTGTGGCAAGGTAGTTTCAGTGGACTGCTGTTTTCAGAATAAAAACAAGAGGATAAAAGCACAGGAGACATTGAGGGAACACCACTGCTCAAGATCTGAATGTTCATAAAGCAGCTCAATCCTGCTTCTTTTTCATATGCAACATTTATCTAGGAAAAGACAACTTGTTCAAAAGCTCAAATGTTTTAAACTGAAGAAATAAAGGTGATGAAGCAAGGCTTTCACTAGACACATCTAAAGAAAGCTCACGGAGTGTGCTTTATACAAAAAAAATTGATATTCATCTTAGTCAACCTGTCAAAATTGCCTCTAGGAAGAAATTATGGCTCAAAAGATTTCCAGAGTCAGGGTCAAGGGGGAAAGCTAAGCACGTGTTATGGAACGAAGGTTGGGGAACTGTCGGGTGACGGGTATGCCAGACCATAGCAACTTCTAAAAAAAACCCGGAGGAGAAGCCAAAATGAATTCAGAATGCGCTAAAGAGCTGGTGGAAGACAAAGGAGGCCAAATCCTTTGCATTACCTTGCTGGCAACATCTGAAATTTTGCTAGAACAAGGAACAGGGCATGTTTGATGAAGAGATCAAGGGCCAACATGACCAGGACGTCACAAGGGCTCTGGGTCTTTGGGAAAGAATTCCTCACTTGAGGAGGGATACGCTGATGTAGAGACCAGCGTGCAGACCTCACCCACTTACCAGCTTTGTCTTGCTGAAATCACTGAGAAAAGGAAAAGCTTTTCTGTTAGTAACTCTGTCCCCTGATTCTGGGACGGTGCACTTCAATTTCACCTGTATTACTTGGGTAATGTCAGGAAAGACAGGGTCGTAGGAAGGGAGGTGATGAATCAAGAGCTAATTCCTAGTATTATATCCAAATTTAAATGAAATTAACTCATTTTCACACCTGCATTGTCCATCCACTTTTTTCTTTTATAACTTGAATTCTCACCTTTGAACATTACTGATTATTTCTAGACAGTGAAGGAGGATTTCCATTACCAAATTCTGTCAAGGTTTACTCTTTACATGTTCTCAATCCTAAACGATTTCTGTCAAAGATTCTTAGGCATAAAGATGTTATTTGAAGCTTGAGACTGTCACATGGTGTTTAGAGGCAGTATGTAAACAGGTAAGATAATGTAATGTAATAATTTCCATCTCAGTGCTGTGTGAAGAGCCCAGGGCAGGGCACTGTAACCAAGGCTGGGTGGGTCCTCCCAGAGAAAGCTGAGCTGAGGATGGGGCTAAAAGCTCAGGTAGGAGGTGCTATTCTAAGGAAAGAGAAAGACTGTCCAGGACTAGAGGAAGCGCGCAAGGCATTAAACAGCGTGTGCCAAGCAAAAAGAACCACAGACGTTCCAGGGAGGTCGGAGATGAGGCTGGTAAGGCTCATTGAAGGCTTTGTATACATTTGCTAAGAGTCTGAATTATTCTGTAAAATGTTATTCTTAAAGGGTTTTAAGCAGAGGAGGAATAGATAGTGGGCTTTAGCTTTTCATCTAGATGACATTGACTGTCACGAGGATAACACATTGGACAAGGACAGACAGGAGTCAGGGGCAGGGATTCCAGAAACAAGAAGACTTGGAGATTCATGGAAACTGGTGATAGATGCACTTGAGATTGAAGTCTGAGCTTCCTCCTTTCTGCTTGTATTATTTTAAATTTCTTATTTTATTAGATGTGCGTTCCTTTCAAATTAGCAAGCCATTCTAGATTTGCTATTAATTGGTTCTATAATTCTGAATACATCTGATCTCTAAGGACATCAGTTTAGTTTCTGTAAAATGATAAGTTGAATGAGATGGTTATTTTCTCGCTCTAATAATTATCTGTATTTTCTTAGGTATCGTGCCTATACCTTACTTCCCCAATGAGAACACACAGAAGATTAAGAAAATTGCTGAAATATTTGCAATGCTGTGACTGACAATGAAATTCACTTATGTTCTTGTCACTGCAAAGAACAGGTCGGTTCTTATAAAATAAACCGTTTGTGGAAGAAATTACGACGTATATTCAGTGAGCCACTTTAATATTAAAAAAAAAAAACTTCCTTTAGAGTGATTAGGTCAAAAGGCAGATCCATTTACACTGTTGTGAGGTTTTTTCTTTGGACTAATCCACTACGTAGAGAATAAATTTAGGTGTTAATTTCCTTAAAGGTAAGTCCTTTTAGAATTGAATTTTCTAGAATGATTTCATAAAGCAGAGCATTGCATTTTCTATAGCTTTATTCATATTTTTATTTTTTATACTGTTACTGTTCATTATACTTACAGATCCCTTTGGGCCAGGTAATCCTATATCTCCCTAAATCAATAAAACAAAATTATATTAGAACAATGTTTACTAAAAACTCTAAAAAGGTTATCATGCTGCCAAACTCAATAGAAAACCATGAACAGAACCATGACACCACAGAAAAAAATTAGATTCACAATTTGGATTCTGGTCCCCTCCCAGCCTTTGGCTAACTTGTCTGTTAAATAATAGGGTTGAATCACAGCTCTCCAAGGCTGCATTCAGATTTAAAATGCTAGGTGTGGAGAACTGAAATGCGCAAGTCGAAAGACATTAAGCTAGCATGCTGTTATGAAACATAACAGACATTTAAACCAGATGACTTCATTTCTGAAACTCTAACAATATTTTTAAACTCATCCCCAAAAGTCTATCAAACCAAATATGCACGCTCTTATGCTTAAAAAAAACCCTGACTATCTCCCACCACTAGTTCTAGGTATGAATTCAGCTCATCTTAGCACGTCAGTGCATGTCCACTACAAAACAGGATGACTTAAAACATCCCTTTAAGGACCTCCCTGGAGGTCCAGTGGTTAAGACTCCACACTTCCAACGCAGGGGGCACGGGTTCGATCCCTTGTAGGGGAGCTAAGATCCCACAAGCTTCACAGTGCGGCCAAAAATAAATAAACAAAAATTTAAAAATAAATAAATTAAGAAATAAAACATCCCCTTAGCTTATGAAATGAACAGTTTCAACAGAAAATAAAATTGAGATCCCCCTTTTTCTAATTTACTTAATAGTTAGGAAGCTTCGCCTCATTCAGATGTCAACTGAAATCCTAAAACTCTGAATAAAACACTATCAGCATTTTCTCCTGTACTGAAAGCTCTCTGAAACTATTTTCTGAGAATTCTGTCACGCACACGCCCCCCAAAGGACCAAGCATAAGTTTCCACATGAGGTCCTGTTACATTGTGTCATAACCATAAAGGATGCGCCAGCGGGCCTAGCGGTGCTATGGAGGTGATGACTTGCTCTTCTCCCCGCCCTCCTGGAGATGTAGCAGAAGGCTCCCCTGGACCTGGAATCACTTCTTTGGAGGGTCTTAGACTCCAAAAGGCCGTGGAGGATAGCCACGGTCGAACTTGGGAGCCTCAACTCTCTAACTACAATAATCTATAATACAAACTATAATAAAGCTTTCATTTTGTTTCCGTGATGGGCACTATTCGTAGACTTGTCTACAGCCACATAAGAATCACCTTGAATGTCTACATGGAAAACCACAAGAAAACATGCCCTCCAAAGGGAACGCTTTGTCCTCCCAACACTTAAGGCCACGTCTATCGATGTTGCCGTGTTTCCCCTCCACTTTACTTGATCTTGGGTGTGATGCTCGGGGGTTGTTTTTTAGCTTATGTAAGAAACATATTCCCTTTAAATAAGTCAGCAAGGATAGCAAGGTCAGAGAAAAGAAAAAGTACGTATGTTTCTAATACAGCTCAAAATCAGTGAGTCTCCATCAATAACCAGAAAAAAAAAGTGTCTTACCAGTTCACCCCTTTCTCCCAGTTCTCCCTCTTCACCAGAGGCACCCTAAAAGTTAAAAGTCACATTTTTAAAATTCTTAGTTCCTTGGCTCAATTTTAACCAGTCAACACTGAGAAGCATTCAAAAGTCCCTGCAGTGCCCCCAAGATCATGCAGAAATATGAAATGATCTCAGTGGTTTTCCTATCTACCTGTCAGGGGCTTGTCCAACCCAGAAAACAGCCCAGAGAAAAGCCAGAAGGTGAAGTTGAGTTTCTGCTTAAGGTAAGGATTAATGACTACATCCAGCAATTTTATAATTAGGTAGTACTTAAAAAGGGTTCTTAGAGTTGAGAAAAACATAAACAACAACAACAAAAAAAACACCAGGGCAAGGACTAACTCTAATTCACATGCATTGTTTATTTGCTAAGGTCTTGGTAAAGAAAAAAACAAAACATTATGATGAGGCTATGGAAGGCCTCATCAGACTGGAGTAAACCAATCTGTTGCATAAGAGAGACAGGGCCATTCTTTTCAAAGGAAGGACAATATGTATTCTTGAAGGCAGAGTCATCATTCGCTCCGGCTTGTTAAAATGGTAGATAAGGCTACAGACCAAATTAAACCCTGCGTTTCACTCACTATGAAGTACATTGAGCCTCCACATTTTACCCACACCGCAGGTCAGCCAGTGCCCCCTGCTGGTAAAGCACATTAATGCACATTAAGCGCTGCATTTCACACATGGCACCTACCTGTTCACCCTTTGGACCAGGTTCACCAACTACACCCTGTAATGAATAAAATATACTTTTTCAGTGTTTTGAGATTTTTAACTATATAATTTCAAACGAACCAACTCCCCTTACTGGGCTGGTGAATAGGAACAAGTACGAATAATCCCTATCACCTCACCACCTAGCAAGAGTCAGGTCAGACCTGGAGAAACTGACAGTTGTCCAAAAAAGTCACTGGCAACCTGATGTGTCCTCTGATCACATCCATGTAAAATGTAACTCGTAGGACTGGAAGTTTAGAACTAAATAGGATGTGTGATTACAGCTGAAATTTTTACTTTACTCAGCTTTTATTTTTCCCTTCTGATAAATTACTATATTAATAGATTTTTTTGTTTGTTTCTTAAAACTCTCAGTAATTTAAGATATCTTTTTTGATAGCTCTCTATGGTAATTTCTAGAAAAATTCTCCATTGGGCCAAAAGCAACCTTGGTTTCTCAACATAGTAGAAATCACCCTTCCAAATAAGGAACTTTCTGGACAGCTAGGTATCTTACCCTGTCACCTTTCATTCCAGGAAGTCCAGGGGGGCCAGGCAAGCCGGGGAAGCCAGGTCTGCCGAGAGAACCCTGAAAGACAAACACAGAGTCCCCAGAACCACTGCTACCGCAACTTTGAAAGCACATGAACCAGACACAACCTTGGGTGTGTGGACTCCTGTCTAGAATAAATGTGCTGTGTTGGTTTAACTCTGCTTCTCAAATTTGTCACTCTCCCAACTGAGGGAGACAGCCAGTCCCCCTCACCCCGGACTGCATCCCACCTCTGAGGTCCCCAGTTCCAGGGCTAGCACCCCTTCCCAACAGTGGGCTCTTTGAGCTGAGTCCCTGCCTCGCTGGCTGTGCAAACAAGCACGGCTGGAGAAGTGAAAGGCGGCATTCACGCACTTGCTCTCCAAGTCCAAGAACAACCAGGAGCCAAATGTAGCACTTTGTATCTCTCCCAGTTTTCAAATAAATGCTACAAGCCACACTGATTAAAATACCCTTTAAGGGTCTCCTAGATTTAATTTGAAATTCCTCATTTACATTTTCACACATTCACATAGGAATAGAAATCAAGTAAGGATGATGCAGTTACCCTTTGTAAATTATTCTTCTCTCCTTGCTTCTTTTAAAAATTTTGTGTTTTGTATGAAGCTAATAAAGTGCCAGGGACCAGAGCTATTACTTACCAGTTTACCTGGTAGTCCTGGGGGTCCTACTGGTCCTTCTTTACCTCTACTGCCCTGGAAACACACAAACGTGATGGTCAACCAGACAGTCTGCCGGAATGCAAATGTTCAATCACTATTTCAATGAAGTAACATATGCTACCTAGGTTTTTGTCTAAATATAAAGGTCACCAAAGTATTCTCCCCGTCTTCAACTGAAGGCAGAGACCTTTATATTAAATGCCTGAAGCCTCGTCAGGGTTCATCCTGAGTTCTAACAGTCCTAACGCTGTTCGTTGTGAATACAGACTGTTCGATGGACATCATACCTGATACCTCTACAAGAAATGGCAATTAGGAATTTTCAGCATCTACCTCCCCATCCAAATTAGATTATGGTGATTTGTGTACATGCTTTATCCTCTCATTTAGACTACGTGTTCTTGAGGTATAGGTATAGTAAAATTTTGAACTCCACTTAAATGTGTAAAACACAGAGTAAATTTCAGGTCCACAGTACATTTTAAAGCAGCATCTGGCAAATGATCTTGAACCTCGAAAGACTGAAAAAGACACAGGACAGAGACGTTCGCCTTCAAATTACTACTGTAACTTCAAAAAGACATAAATAGTAGAAATTTATAAAGTTTCTGAAAAATCCTTTGTTCTACTCGTTCTAAACATGTCTTAAAAGATTAAATAGACTTTGGAAAGTACAATTTATAATGTAGATACACCAAAAGCAACACTCTCATTTCCTTGTGACCCAATATCAATTTATTTGAAACTCGAAGCCCTTTGAGAAAAGGAAACACCACAAACTCTTCAGTTTCTTTCTCTGAGAACTTCACACACTTTTATGCAGTCTGACAAAAGCTTGTTTCATTTCTAACGCGAGTTCAACTAAGCTGAATGCTGAGGTTGCTGGATAAATAATCACATTTCCTGGATGGTGTACACAAAATGAAGGTAGTCTTTTGAGTTTGTTTTTCTTTAAAATGACATTACAATGTCATATTAAGTTTTAATATTTATAAGGGCTTCTGATAAGATTATCCTGATCTGACCCATATGTTATTCATTCATCTATGAAAGGAACAAAATGTCAAGATCTATAAACCTTCTGCATTTTCAGTTGCTCTAGAGGACTGAGAATTGTATGCCAAATTACAAGTCTCTAGCTATAATTTCATGGCAGTTGTTTCATATGACTTCAGGTGATTTAAACAAAATACTCTTAAATGCTTTTCAAAAACTTTTATATCAATGTTCTGTCTAATGCATGAGTTTGAAGAATACATTGGTACGTAACCCTTGTGAGCAGCTTGGAAGCCAGAAGCAGTGCCCCATGTGGACGGATGTTAGAAGGATATATTGATAAGTCAGGTGAAAACCAGCCCTTACGACAGATTCTTCTATGTGTCTCTACACATAAAGATTGGGTTTCACTCCATTAATATGACCCAGTACTTCCAAGTTCAAGATAGATTTTCTTCAGTACATCTGCTCTGCTGGCATTTTCAAATTATTTCTGAACTGCATCCTGATTGAGATCCTAAATGTCATTGAGATAAAATGACTTTAATTCACAGAACGATTAACAGTCATTGGTGGGAAACATAATTAATCGTGTCAGAAAGGGAAAGCAAAGTTCTTGATACAACCTCAAGTATTCATTTCTAAATAAATGAACCATTATGCCATCTTATCCAAAACAAAGATGATTAATATACTCTTTTCCTCTTCCACAAACCAAAAGGCTAAATGAAAATAAAGGACTGTATAACCTTTCATTTACTTTTGGAGAGATTAATTATCTTTTCAGTCAAAGACAAAGATTTTCTCTGCTGGAATCTTATTTTCTCTGTCTTTCATGAGCTCTTATTATTCAGTTCAGAAGTCTTTTCCAAGCCCCGGCAGCCCTTGGTAATACGTACAAATGGCTCAGAACCCAGTCTACGCAGCCTGCTCTGCTCACCAATAGCCATGACAGGGCAACACACGTAGGACCAGGGGAGAGATGGGTGAAATTACGGGCATTCACTTTTCTGTCCCTGCACAAATAGACAGCGTGTGGGTCCTCATTTTCATTTCACATCTAGCTTATAAATCCTTGGCTATTCTGAACTTAGGTATTTCTATAGAAATCATCCCACTGTGCAAAAAGGTAATGTTTATTTTCACAATGACCAAACAGCTACCAAAAAAAAATTTTTTTAAGTTAGGGCAAGATTTTCTCATGGCCATTCTTATGATTTCTATGTGTTCTAAAAACATGCACATTCTTCCTCTAAGTTCTTTAATTTCATCTGTAACTAAGATGAACATGAGAAATTGAGATATAAATAGTAATCTTTAAAAAAAAAAAACACAGGTTAAACTAAATACATCCTGCAGGGAGCAATTCACCCTAACCTGGTAACAACAAGAGTGCTAAAAAAAAATGATAAATCTCTTCTGTTTCAACAGCTATGGTGAAACCACATTCTCAGATGTGGGCCAGGGAGGCTGGTGGGGAAATGGCTCTTCTGTCCCATGGCTGATATTTACAAACCTCTTGACAAAAGTTATGGGTTTTAACAAGAGAATTGGAAGGAACCAGATAAAAAGGCAACATCCTACCATTGAAAATGCGAAGACCATAAGAAAATGTTCTATTTTTCTCTTGGGTGCTCTGTGCCACCATATTTATCTCCAACATGTTAAGACACATCTTCCAATTCATCCCTATCTAAGAAGCCAATCAAGGCTTAAAGAAAAAAATAGATGCAGACCCTCTATAATGATTCCGAACCCTGGCTGTGCATCAGAATCCCCTGAGGAGGTTTTAGAAATATATTTCACTGGAGTCTTCACCACCCCACCTCCCCTCTCCCCTCCGCATTCCACCCCTCTCCCCCAGGTCCTGATTCTGTAGGTTTGGGGTAAGACCCAGGAAATTACTGGGGCTTGTGTTCTGTTCATTTGTCTTCACCAGCTTTACTTAGATTCTTGTTAAATGCTCACTGCGAAAGCTCCATAAATACTAAAATTTGCTAAATGTGTTTTGTGCCGTTAGAATTTGCCAGGCTAACTTCAAATAAAAACATGCAGCGGAGCTTCCCTGGTGGTGTGGTGGTTGAGAGTCCGCCTGCCAGTGCAGGGGACACGGGTTCGTGCCCCGGTCCGGGAAGATCCCACATGCCACGGAGCGGCTGGGCCCGTGAGCCATGGCCACTGAGCCTGTGCGTCCGGAGCCTGTGCTCCACAACTGGAGAGGCCACAACAGTGAGAGGCCCGTGTACCAAAAAAAAAAAAAAAAAACATGCAGCGGAACCTTGATGTTGGAGGCATTAGAGGGTGGAGATGGGGACCTGGACACTAAGCTCCAAGGCCAGGTCTGAAGTTTGGCTCCGCCAGGCAGCAGCTGACTCCAGGCAGGCAACTCAACCCCTCTGTGCCTCGGTCTCCTCATCTGTAAAATGGGCTTTGGGGAGGATTGAATAGATACATGAAGTACTTAGAACAACGTCCAGCTCATAGTAAGCACTGCAGACATGCTAGTTGTCATGTTTATCCAAGGAATAAGACATCAGTCAAAATGATGGTTTTCAATCAAATGTTCCATTAAATGTTCTTTTCACTTCAAATCTTCCAAATTTCTTTAAAAGCATGAGTTATGCTTGGAAAAAACAAGTCTCTAGTCCTCATTTCTCGAGTTTCTGTCGGTTCTCTAAGAAGGCGCCTTTTTTATAAACAAATTCTAGGGGCTATTTTGTAAAACTCATTTTAATAAATACAAATACTCCAATATGGAAGTCTCCCTTTCAAAATGGAACTATTAGACTTCTAAAATACCACCAAAAAATGCATTTTATTATACTTGGGTTGTCATAATTATTTTACCAAAAAAATGGATTTTACTCCACTGTGCTCTAGATTGTGATGGTTGTTGTATTTGCCTGATAACCCCAAGTGCTAACCAGCTGAAGAACAAACATTATCCTTAGTACCTTGCCAGTTTCAGAACTGGGAAATTATAAATCACTATACTCAGTCTGTAGTATACACTAAATGCCTCTTTCTGGCAAAAAGGATGTTCAACCCAGAAGATGAGTTATGATTGCTAAAGATTGCTGCTTTTTTTTACTCTTTTTTTTTTTTTTTTTTTTTTTGCGGTATGCGGGCCTCTCACCGTTGTGGCCTCTCCCGTTGCGGAGCACAGTCTCCGGACGCGCAGGCTCAGCGGCCATAGCTCACGGACGCAGCCGCTCCGCGGCATGTGGGATCTTCCCGGACCGGGGCACGAATCCGCGTTCCCTGCATCGGCAGGTGGACTCTCAACCACTGCGCCACCAGGGAAGCCCAAGATTGCTGCTTTTACAAACCCATTTTCATATTAACATTGGCAGATCATATTAGTCCTACTACAGGGATGATTTTTAGGCTTGCCACAGAAATATTTTTTAAGATTTATTCAATTTTACAACATTGTGTACTTTGTATTTCTCTCCATGTAGGTTTAAATATCCCCTCACACAGAAGCAGATGACAATCTGTTTACACTATAACCATCACAGCTGCTTCACGAAGTGTTGACTGGGAGAATATTCCAGAGTCTGATGGGGTAGGAAGGTAGCTTAGGTCACTCAACAGCACAGCATGTGGGACCTCTGTGCTGAAGCTGTTGGTGATGGGGTCAGGTTAGAAGGCTTCAAGAGAGAGGAGACAGGCTTCCACATTCCACGAGTGTACAGTCTTCAGAAAACTGGGGGTAGATCTGTGTGGCACTCATCCCAATCGAAATCACGAGAGCAGAGCAAACACAACCCACTCAACAAAAGCCCTGGCAAGTTCTGGGAAGCCTGGAAGAGGAAGCCGGACCGGAGCAACTACACGGTAGGACCAAATCAGAGGCCCCAGCCACCTGCTGGCTCTAAACCAGGAGTCACCCAGACGCATGTGTAAACACAGGGGAATGTGACAGAAAAAGCCAGAAGCACAAGCCAAGTGGTAAAGATACGTGCTCATACCTAATCCCTAGAGATGCCATAACTCCAATATTTTTTGCCGTGGCATTGGCGAAAGTTGATGGAACAATGGTGAGGAAAGGGGAGAATTTAATTTCAAAGACAGACTACAGTTAACCTTGATTCTTTCACAGGACACATTAGAAATAGGTTTCGTTCCTTCTACTCAGCTTCTCAATTGAAGATTTGCAGGAAGAACTGATCAAACTTGTGGGGAATAGGTGACAATGTCTGAATTTACAAGAAAGTGAATTTAATGATGGAAAATGAAAGAACAAATGTATCTTTCAGTAAGTACATTTGGTGTAAAAACTCTGATCTAGAACTATAATATTTATAACCACACGTGATACTCTTGTGAAAAATTTATAGTAGGTGAAAAGTCAATTATGAACAGAGGCAGCATAGCAAGATTTACTGTACCTCCCACCCAAAGCATTTCAAGGAATATTTATTGAGCACGACCTTACGGCAGGCCCCGAGGAAAGAGATGTAGGGAACACAAATGTGGATCAGACATGTTCCTGACTTCCTGCAGTTTCCACACCACAGGGCAAAAAGGGACCAAGGGTTACAGGTTCAGAATAAGGAGAGATCACTTCTATCTGGGGGGTAGGGCGTCATCAGAGATGGTTCCATTGCAGAATTAACACTTCAATTGTATCTAGGAGGGCACATGGGATGTCCAGTCAGAGAAACAGAGGAAAATGCCATCTCAGTTGCAAGGCATCACAAAGAAAACAGGCAGGCTGAGAAGTGCAGAGAGTATTTGGGAATTAGCATGAAGTCTAGCTTGGCTGGAACACAGGCTCTTAGCAAGGCAGAAATGGGAAGTAAAACTAGGGGATAAACAGTTTAGGATTTCAGACTTTCCTTTATTGTCAGTGGAAATCCACTGAAGATTTTTAAATGAAGAAGAGAAATGATGCTGGATGCTGTACTTTGCAAAGACCAATGTGGAGGCACATGCAGACTTGGAGTCCTACCTTTCCCCAGGCATTTACGTCTGTCACCAGGACTGCGGGGACACGGCTGCAGTTCCAGATGCAGGACACCCTGTGATGTGCAAGAGTCCTGGAGAACGGAGAGCTATCCCAGCCAGAATACCAAGAGTACCCTGCTGCGAGCCGCAGTAGAAGGAAAGATGGGAGCAGGGAAGGCAAATCAGGAAATGACTGCGACAATCAAGCAGCAGTGAACCACCTGCGCCAGGGGGTGGACGTGGGCTTAGAAAGAAGAGTCAGATAGCAGGCTTTAGAGAGGAGGTGGTAGGATGAGCAGGTCCTCCTGGGGACAAGAACGTGATGGAGAAGAAACACCAAGGCTTTGAGCCTCGGTGACGGCAACAGTGGGAAGAACGCGGACGCTTACAGAAACTAACAAGCAAAACCGGAATCGGGCCCAAAACCCTGTGCAGGCATAACTTCCTCGGATCCGCCGCCCTCCCGTGAGCGAAGTCAACACCGCCTTCACCGTACACCATCGCTTCTGAAGGCCGGCCTGTAGTCCTGAGCTGGGGATGGGCCGAGCCCACTGCACCCGTACGGCTTGTGCTCTGTGCCTGGTCCTGCCATCAGCAGGCGGCACGAGATGAAATAGGCAATTTTCTCAAAGCTCCAGCGCCCTTCCTCCACACCGTTCAGTCTTTCTGTTTCTTCAGAAATAGGATCCAGCTATGACATCACTGCTCTGACAGTCAATCGAGGGAAAGTATCGGACACTGTCTGGTACAGGTCAGCTGACGGACAGCGGTGAGAAGTGGGAAAACTCCACTCTCCACTCTCATATTGCAAGACACCTGGGATATTTCACTTTTCTGAAGCGTGAAAATCTTCACTCAACATACTCAAGAGACGCTCTTTAAAAAGTAACAATGATATTTGGGAACGTTTCTGTGTTCTCACTTGGAGTTCTTTGTGTTACCCAGCAGGCTTTGAAGATAAGAACTTAAAATCAAGACCAGGGAGAATTTTTTAAAGTTGAATTTGAGTGCATCATGTTTCATTTCCAAATCAGTTTCTCTCTAAGGGTTAACGTGTATCTAGTGAGAAAATATACATAGCTATATTTGCTGCAAAATAGACACATTTATAAGTTCACACTAAAAGAAGTCTGGCAGGTTCTCAAAAGATTAAAATAGAGTTATCACATGACCCAGCAATTCCCCTCGTAGGTATGTACTCAAGTGAAATGAAACAAGTCAACACAAAAACTTGTAGAAAAATGTCCACAGCAGCATTAATCATAATGGCCAAAAAGTGGAAACAACCCCCATGCCCATCGATGCATGAATGGCTGAATAAAATGTGGTACATCCATACAATTGAATACTATTTGGCAATAAAAAGGAATGATGTACTGATACATGGTACAGCATAAAAGAACCTTGAAACATTATGCTAAGTGAGAGAAGCCAATCATTAAAAAACCCACATACTGCATGATTCCATTTATATGAACTTTCCAGAATGGGCAAATCTATAGAAAGTGGATGAGTGGTTTCCTAGGTTTGAGAAGACTGGGGGTGGGGGTGGGGATGTTGAATTGCAAGTGGATCTAGAGTTTCTTTTTGAGGTGATGAAAATGTTTTAAAGTGGACTGTGGTGATGCTTGCATAATTCTTCAGATGTACTAAAACTCAGTGGATTGTATACTTTAAATGGGTGAATTATATAGTAGGTGAATTATACCTCAATAAAGTTGTTTTTTTTAATCACACTAAAATATTTCCTACATCATGGGATGAGAGCAGAAAGGGTCAGCATGTTTTTTATTTTTTTTTTAGACTTCATTTTTGTTTCTACTTTCTAGGGGGAAAAAAGTGTATTGTATATCTAAGTAGCATTCCTGTTCCATTGTTTATCTGGATTATCCCATGTTAAAACGTCAGAAGGCATTCCT
>NW_006771828.1:816092-817869 GCF_000442215.2 Lipotes vexillifer
CTGGATGAGTTAATGGATGAATGAATAAAGGAAGGAAGGAAGGAAGGGAGGGAGGGAGGGAGGGAGGGAGAGGCGGGGAGAAAGACCCAGCAAAGCCCGGGGAAGGCACTTTGGGAGGGGTCCACAGAAAAGGAATACTCACAGGGAGGCCCCGAGGTCCTCGGGGTCCCACCTCTCCTGGTGGCCCCTGGCGGCCCTGTTATAAGGAAGGCAGGTAAAGAAAAAGTTAAACTCCCTAATCCTTTGCTTAGTGATTACGACAGGTTACAAGGTATGAAAAGGTAACCTATGGCAACTTACCGGTTTGCCTGAATTCCCCAGTTGACCGGGCTTCCCTGGAGCACCTGTGTTACCCTGAAGGTAAAACACAATATTTAGAGTAATTTAGGCAGTAAATAAGCATAATAATCAACCTGTCTTACCCAGACTGGGTACTTCTCACACTTAAATAGCATTACTTTCCTGATTTTACATTGAGACGTAAACTCTCTTTCTTGGTGGGTACATCAAAGTTCTTTAACTTTAGGTTAGGATACTGTTTTGTCACTTCCAGAGGCATAATAAGGATGTCAAAAATGTTTAAAAGGGAAGGTCAGATGTCCAAAAATGAAGGTCTTTAGACAGACAAGAATAAGAGAGGATTTTTCTTTCTTTACAATATTAATTATATATGTCTTTCTTCATCATTTCCACCTCTAATACAGTTCTTGGAGCCTTTTTATTGATACCTGACATTGACACCATTAAAATTGTAAAAGATCATGCCAACATGAGGAAATAAGGGATGTGCCAGCAAGCTCCAGGGAAACCAGGTGTCTGGGATCCCACCCCACCATCAGTTGCTCATGGTCTACTTACTAGGGCACATCTCTGCTCAAGACTCCATGGGCCACTACGATCGGAGGCCTGGAGCCATGTAATCTAACAGTAATCAGTTTCTACGTTATTCACAGTTTATCTATTTTACTTAAAATAACGCTATATTTTATCCCTTTAACTTTTTCTTTCAACTATTGTTCTTAAGTGCTAGAATATAAGCACTTAAAACTGATCATTATGTGAACAAAATGCTTAATATCTTTTAGCTTAAGATAAATCATCTTAATAATATGCACTGACGTTTTCTATGGCTTAATATCGTAAACAAAATATATTAGTAAAAGAATAAAGAAATAGAGAAAAATATTAATTGCAAAGGTTTCATCTTTTACCTTTTCACCGGCAACACCCTTTGCGCCAGGAATTCCAGGTACACCCTGAAAGAATGCACACAGAACTTAGGTTTAATCACCTCCTCTGAGAATCCGTGAGATGCCAAGCCCACTGCATACTGCCGAGGGGCTGGGGGCATCGTGACAACCTCAAAGCTTTAGAGGGAGATTCTTCCTAGTTCCCCAGTTTGAACAGTTATAGACCTACCCACAGTGTAGAAGGCAACTTTACTGTAACTGGCTTGTTATGTCTGAATACCCTTACAGCAAATTCTAGCTCTAAACTAAAGTTACTTTTCAAGGATGAACTTCCAAATTAGAATCCTATTTTCAGATCAACAGGAGCTCTTCCTGGCATGATTTCATATATGGAACACAAAGCAAGGACCTATCAAAAACTCTAAGCCTTAAGTAGAAAAAGAGAATGGCAGAAGAATGCTGGGTCTAAGATTTGGTGCTACTGGGAGGCCTGATTTCTCTGATTATTTTGAAGTGTCAGATATCATAATAAACCGAGGGCAGCCCTCATCATTACCAAGTATCCCTTTTTTTTTTTTTTTTTTTTT
>NW_006771828.1:818001-827089 GCF_000442215.2 Lipotes vexillifer
GGCGGTACACGGGCCTCTCACTGTTGTGGCCTTTCCCGTTGCAGAGCACAGGCTCCGGACGCGCAGGCTCAGCGGCCATGGCTTACGGGCCCAGCCGCTCCGCGGCATGTGGGATCCTCCCGGACTGGGGCACGAACCCGTGTCCCCTGCCTCGGCAGGCAGACTCTCAACCACTGCGCCACCAGGGAAGCCCCCAAGTATCCCTTTTAACTTGAAATAATTGCCTCCAAAGACCCAAGAATACACGTGGTATAACCCACATGAACTTCCAGCCACATTAATGCAGGAAAACACCAATTTGAATAATTCAAAATAGCACACGATCAAAAAATAAAATCTTATTATCTCACATTGTTCCCTGAACATACTCTCAACCTCTTATGGCTCAACCCTGGTACAAGAGCTTCAGAACTGGTTAAAAGTAGGAGGAAGTATAAAGCCTGGACCACAGCTCAGTGTTAGTGAAACGATATAAGGAAGGTTTAGTGAACTCTAGAGAGAGGAGGGATGCAAAATATAAAGTTAAAGCTTAGTGTGGTTACCAGAGAAATAACTAGTAATTCAGAGAAAAGGTACAAAATTGTAAATGTAAAACTGTAAAAATATAAAATTAAAGCATCATTTCTTCTCCAGAACTTATCAAATTACATACATAACATGTTTCTCCCCCAAGTGCATATCTTCAAAATATGTATATAAACCAATCAACATTTAAATACTCAAATACTTACAGGTAAGCCCTGCAACCCTGCTTCACCAGGAGGTCCAGGTTTCCCTAGTTCACCCTGAAAAAAATTTTTGTTGAATCTGTATGAACTGCTGTCCTTCTTTTAAGAAAAGGAAAAACCAAGACCTTCTAAGTAAAAGGACCATCCGCACAGCTGACCTTACGTGCACTTTTATAACATGACCCAGTTCAGGGCGGGGAGATGGGATAGGACTTAGGACAGAAATGCAATCAAAATACGTAATTTCCTTCTGTCTACTTTCATCAATGGGGCAATTTTACTGACTTTCTGAAACCAAGCAAACATTCTATTCTAATATTTTTTTTTTTAATTGAAGTGTGGTTGATTTAGAATGTTGTGTTAATTTGTGCTGTACAGCAAAGCGACTCAGTTATACACACAGATACATTCTTTTCATTATTCTTTTCCATTATGGTTTATCTCAGGACACTGGATGTAGTTCCTTGTGCTATACAGTAGGACCTTGTTGTTTATCCATCCTATATATAATAGTTTGCATTTGCTAATCCCAACCTCCCAGTCCGTCCCTCCCCAAACTCCTCCCCCTTGGCAACCACAAGTCTGTTCTCTATGTCTGTGAGTCTGTTTTGTGTTTTGCAGATAGGTTCATTCGTGCCATGTTTTAGATTCCACTTGTAATTGATATCATATGGTATTTGTCTTTCTCTTTCTGACTTCTAATAAGTATCTTGAACTGACATTTGATTAAAAAGTTAGAAGGAGGAAAAAAGCCAAAACCAGCTCAATAAAAGTCCCAGTGACGTAGTAATGGAAACCCCGTGCTTGGCCGGCCCCTGGCAGGGACGACTCCACCACCTTTAGACTAAATCACACAGCTACCTTTGTTCCCGGCATTCCAGGTATCCCGTCCCGGCCATCCACACCTGGCAAGCCCTAAAGACGCACAAAGAAACACACTGTCTCTTAGAAACACATTCTTCGTCCCTTCATCACTTTCTAAAGTTGTATTAAAATAATCACTTTGAAAAATGGGCTTGATGACTTCAGCTCACGTACCGTGTCGCCCTTGGGCCCAGGGAGACCAGGAATTCCTCGAGAACCTTGAGCCCCCTGCAGGGTAGAAGGGAGAAGACAGACAAGACACAATCAATTACCACGTGTACTTAGGTCACATCAAAGAGATCAGCACAACCTGCATGTTCTCAGTGATGAACGCGAATTCGAACTCACTCTGTCTCCCTTGGGACCTGTTTCTCCTAGAGGTCCTCGCTGCCCTTGATCACCCTGTATGAAAATAAAATTGCATTTAAGTAAGCAAAAGTAACTTTTTGATAGACTTTCGAAATTATAAAACACCATCTACGTTACATTACTATTGCCCTTTCATCCCAATGGCTTTGCTCTATCATGGATGCCTCAAGAAATCTTTTTATAAAAGTTATATTGTCCTCAAAATTGATATTACCATAAAGATAATTGAGATTTACATGTCTATTGATTTCATTGTAAAGGCATAATGCTCTGTGCTCTTTGGATGAATAAATATAATAAAATTAAGGTCCACTCTGCAGGTAACCTTGACATCAGTAACTATATCTACACATCCTCTAGCCTCATTGACTATCGTGGTGGGTTGAGGTTTGGACGAGTTGCCAACCTTTTCTCCATATTACTTACTCTCCCAGTCAATAATAATGATTTCTGTCACAATTACCCAGCTAATGTTGATATATGGTACAGGCGGTAATAGATAAGAAGAGGTGTCTTCCTAAAATATAGCTTTTGTTGAATTGCTTAACTGCTCTGAAACCTCAAATGGCTTGCTACTGGATCACTTCGGATCGCCCAGATTGGCATTAAACACTCTCCATCATGTGCTTCAACCTTATCTATTCAAGTTCATCTTCTCAAAAGGAGCTCTCCACCCAGGCCGTGCCAGCCCTAAGGCAGCACACACCCCCATCACCCCAACAGGGCTTCTTCCCGCCTGTGCCCCCTGCCCTCCCCCGCCCAGCACGGCCTTGCAGGCCCTCCTTCCTCTCAGGCCCGCTTGGTGCATTACCTCCACCACATGTTCTGGAGCTCGATCTTAAAATGTTATCCTTCAGTTACATTCTGTCCTTCCCACTGGACCTCGATAGCTGGAAATTCTATTTTACTTATACCTTTTCTTCTTTTCAATGTGGTATGAGAGATATTAATGAACAGCTTTTTGGTTTATTTACTTCCAAAACAGGTGTGAGGCAGTCCACAATAAGGACACGTGTGCACATGGCCGTCAGAATATCAGATAATGAGATCAGAAATCACAGGAGAGAAAAATGACAGAACTACCCAAGAACTTAAAGTGAGAGAGTTTCTGTGACTCTACGCATCCTAGCAACCAAAGCAAAAGGAAAACACAGCAAGCATAAAAACTTAACAATTTGACTGTACTTGTGAGAAAAACAAAACCCATATCAAGTCAGAAGAACATTTCTCTGTACAAAAAAGAGATGCTTGTCTTAATTTTAAAATTTTAAATAAATATAGAAACTATTGCCCATTTTGCCACCTTATTCACACGTAAAGACACTTGCACACACACACATACATATAGCAAAAAACTCTATCATTGATCATTGCTAAAAAATCTATCAGTGGATCCCATGAAAGGAAAACTACTCACAGGTGCACCAGGGAGACCCTGTGGCCCGGGTTCTCCATCTAAGCCCCGAGCGCCCTGGAAATAAACGAGACAAAGAAATGAACTTGAGATCAGCCAGGTATGCTAAAGGGCACACCAGTCTTTCTAAAGAACTTCAATAGCCAGATAAAAAGGAGGTTTTGTGTTTTGTAATATATACTCTATTCATCAGTGAACCCGAGGAGTATTTAATCAGAAACCTCAGATGTTAAAACACTGGTTTACATTCTCTCATCCCACCAAAAGTACCTACACCCAATCTTTGATACCACCCTGAATATTTTAAGTTAACAAACACTGCGTCCACTCCTGATTGCTGATATGAGCTACCTGTTTAGAGAACTTGGCAAGCCTATTGGAAAAGGTTTGGTCATCACACTCCAGGGTTCTCAGGATCCCTACAGGAATTCATTGATTGTGAAGACCAAGGGGCCACCCAAATAGGAGCTGCTGTGGACTCCGCAGCCACCACACCAGTGGGAGGGATTTCTGGGACTCGAGATCCCCACCCAGACCTAGAATCAGGAGTCCAGCCATGTGACTCAGAGGAACGAATTGTAATAAGGATTTAAGCATCCCCTCTTCCATCCTGGATAGATGGTAGGATCAGTATGTGTAAAGTAATTGATCTTATTTTCTCCGCAACAGATTTACCCTGCTGAGTGATGATGGCTAAAAACTACAGAGCTTTATAAATCTAATCATCATGAAACTATCCCTGTCTTTGTTATCTATTGTACATATCGCCTCCCTATTTTCATTATAAGAATCAAAATGTGATTTGGAAACAAAAATATGGGGTTTTTAGTGCTCTCTACATATGCTGCATGACAAGACACACTCCCCTGTTTAAAACTTCTGCTCATCTGCCAGGGGAACGAGGAGGCAGATGGGCACCTGAAGTGAACAAGCCATCTCCTGACGAACAGGCTTGAGAGGAGGAGATGATAAAAGAAATGGAAAACAGTCAAAAGGGAATTGGGTAGATGTCAGGCCAAGAAAACCAGGTGGACGGTGTCTGCAGTAAGAATTAAAAATTAGAAAACCTTTGCTAGGAGGTTCAGACGTGGGTAGAATCAAAGAAAGAAGCAGAGGCACCACAGAGCCTTGAAAGTCTCTGATCCTTAAAACTAGAATACAGCAGAAGGCGTTTTTCTTCCACCAGTGAAGAACAGGTTTGGGAGACCTGAAAAAGCCCTTGAAGTCATCACTCACGTTGCCTGGTGGAAGCAGACCAGCCTTCGAGTTACAGAAATGGCTTGGACGCTGCCCGTCTCTCTCCCTTTCTCTCTCTCTCTTTCTCTCTCTCTCTCACTGCTGTTCAGCACCAGCTCAGACCCAAACTGCTGTTACTAGGTAACCACTCCGCAGGTCTGAATTCACCGGAAGAGGTTTTTTCTTTTTATTGAAAGCAATTTGACAAAAATCAGAGGAAATGAGAAATTTTGAAAACTACCAAGTAGCAAAATACCTCAAATAAAGAGTATATCAAGAACAGTAATTGGTTTCAAAGTGAGGGTCACGTATTTTAGGAAATGATTTAAACCCAGAAAAAGCAAAGGCCTGGGTATCAGCAACTTCAAAATAAATGGGATTTATTTTTTAATAACAGAAGAGTACACACAGAATGTTACTTAAGGAAACATGAGTACAGAAATGCAAAATATGTTTTTAAAAATACGGTGTTTTTAGAAAAGAAACAGCATTCTATAGGAAACAGAAGAGGGAGACAGGCACAATGAGAAAACCTAGAGAGACAGAGAAAGCGGCTCAAAAAATGAAATTGATGGAATTATTCATGAAGCAATTCCTTCGATCCACAAAAATGTGCATCTCTTTTTTTTTTTTTTTTTTTTTTTTTTTTTTTTTTTTTGCGGTACGCGGGCCTCTCACTTTTGTGGCCTCTCCCATTGCAGAGCACAGGCTCCGGACGCACAGGATCGGCAGCCATGGCTCACGGGCCCAGCCGCTCCGTGGCATGTGGGATCTTCCCGGACCGGGGCACGAACCCGTGTCCCCTGCATCGGCAGGCGGACTCTCCACCACTGCGCCGCCAGGGAAGCCCGTGCATCTCTTTTTGAAAAAAGGTTGAATTTCATTTACTGAGCACCTACAATGTGCCCGTTATCCCTGTCTGGTTGTTAATGAAAGACTCTGTGCTTCTGTGCAGAACATGAATTAGCCTCAGAGGTTCTGCAGAGGGTGAGGCGAGGGTCAGGAGGGGTGGTGGGCAAACAGCCCTGTTTTTAATTTTCTGGAGCCTACAAATGGGCTTTCCTAACAAACTTTCTACAAAGTGCTGACCATTTCCTTAACATCTGAGAGAAGCTAGACACGCCCCCTCCACTCATACACACACACACACACACACACACACACGCACGCACGCACAGACGCACACAGTGAGAAGAATATCTCTGAGCTCATCATGAACGTTCAAGCTTGCGTTGTTATTGCTTCTTCTATTCACTCAGACAAGCCATCCCTGCCCTGCCCTGCCCTGCCCACCAAGGGCAACGCGTCATCCTCAGCTCCACCTCTCCATCCTCCTCTGCTTTTGCCAGGCACTCCAGGTACTACGTCAGTGTTATCAGTGTCAACTACTGATAAGGAAAAGAGATTAAGCGTAACAGCCCTGCTTACTCCTATTTACCCAAAATAATTTAAAATATATAATAATAACAAGTATCCTGTGTATGACTCATTTCTATCATCTACGTTTATAACAGAAAGTAAGAACCCAACCAAACATCTACAAAGCACCCAGTAAGAAATAAAAAGTAACGTTGTTAAAGATAAGAAGATATTTGAAATGGCCCCAAACGTAAACATTTTTGCATTTTGGAAGTGTATCATCACCATCATCATCTTACTTTTTCCCCTTTGGCCCCAGCTATGCCAGCGATGCCTCTCAAACCTTGAGCTCCCTGGAAATGTAAAAAAGAGAAGTAAATTCTTTTAGTTGAAGTGCACATTCTTTGATGTCATCACAAAAGCTGATCGAGAAAAAGGATGTTATCATAACCAAAGGTAACACTGAGAAAAAGTGACATTATATTGCAGACAAACTTCCCTGGTTTAGAAGAAAAATCCAAAAGGAATTCTGATGTTAAAACCCTTTTTAAAAATTCTGAAGACTTACACAAATCTGGAATCGGAACAATGACTGACGGCAAAAGAGTAAGTATCATTAGCATCAAAGAATCATGATAAAGCCTTTGACTTTTAACTCACACAGAACACACTGCCACTTTTGCCTCCTTCGTGGTTTGTAACGTGGTTACGGGTCACATGATCGTGATTTTAAAGCTTGGGCTAATTTTTCCCCACCAGTGTGTGCCATCCAAGGCAATAGGTCCCCAGGCAGCCCACAGAAGCTTTTTCCTATAAGTGTAGCTGGGGTCTCCATCATTCACTTGCCATCACTCTACGTTACACCATTTCTACGATAAAAGGCATTCTGAATTCCAATTTGGGGCAGGAGGAAGCCATCTCCTCCCTTCTCAGGCACAGGAGTGGGTAATCCTCAAAGTGAGGGTGCAGGGTGTCGATCCTAGGACCCCCTTCAACTCTGAGTGTTGTCATTCTTGACTGTCTGGACCCGCAGCAGCAGGGCTCCAGAAACAGATGCCGTAGAGATGCTCCCTGGGGAGAGGCAGCAGCGGGCAGACGCCCCACCAGGAAAGCGAGGTAGCCACTTCCGGGCAACTTGCTAACTGCCCACAGTGGCTTAGGGTAAAGTAGCTCTAGGCCAGTCATTTCTCCGTGCTCTCACTGGAGAAAAGGGGGCATCTCCACGGCCAACGGTTTGTTTTACATCCAGGTCAGTCCCGGTTCTCTGTAGATCAGTTAGGAATGGCCAGGGTGATCCAGTCAGGACACAAAGTGAGATCTGGCCAAATCAGAATAAAGCCGCTCATTCTTATGGGGTTTATTTTCGGGCTCTGAAGGTAATTCAAAAACGAATTCCAGAAATATTTGAGTCAATAGCAGAGACATGAGAATGACATGTGTTGTCTCCCGAGCTCGTGCATGAGTGTTCCAAAAAGCATACTTTTTACAAATCTTGCATTCCTTGACAGATGCTGTATATTTAAAAAATGAAAAACTGTGAATTTTACAGAAATATTTTGGCATATCCTCTCCCAAAGCCCAGAAGTTCAGCAAGCAGTAATGATATCCTCCAAAGACCACCAGGGTCCCGCAACATAGTTAAATATGTTTCTAAAAATACTTCACCGGAGGTCCTTGAGCTCCAACCTGTCCTAGTCCGCCCTGGTCTCCTTCTTCACCCTGAAAAAACACAGAGGGAAGGGCCACCAAATGCTAATCCAGCAAATGGACACTGAAATGGGCTCGGTCTAGCTTGGCACGTGGTACGTTCATCTGGCATCTCCTGAATTAGTCTACTGTACTTCCTTAAATTATTTTATATGAGTAGTCCATATTAATTGCAGAACATTCAGAAAATACAGAGATGCATATAAATAAAGTCACCCAAATCCCACCTTTCCACTATAAACACCAGTAACATTTTGGATGCTATCCTTTCAAAGCTTTTCTAAAGAGAGACAGAGGAGGGGAGGGAAAGAGGAAGAGGGGGAGAGAGAGAGAGGGAGTGTATGCATTCATGTTCTAAGTATGTGTGTTGTGGGTGTATTATTAAGAAAGTGTGATCACACTATGCAAACTTTTCCTTAAACTATAATATTTTAAATTATGATTTTCATTTCAACTTTTTCATTATAGTTTTTGTACCATGTACAGTTTATTTTTTTAATTGTACTTAAATCTAAATCTGTCTTTTCTTCCATGGCTTCTACCTTTGATGGTGCTCAGAAAAGCCTTCTCTGACACCCCCAAAATATATAAATATTCATCTATATTTTTCTTCTAGTAAGTTTATAGTTAATTTCTTACATAGAAAGTTTTAATTATCAGTCATTTATTTTTATGTAAATATAGAGTAGAAATCTTTTTTTTTTTTCTGATAACTGGCACTCTATCCAATATCATTTATTCAATAATAGATTCTCTCCACCCAGGCTGAAAAATTCATCTTTAATGTATGTTAAATTGATAAATATACTTGTTTCTGGACTTCCTTCCTATTCAGCTATACTGGTCTGCTTTATGATGTTGTCAATACCACAACATTTCAATTATCGAAACTCTATAATACATTTTAATCTCAGGTTGGGAGAATTCCTTTACCTTTATTTTTCATTTATAGTTACTCTTATTTTCAGATTTTCTTAAATGTTTACCCTTCCACATGAACTTTGGAATTGTTGGGCAGATCTTCACAAAAACACTGCTTGCTTTGTATTAGGACTTCATTAAATTAATAGATTATAGAGAGAGAGTTAGAATCTTCACAACATTGAGTCTTTCCATCTCAGAACTCAGTGTATCTTCATATTTAGTCAAAACGTTCTCTTTTTCTTTCCACCAATAAAGTTTTGTTCTTTTCATTTTGTTGAATACTTCTTTAATTTGTTCTAAAGTATTTTGACTACCTGGTGGCCATCGCCAATGGAATCTTCTTCCATTATGCTTTTTTTTTTTTTTTGCGGTACGCGGGCCTCTCACTGCTGTGGCGTCCGCCGCTGCGGAGCACAGGCTGCGGACGCGCAGGCTCAGCGGCCATGGCTCACGGGCCCAGCCGCTCCGCGGCATGTGGGATCTTCCC
>NW_006771828.1:827363-839263 GCF_000442215.2 Lipotes vexillifer
TTCCCAGACCGGGGCACGAACCCGTGTCCCCTGCATCGGCAGGCGGACTCTCAACCACTGCGCCACCAGGGAAGCCCTCCATTATGTTTTTTAACTAATTATTGGTTTAACTTTTTCATACTAATTTTATAATCTCTGATATACTTTAAAATGTTAAGGTATTCCAAACAGAAATCCAACTACTGTTTCTTACAGAAAGATTACTTTATGGACTCTGGGAAAAAAGTTATTTTCTCTCTGACAAAGGTTTTACTTTTCACAATAGGTATACTGTTTTACATTTTCTGTGGTAATGAATAACTTAAATTGTGAAATTCATCATGAGAAACATTCTTAGTTTTTGATATTTGTTTATAATGGTAGATTAAAATCCAGTTCTATTGTTTATTACATGTTTCAATTCACCCATTGTCTTACTCCACATGCTATACTTTATACATAGAGATTTTTGCACACAAACACACACACACACACAAAGAAATACAAAAAATTTAGTAGCAGTGTTAATATAGAACATTTGGGCATCTAATGAAAAGAACTAGGCTATACCTAAATAATTTACACTTGATTTTTGAATGAACCCTGAGAGTCTTACATAGTGGATCTTTGTCTCATAATTATGTTCAGATTACATTCCATCAGAACATAAGATTGACAGTGGAGGGAGATGGTCCTAATGGGAAAGCCAGTGAATAAGCTAGTTTATGGAGTGGATAATCAACACATGTGTATGATTAAATACTACTTGTATTTCCCCATGTAAGTACAAAAACAACAGTGATTGTAATTTTTCATTAGCAGATTTTGGGGTATTTTCCCATAGATTCTTGATAAACCTTAGAGTAATGTATTTGACTGAAATATTTCACCAGCAGATGAGTAGCACACAATAATTAATCAATAACCACAAAGCTAAATGACAAATTTAGGAATAGCAATTTATTACCGTTTTACTGAAAGATTTTTGACTATTCATTCTTATCTTTATAAACAATTTTTAAAATCTTCATTAATTAATTTGTAGAGGAAACTCAAGGCAGAACTGTGAATCTGAAAGCAAACCTCAGGCCCCTAGTCTCATAATTCTTCATCTTTCTGCTTTCAGTTTACAGTTATAAGCATCTATTAGCCCTTTCAAGTTTCATTGTCCAAGGAGCTATCTTATCTTCATAGGCCGACTTTCAAAGACACCACTGAAAGTTTTAAGTGACGTAAACATGTGAAATAAATTAAAGGAGTTTTCAACAACTTTTAATGAAAATTTTGGCCAGTTACCTAACACACCAAACAATTTGCAGGTTCCCCATTGAAGACCAAACCAAATTTGAAAGTCCAGATAACTAACTTGTATAGGTCTCAAAAATGCTAGTTTCGTGGGAGAGTGGAGAGACACTCTTACTGACAGGTCCATTCCCAAATCCCATGGGATGGGGAAGTGGGAAGTTCCCCAAAGAAAAGAGGTCACCCCCAAAAAAAGAAAGGGATGAAGGGCATCAAAAATAGCAGAAGTCTACTAAATCTGCTTTATTATACATATTACCTCCTGAATATTTGGTGTGATTTAATATTCCTACACACTTGTTTTTGAGGTTAGATGATATTCTATTATATGGATATGTCATACTTAATTTAGCCATATTGGACATTTTTCATTTCTGCTCCCTTAGCGCTTAGAAGAAACCCTGGCACATAGTGGGTACTTAATAAATATTTGTTGGTTTTTTTAAATTACAAATTGAAAAATTCAGTGGAGGAATGAGCACACAGAGAAATTTCCAAAGTACTTGATTTTTTTTTCTATTTTCTCCAATTTGACATCAAGAATCCAGCTGTTTTATGCCACATAAATAAAATGCCTTAACTATTCAGAGCCTAAGTAATAAAAGACTTTTTAAATGAATGTTCATACTGTAATAAGGTACTGGAAATTGGCTTATTTATCCTCATTATCTGAGATTGTTCAACAGCTTTACCTAAGGAGTTCAAGAATATTAATGCCTGGGAATTCCCTGGTGGTCCAGTGGTTAGGACTCTGTGCTTTCACTGCCGAGGGCCCAGGTTTGATCCCTGGCCGGGGCAATGAGATCCTGCAAGCCCTGCGGCACGGCCAAAAAAAAAGGAATATTAACGCCTGCCTGAAAGTATTAATAAATTGCCTCTCAAGCTCTTAACTTCTAAAGAAAAAGACTTCTGCCACCCAATAAAGGTGTAGAAGGACATATTCAACGAAGTCTAGAAGACCCGCATTGATAAGAACAGTTTGACTTTGTAAAATATTATGGAATTAACTGGAACTAAAATTCTACCGTACAAGAGTCAAATTCTTAGTTACTCTAAAGCGATTTCATCCTAGTGGATGAAAAGGCAAATAGGTCACCTTGCTTTAAATTTCAGCCTTGGATTTTCTGCAGGACATGCCAGCCCCAATGCAAGTTGTGCTGTGGATTTCAGTTTCTACCCAGAACATAATATAAGTGCCAATTGCTAACTTCCAGATTACTCAAAATCTAAGTTACACTGAAATTAGGTCAGAAACAGATAAATTATTTCATAACTTAAGATGAGAAGCTATGAGCCAATTACCAACTTCCCTGTTTGCTAGTCTCAGCAACACTTGTCATAAAATTTTACTCCTGTCATAAGATTTTGTCTAGTGGAGTGGAACAACCAGCTAGAATAACACTTGACTGTCAAAACCATCAAGGACAAGAGCTGTGTGACTGATTTGAAAAGGAAAGCAAGGGGTAGCAATACAGGAGAGAATGCAAGTGTATGGCGCTTCCTTTGTTCTGTTTTTTGTAACTGAACAATGTTAGAATATGATGCTTAATCAGAATATTGATGCATCTACTGAGAACTTGTTAATCATCACTGGAAAAGGAAGGGTAAAATAGTATGCTTTTATTATCCCTTATAATTCTTTTTTTTTTTTTTTTTTTTTTTTTTGTGGTACGTGGGCCTCTCACTGCTGTGGCCTCCCCCGCTGCGGAGCACAGGCTCCGGACACACAGGCTCAGCGGCCATGGCTCACGGGCCCAGCCGCTCCGCGGCATGTGGGATCTTCCCGGACCGGGGCACGAACCCGTGTCCCCTGCATCGGCAGGCGGACTCTCAACCACTGGCCACCAGGGAAGCCCCCTTATAATTCTTTATAATGAAATGATCACGACCTCCTAATCACAATTTTCCCACTAAATATTCATTGTCCTTACCTTGTGACCTTGTCTTCCAGGTTCACCAATCTCTCCTTTAGCCCCTTTATGACCCTAACAAATGCAAAAGTATGTAAGTACAGAAATAAATAAATAGACAAGCAAACAAACGTGTTGAGTTTGGCACAGAAAGTGGTCAGAAGGCTCATAAAATGACCTTGCTCCCCCCAGATCTATGCCCATATGCTGCTAACAGAAAGGTTATGTCAGAGAAATGACAGCCTTAGAAGACCTTAATAACACCATGTGGGCTACATGACCACAGTATATAATAAATATCAGTTTCAGTTAATAGACAAACTCTGTTCGAGAATAGCAAACACCCCGTTACCTAGTTCAGCCACCAGGCAATGACTCACTGCCAGCTGGTCCCTAACCCTCCCCCCTCAGCTCCCTCCCACAGTTGGGCAAAGGGCATGGAGTCTTCTCTAGCATCAGTAACTCGCTCTCCAGAGGTGACGGCTGACACACCCAACAGGCTACTCTCTGCTCTCAGGAGGCTCCCCTGAAAACCCTCTGCTTCCTCTGTGCCCGTCTCCTTCCTGGAAGCAGAGGAAGGGCTTCCCCAGACACACGACTTTCTGCCTCTTCTTGTACACAGTTGAAGTGCAGGTGACAAGCTATAAGCGGCAGCCCGTGAAGGTTGCAGAACATGAGCAGAAATCCTCATCTTTCACTGTCAAGCCACCTGTTCTAAGCATATGTGTGCTTCGGGTCAGGGACATGGGGCAAGTGTGAAATAAACATTCTGAAATTAAGTCTGTCAGAGCTTCCTTCCTCAGAACCTTTCTTGTACCAAGGGTGCAAGTCTCTGTGAAAAACAAGACACCAAGCCAGGCCCAAGTCTTCTGCAGTTATGGGAACCCACCAAAGCTAACCTCCGTGAAAATCACAGTGGGAAACCCAGGGCCTTGGAGCCTTTGAGATCTTTGGCAGAACTTTCCTGGTCTGGACTAGAGAGAGAAAGCCATTTAACCCCGGCTTTTGGTATTTATTCTCTTATTTTTCTGGGCAATTTTGAAGCAGTTATGATGGCAGCGTGAGAGAAAAACACTTTTGGAAAGTCTCTTTTCTTCTCTATTTTGCACAGTTTTTCCAATTCTTTTTCACTAAAACAGTTTCACATACATTATGTGTACCGTCCCTGGCCCGCATCTCTCATCACTGGAGCAAACTTCTGAACTTTCATTTGGTGTTGTAGGGTCCCTCCATCCAATACATTTCACTGGTATTTCTTCCCTGAACAGCACTGAATAATCAAGCATCTGTGTCTGTCAGGGTACCAGCGGGAATCTCCAGGACTGTATAAGGACCACAGAATAAGCGACACGGACTTGCCCAATCCATCAAAGTGGGCACTCCGTACCAGAAAGGCCAGTGCTTCAAGGAAAGGCTCTACTTTTCCTGTGGATAATACTCTTGAAAACAGAAAACAGAATACAGCATAGAAATTATTCTCTTACCCGCATGCCCGGCAGGCCTGGATATCCAGAGCGACCCGGTGGACAAGAATTGGGACACTGCCAGAGAGACAGAGAGACAGTAAACCTGGGCTTCTATTTCATGACAAAATGGTACATCCTTTAGGATTCCAGCTCCAGAACGCCAATTCAATTATATTCATTAAATAACTCTGACTACCCGCTTTCCTTTTTTATTCGTTTATTTTTAAACTCGGAAATACTCCTAGCTTACAGGAAAGTACAGAGAACATAGCAAACCCTTTCCCCCACGTATCCGTCACCCAGATTTAATGAATGTTACTATTTTGCCAGATTTACTTCAGATTTAACTTGTTAAAGAAACAAAATGATTGCAGACAGGCCACTGTCCCAGGACCTGACCTCTGTCCCCTCCCACCTGCCCCCCACTCCAACAGCTCTGTCCTGAGGGTCACATCCCCCCCAACAAACGGATCAAAATTGCATTTAGTGCAGTTTTCCTCCATCGTTTGAATATTAGTCTATAAGTAAAACAAGTCTCAGAGGGAATTGTTTGACTTCTATCTTCTAACATTGGGGTGCTCTTGTGAAAAAGCATGTCTTAGTCATAAAGTAAAAAGATTATGGAAAAGAAAGATATTTCTATAATGAAAAACGGTTTTTCTGAGTGTACACAAGCGACCAGTTCACCAGTCCGGCCGACTGCTCTGCTATCTGAGTAAAGTAAAAGACAGAAATACAACATATTCCAGTGAGGTCATTTTAAAGAGAATTCACCTTTTAAAGAGAATTCCTGGTCTTTAACCTAAACTGTACTTTGTTCAAAGGAAAACGTCTTACCAATGGATCTCCATCATGAAAGCCAATTGTTCCCTAAAGTAAAGAAAATACTAATGTTAAGAATATAGTGAAATGTTTTAATTCAAACTACTAATAACAGAAAGTTCATTGGACAAAAATACAATCAATGTATTTGTTCAATAACCTAAACGGAATAAATAGCATATAATACGCTAACATTCTAAAAACTTGACTTGGCCTCTTCTGTTTGGAGAAAATTAAATTGCAGTAGATTATTTCTTTCAGGGGACTGAAGGGAAATAAAATGAGAGAATAGGAAATATGGAGAACTCTAAATTATAAATTAAAAATAAGGATAATCTCCTAATTAACTGCATTTTTAAAAGTACTTAACTGTGTAAATCCTTTGTAAAAACTAGTTCCTTTGAAAATGTTCCCTTTATATGTCCAAGTTTTGAACATTTGAGAAATCACAAGCCTTAAAGCACTTCAAATACAATGAGTAAACCATTCCCTGTGAAAACCGTCTTTCAAATTATTGTGATTTCTCTACTATTCTGGCCTAAAAAGGCCATGCTCTGAATGAGTGAAAAAATCATAGCCATTCTGGAATTTTAGGACAATGACTTGATTTAAAGGCACTTCCATTTTTGGTTCTTAGATTTCTTTAATCCCAACTCTCAGACACAGAGAAATTCAAGCTTCAAATAACTTACGCTGGGTCCCGGGGGACCAGGGGGGCCCGGTGGTCCTCTTCTCCCAGGGTCACCCTAAGTTATTTGAAAATTGTGACACAGTGGTTATACACATGTCAAAACATAGTGCATAAAACTGGTGAGGCATGAGAAACTGACATTCCTAGAAACCCTGCAGAGCTCAGCCTGCATGGACCTGCCACCAAAATCGATGCGGGACCCACAATCCAACTACCTCCACAAAACCAGAAGAATAAAGGAGTTCTGGTCTCACCGAAGTAATAAGACAAGGCAGAGGGAGACTTGGGGAAAAAAGCCAGTCCTTCTCTATAGGATGATCACTTTATCTACTCTGCAAACAAACTGGAAACACTACGTATTTCTCTAGTTGATTTTCAGGGGAACCAGAACAGCCGACAAACTGGAAACACTACGTATTTCTCTAGCTGATTTTCAGGGGAACCAGAACAGCCAACACTGCTGGTGCTGCCCAGCTAACAGCAGCAAGGAAGGCTTGCGCCTGCCTAAGCCGCAGCAGGGAAGGTTGTCACCTCTGCAGGGCCAGCCACCCCTGGGGCTCTTCACCCAGAAGCTATCACTCAGTCTGTCACTGCACGCTCTTGCAATTGGGACAGAAGGTCAAGATTGCTAAATTCAAATAAGCCATTCAGATGAAAATGGAGCCCAGTTAGACTTAATATCCCGAGTTCACTCCTGGCACATCTTCTCCTTCCTAATGTTCTATCATAAAAAGTCAAAAGCATCTGACAATCAATTTTACAATCATTTCATATTCATTCATCATTCACTAAATAAATTTGTCAGACAGTAGCACCTACAGACTCTCCGTGGATTTACTATTATCTATTGTGCAGAGAACATCAATGATTCAACGTTTTTTGAATATTTATTGAATATGAACATCAAACACATTGCCAGCAATTTCCTCCATGAAGTTCAGCTCTTTACTGACTGAAGTTAAGTTCTGTCAGTTCGATTATGATTTCATGATCCTAACATAAGTGTACATGGTAGTAATTTTAGACTATTCACTTCATTTCCTGCAGAGAGACTAATAAAAAAAGACACTGGACCCCAATCCTGGCTGAGAGTCTGTAAAACGAAGGTGACACTTCTCTATTTGATCACTAATTCTAGAAGTTGGGAAGAAAAGTTTAGCTGAAAACTTTGGGGAAAAAATTTAAATCACTCTACAAAAACGAGGGAGCATTATCACCCTGGTCTTCATCAGTATTATAAACTGGAATGAAATTCATCTGCCATTTCTTGGATTTGCAGGGGGAAGCATACAGTTAGGGTAATGAGCCTTCCCTAGTAACATCTTCAGTTAAATCAGCAAATGTTTACCAATGCGCTGTGTGTGCGTGTACTCACAATTGGTCCAACGCGGCCAAGCTCTCCGGGGAGGCCTGCTCCCCCAGGAGGACCCTGCAGTCAACAAATTAAAGGGACACGGTGATTTACGGATGCTTTTACAATCTATGACAAGTGATATCAAATACGATAAACTGACTTAGAATTACGTATCTGTGCTAGCTTTGGTTTCCAACGAGACGACTCATTGGACCAAATTTTAATTATGTAGAAATTAATTAAATTAATAGAAATTTCTTAAATTAATAAAATACTTTTAGCAGAATAGGGGTGCTGTCATAGTAGCCACCTAAGATCATTCAGGTAGGACACTATAAACGCCACCGGGTATAGTGTTAGCTGGAGAGTAGGGTTGGGCTCTGAGAAATGGGCCATTTTTGTAGACTATGTAAAACAAACCAAGAGATAATACTTACAGGAGGGCCAGGAATACCACGGCCCTAAAAGATTCAAATAAAAGTTGTTACGGTACGTGACCCATACTTAGTGTAAATACAGACACAGAAATAACTCAGTTCAAAAATAAAAAATAGGGAACTAAGATCCCGCATGCCACAGGGCAACTAAGCCCACGCGCCACAATTAGAGAGCCCGCATGCCACAACTAGAGAAGCCTGAGTGCCGCAACGAAGAGCCCATGTGCCGCAACTAAGACCCAAAGCAGCCCCCCCAAAATTAATTAATTAATTAATTTTAAAAAATAAAGTTTATCACTAAATAAACATAAGATGTTCATTCTACAGAAAGGACTGGGTAAAGAAAAGCAAACACGGCTCTACTTCTAAAGGAAGAAATTTGCTTCAGCTCCTCAAATATTCTTTTGATGTCTAAGCTAACCAGTAATATTTTTTCCAAACTTTTTTTTAAAAAAAACCAAGATACCGTTACTCACAAAAAGGCACAACCAGACTTTTTCATATTCTTTTCCATTGTAGGTTATTACAAGATGATGAATATAGCTCCCTGTGCTACACAGTAGGTCCTTGTTGATTTTCTATTTCGTATGTAGTAGTTTGTATACACTAATCCCAAACTCCTAATTTATCCCTCCCCCTCTTCCCCCTTTAGTAACCCTAAGTTTGTTTTCTATGTCTGTGGGCCTATTTCTGTTTCGTAAATGAGTTCACTTGTATCATGTTTTAAATTCTTCATATAAGTGCTATCACTTGTCATATTTTATAAGAAACCTACATTAAAAGCAATACAATACTGCTTTAAAGTTTATAATGTGATATTTGGAAGTTCCCCAAACTTCCTCTCCCTAGTTTAGGGGAGAACTTCCTAAAGTTCTCTCCCTTTAGCACAGAGAGGCGGGTGAGAAGGAAAGGGTTTAGAAACACACCCTTCGACAGGTAGGGCTATATGCAGACACCAAATCCAGTAGATACTGAAAATGAAACGGTGTCACTCATGAAATAACCTCCAGTGGATCCTAATTTAGTATGCTGAATTTTATTTTAGAGCTGGTGACCCCATCTCACACTCCTTTACAGTTTCTATCTCTTGAACAACACTGAACTGCGTGTAATCAAGGGTTGAAACCACGCCTCCCGCAGCCTCGCAGCCTCGATTCCTAGTACATAAGAAGCTCTAATTCTATGCTTGTTGAACTTAATAAAACTGAGCATCAGCTACCTAGAGCCCCTATTCTCTCTATGCTTTCCAGGGTCAGTCTCCCGGCCTTGGGTTTCCTCTCCTCTGTTGGCTTGAATCCCTTGTATTCATAACTGTCTCTGATACCATATTCCTGATTGCTTATACTTCCAGACCTCCTTTTCTAAAATATCCTTATATGAAGCACCCAGTGGAATCAGTGTACATCCTCTGATAATGATATTTTTTTTAACATCTTTATTGGGGTATAATTGCTTTACAATGGTGTGTTAGTTTCTGCTTTATAACAAAGTGAATCAGTTATACATACACATATGTTCCCATATCTCTTCCCTCTTGCGTCTCCCTCCCTCCCACCCTCCCTATCCCACCCCTCCAGGCGGTCACAAAGCACCGAGCTGATCTCCCTGTGCTATGCGGCTGCTTCCCACTAGCTATCTACCTTACGTTTGGTAGTGTATATATGTCCATGCCTCTCTCTTGCTTTGTCACAGCTCACCCTTTCCCTTCCCCCTCCCCCATCCTCAAGTCCGTTCTCTATTATTTCTAATTATTTAGGCAGCCACAACAAGCATGAATTTCACATGAGCAGTATGTTTTAATGATAAGTGGGACTTTTTTAAGCCATTCTTTGAAAAATTACTTCTATTTGAACATTTTAATATGTGGATCAATTTGGGGAATAAATGTTCTGCTTGGCAATACCAAAGTAATCAATAAGTTATTTCATTATCAGAGACCTAGAGGTTTGATAAATTTCGCTAAATCTAAAAAAAAAAAAAAAAAGCCATCTCTATAAGATGTTGAGCTCCGAGCTGAAAATATGGGAGAAAGGCCAGCAAGATATTCACTTCTGCAAATAGACTTATAATGGAAAAGTTGACAGACACTGAAATAAGGCAAAGAAAACAGTGAGAATAGAAAACAAGGAGGAAAAATACAGATTCATAACAAGAACAAAAGAGGAATGAAGAGCAGAATAGAAAAAAAGATAGCAGCCTGAGAACCCAGTTCTCTTGTAGATTGAAATAACACAAGTCTGCCAGATTGTGCAATGTAGAAAAAGACTTGCCAGGGAACCAGGTGGGTGATAATATCTGACATATCTGGCAGCCAGTATTTCATTAGAGATAAAACCAGTTGTGAAGAAAGTGGTGTGATGCCCAGGTCTAAACACTGAATACTTAGATTTGCTGTTGTTATGCAAGAAACATTTTCCATCAGTGGGGACAGAGAAGGGGATGTCTATCGGGAAACGCTACCTGCAAACAGATGTATGTATTTTACCCTGTACATTCAAATTGCTCTAAAATTTCTCTACTCATAGTCAGAATGCTTATCACAGCAGATAAGTCATAAACTCCTTTGTGATGTGTATTATGTAGAAAACTACATTGAAAAATTTCACAGTGGCAAAATTTTACCTAAAGATAGGAGATTATCACCCACGTCACTTTACATTTACTTACTGGAAATCCACGAGGTCCCGGCACGCCAGGTTCTCCCTAAAAATAAAAATAGCTCCATTGTACTTAGCTTTTAGTAGAATGAATATGTAAGTATGCAAACTGCGTAAATACTGAGATCATTACAACACTCCATCTTGGTGTTTCGGATGTAATTTAATTCAACTGAAACACGATTTTCGTTGAAAAAGTGTATTTCAGCTACTACACAACTAATCTGTTAGTTGATATGGAAACAGCACAATGAAACGATGTTTCCACACTTAATTAATACCAGCAATTAATACCACGTGGCTAACTTACTTTCTGTCCTCTCAGTCCAACAGAGCCAGGAGATCCGTTAGGTCCCGTTAATCCCTAATAAAGCAAGATGATGTTAGAACTAATACAGCATCCTTAGGCAAACCACTAAGTGGATAATTTTGCTTAATTTGTTAATTATATACAGGATGGTTACCTATGTATGGTACAAATATTTGTAAAGAAATACTTTTGCATATTCTTTTTTTTTTTTTTTTTTTTTTTTTCTTGCGTTATGCGGGCCTCTCACTGTTGTGGCCTCTCCCATTTGCGGAGCACAGGCTCCGGACGCGTAGGCTCAGTGGCCATGGCTCACGGGCCCAGCCGCTCCACGGCATGTGGGATCTTCCCGAAACGGGGCACGAACCCGCGTCTCCTGCATCGGCAGGCGGACTCTCAAGCACTGCGCCACCAGGGAAGCCCTGCATATTCTTTCTGAAAGCTAATGTTTAAGATCTGCCTGTTAGTTACTTTCTGTTGATAAATTCTACCCTATTCCTAACTTCTTGCTAAATGCATTGTTTATCACAGGGTTCAATCATTTAGTACTTTTGTCTCTGCTTTGAAAAATGCAAAATAATAGTTACAGTGTTCTAATAGGTAAGTCTGATAGGACAACAGGTCTTGGCTCTGCCATTTAGCCATATTTATGTACCTCCTTTACTTCGTTTATAAAACAAAAATACTGCATGTCTCTGTAGCTTTTGAATAACGTCTTGAGAGTTAAAATGTTCCTTCAATAGTAATTAAAACTAATCAATCTCATTATTGCCTTAGAGCCGTCTAAAGCTCTCTAGTCATCTTAGCAACGATGACTGCTTACGGAATACATTAACTTTTAAATTTGAATCACTTGAGAGCATGTATGTTTCTAGGTTATCTCCCTTAGTAAAACAGCTATTATTAAGTATACATTTTCATGTGCGCCACTCAGTATGTAGAATTTAAGTCAGTTACTGAAAATTAGTAGGGAAA
>NW_006771828.1:839278-846187 GCF_000442215.2 Lipotes vexillifer
AACTGCTTTATTTACATATGATGGTTATAAATGTGTTTCACAGTAATTGACTTAATAGATATCAAAGCATGATAACACCACATGTACATCCAAATTTCCACATCAGGTAAAGATGCATTTTTATCTTTTTAATTTTTTCTTTACTTTCAGATGTCATTTATAATGTAATCTTGAAGGGGACACCTTGCTAAAGACAAATATGTGTATGTGTATCTATAGATATACACATACATATATGTACATATACATATATGCATGCATATACAATATAAATACCTTACAAAACCTATACATTATCAAGATTTTGAAAAAGGCTAAAATGATATTAATTGAGGGATGGATTCCATGAAAATAGGAAAGCCCTACTTAAAAATAATCACCAAAATCCATATTTAATCTGTCATAGTCTGCATAAATATCAATAAAATGCATTCATGTAGCTTATATAGAAAACTATTTCACTGATCACCACTTTTACATTTTTCTACATCAATTAATTTCCCTCCTAACTCCAAAGAGTGAATCAAAGGAAGCAGAAAAGAATGAGTTGAAAATGTTAATTACTGGAAATTTACCAAAGAATAAAGTTATTCAACACACACGGAAGAGTTTTTGACAGGCTGAGATTTTCAATCTCCCCAGTATAACTGTAACGCTGTAACTTGGGAACAGGTCCCAGCATCTTAGTTGCTGAGCACCTATGGTAATGGAACGTTGGCTTTTGTATTTCAGCAAACAAACCATTCCTGCAGGGGCACTCTGATAACACATATGGCACATGGGTTTTATAAACCTCAGGGCATGTCTGACGAATGGGACGTCTAATGTCCACTCTATGCATATACCCTCCAAGACCAATTCTGGTCAATTCCCACACACACAGCCAGATAACCATCTTCACTCAATGACTGAAATAACTGACAAGGTTGGAGGACAGTAGCTACTGTATATGGTAGAACTTCAGCTCCATAATAAGGAAGCAGAATGGCTGGATACCCTGGAGGCTGCTTCCAGTCACTTCTTATTTATACTGTCTTCCATAAGACATGATAAACTATGTCTAATCACTAGGAGGCTCTTTGAATTAATGAAAATATGTTCTGGTGTCTGATGATCCAGTGAACTCTTTTATGAAATGGCCATGTAGAAAAGCATAAGCTCCATGAGGACAGGACTGTGTCCATTACAATCCTCGCACATTGTCCCAACATCTAACACACACTCAGTACACGACTACTGAATAAATTAATTTGGGTTAACCTGTTGGGTGGAGGGATTTCACACCTGTCCTTCCACATCATCTTTACTTTCAGTTCAAATCCCAACTCTGGCACTTAATTGCTGTGCAACCATGGTCAAGTTGCTCAACTGTATGTAGCCTCAGTTTCCTAATCTGTAAAATAGGTATAATGTTAATATCTACCTCATATGGTAATTTTGAACATTCATTGGGATATTACACACAGACTGTTTACAACAGTGCCTGGCAGAGCGGACACTGAGTTAATGTTAGCTGTTCTTATTATCATCATTATTGTGTGGTCAGACTACACTAGATGCTAATGAAGAGTTCACATGAAGTGATGTTTCCTGCCCTCTGGGAGCTTAAAACCTCATTCAGAAGGGGTTCTGCAAATAAACAAGCACAAAAATCTAGGTATTAACCACGGGCACTGTGCTTCACAGCCCCCCCTCACATTTTTTTTGCTGCCTGACTATTTCCACTCACACTGACCTTCCAGAGTAGTTTCTTTATCACTCACTATCCTAATCATAGAAAGTCTATCAGGGATGATGGTTGTATACATGCAGAGGATGTTCTAGCCTCTTTCCTGTAAAAAGTAGCATGGCTTAACTATAATTCCTGCACTTCATTCTAATTCCTCTTCTCTGTATCTGAGATGGATACTGTACGAATGAAAAAAAAAATACTACTTTACAGGGCTCACTAAGCATGCCACAGCAAAAGTGCCTATAAGAATATAAGTCATGAATGATAACGGCACAGCTGTCCTTTGGGAGCAGAGCTTACAACCAAGCTTTAATTTTACACGTCTATAAGGGAAAAGAATCAACTTACTAAAGTCTTAGCAGGAAAGGAGGGATTTTATATGTATGTACATAAATCTCCGACAATTTACATTTACAGATGCACGCATACAACTCCAATTTGCAATCATTCTTATTTGTCAAAGAAATGACTAGAGGAAGATATTGCCAGTGGCAGAAAGAATCGCTTTCATATGAATGCTTATGAAGGTAAAGTTCTATATGGGATGATATTAAAGCCAACTGTGTTCTGAAATTTCCTGCTGCTGCCTGGCAGAGCACACCAGCCATCAACAGTAATTTCCTTCCAACATTCCAACCACTCAGCTCAAGAGACCCAACGCATAATCCTACAAGACTAGCTGCCATGACTCGTTTACCTTTTCTGTCAAAAATCCACTTGATTCAGGATAATTACCTTTAAGCCACGTTCCTTTCAGATCCTTCCAAACACCATCTGATTAACCAATTGTTAACATTACCAAAAAATACAGGTTTGCAATGAACCAAGGTTGGAGGGTTCAGGTCCCACCACTACACTTAGGTTCACCTACCAAGAAAGATAACTTACGCTTTCCCACTTACTTAGCTCTCAATCCCAGAGACAAACAGCAAACTCTGATCCAGTTTCTGGCATTTCATTAGTCTCAAGGTCTACTCTCAATTTAGGGTAAAAGGTCTGTTTAAAATGTCAAATGTGTCAAAGAGTGGAATAAAAAAACTTTTCAGGTCAGGATTTTGTAAGCTGCATGTGGCTCCATTTCAAAATTTGGTGAACATGAAATTTATATCAATATTTACAAGTAATTATAAAATATCAATTAAAATATTTTTACTATCCATTGAATTTTTAATATCATATTTCTTGGTTGGTAATTCAGATAACAAAAATTCACTCTCATTCTTTTTCTCCCTATTTTCTCCAAATATTCATCTATTTAAGAACCTCATTCATATCTGCATGAGGCAAAGCTATCTGGAAAGAAAGTGGCTCTAAAAATCAAGAAATCTGGTTTCTTTCACCATCTTAGCCACTGAATAACTCTGGGCCCCTGGGGGAACTACTTGTCCTCATAATTATTCAGTGTCCTTGTCTGTGAAGAATATTAACCAAACCTACTTTCCAGCTTATTGTAAAGTTAAAGGAAATAATGTTTGTGACTGCATTTGAACAAAAAGTTCTACTCAAACGCAAATTAGTATGGTTCATTTTTTGCTCAGTTTAAAAAATGCCCCAAATACTGGCACATACACAAGTTTCTTACTTTATCTCTCCTTCCTTTCTCTTTCTCTTTTTCTCTTGCTTTCCTTTGCAATCCCAGAAGATTGATTCAATGCCCTCATCAGTGTCTCCCTGAGGACCTTCCAGGGTCAAAGTTCTATGATATAAGAAACCTTACTATTTTACACTTTTTAACTTTGGAAATCTGATTTGGAAATCTGCACTGTGGTACTGCAACTATAGACAAAGAAAAAAAAAAAACTATTTGTAAGTGTTATTTACATTGTACTTCTGAAGATTTTGAAGACCTTTCATTTGTTTATCCCAAGTTTCTGTTTAAGTGTGGAAATTACTTTATAAAGCAAAACAAGGCATTGCCTTTATTCTTCTTTATAGGTAAAGAAGAATTTGCTGCGCCTGCTACAAAAGCACCATGAAAATTCTAGTCCTCTGTCTGAAATTATGGCAACTCAATAGTGAGACAAAACTTCAGGCCATTGGTTTATGCTTCAACCACCACAAAAATCAATAAAAATGATAGTCATTTAATCATCAATTTTCTTTTCACATAAAACAAGGTCCACGTTTCAAAGGAATGCAGAAATAAATCCAACCTATATTGGGCTACTGGTTTACTTAGTGGCCTTGTATTTATCAGACTTTTTTGTTATAATGTGTCATAAGTAATTCACGGAGTTTCAAAGAAAAGCTTGATAGCCAACAAGTTATAAAATTTCAGTTTGTATTATACTAATATTGGTCTCTCGGAACTTCATGCACTGCCACTCTGCATGCATAGAAAGTTCAAACTAGGGCCTTTGAAGCATAAAACAAAGTCAATATCTCCTAAGGCAATGAATAGCATAGACAAATACTTTCATTATGCTAATCTTGATAAAGAAAGCACATCTTAATAACCACTAACATCTAGCTGTGTGGTTTTTCTTTTTCTCAAAATGAAGGCTCTGTCTTAAACTCCAGTCAAAACTTCTCGGAATCTATAATCATAGGTTTTCGGGTGCTTTTTTTGATTTAGAAAAGTCCTTAGTTCGGGGAAACCACATGAAATGGTAACTTGAAGGATAACTTGAGGGACCCAGCCTTGTCTGTTCTCTGAGAGCAGGGACCAGATCTTACTTCACTTCGTGTCCAGCGGCAAAGTCAAGGAGTGGCCTGCACTGAGACCTCAATAAATATTAGTCCAGTGTATGGACAGAGAAGCCGAGAGGCCTGAAGTCCTTTTACTCTGAAGAAATGTTACTTAGTGTTAGGTTTATCACACAGCTCAGCATCTGAGCGTCCCTCCTATGGCGGGGAGCCAGGTGTGCTGGTGGGTAGGCTGGGGAGAGGCTGCTGCTTCCCGGTTTTCAGGCAACCCTAGTCAACTTATTTCTGTCAGTGATGTCAGCCAAGAAAACACCCGTGGAAAGAGAGAAGACTAGTTTTGAATTTCCTCTTCCACGTGTACTGACCAGATCCCTGCCCCAGCCCTGCTTCCACCCACCCCCACTCACTTCAGACCCTCCCCTCAAGAGCATCTTTCTCTTCCCTTTTCCTTGGAATTTAGGAGAACCCCAAGAACCTTCCCCTGCAGGTTCTTTTTCTAAATGCATTTAGGGGGTGCCGGAAGGAAGGGCAGAGACGGCTTGCTGGGAAGCCTCTGCAGAGGCCAGTCGGATCCCTCCTCCCCAGCACCGGCTGAGCAGGGGAGTGGACGGTTAGAGGCAGGAACCGGTACCCACCTATGTTTTCCGAGACCAGGAAATGCCAGCGCCGCGTGCTCTCCCCAGGGAGCTGCACAGAGCCTCCACCCTCGCAGACCCATGTGCAGAAACGGCCACATCCGTGCCAAGCCCGCGTGCAAGGCCAAGTTCGGGGCCACAGCCCTGCTGCAGCTGGGACCACGGTCACCCGCATCCCTGCAGCCTGCGCCTCTCTACACGCACACACGCACACACGCATACACGCCTTGGGCCCGGCTGCGCGGCCCCAGTTTCCACTACTCACGTCTGCGCCCGGCGTGCCAGGCTTGCCTGGAGCTCCCGGCTTTCCCGGCTCTCCCGGGGGGCCCTGGGCAGGGAGGGCGCGAGGCAGGGAGAGAAAAAAGGAGACAAAAGGGGGCAGAGTTGAGACTCTTCTAACGCACGTGGCTGCAGACCACGTCGGAAGGAAGGAAGTGGAGGGCCAAGGCGCTGATCCACTTACCGGGGGGCCCGGGGGACCCTTTGGACCTCGGTCACCCTGGAGGACAGGAGGAAAGGGAGAGCAGTCCGTGAGAGGGGGGCGCTGCGGACCCCTCCGGGAGAATCCCTCACAAATCGGGGACGGGGACGGGCTAAACGGTGCTGGTCCATGACCAACCTGGGCCACAGGACACGTGACCTCCTCCCTCTGAAATTCCCAGGCTTCCAGGCTCACCCACGTCCCATCCCGCCTTTGGGTGGGGGACTCCGGGCGCTCTCAAAGAACCCACCGGAGCCACCGGGGGAAGGTGACACTTACGTCGATGCCGTCGATGCCCGGGACTCCAGGGGGGCCCGGCGGCCCCGGAGGACCCTGCTCACCCGGGGGGCCCCTCTGACAAGAGAGCGCACACGGGTTAGTGGAGTACGTGAGGCAACAACGCGAAACTGGACACCAGGGCCCAAGGCCCCCCGCGCGGCCCGGTAAAGACATTGCCCTGCAGAGGCCAGGGTTTGAACCCAACAGAACACGCGGGGATCGAACTTCCAAGGGACCTTCTTCCCCTCCTCAGGGTTCTCAGTGGGGCTGACAGCGAGGTTAGAGCACAGTCCAGGCCCCCAGGGTGGAGTCCTCACGTCTACAGGGCATTCAACCGAAGGGGGCTTGTGAGGAAGAGGGCGCCTCTTCCTCAAGTGATTCGATCTTGAAGATGGTGGTCACTGAACACCTCGATTTAATCGGTGATTGTGGGTCAGTGTTTTGGCCAAAGTGGAACAGGTAGGAGCCGAGGCGCTCCAGCCCAGATCAACGACAGGGTCATTCTGTAGACCTTCCTGTGCTCAGGAGAAAGCTGGGGGAATCCTCTCAGGGAAAGACAAGGGAGGATGGGGTGGGGGGCAAAGCGGTGAAACCCAGCGAGCGCCTGGCCTCCTTTCAGATCCGCCTGCAGCGATTCTCTTGCAGGAGGTCTGGGCACCTCGCTTCAAAAACACCCCAAATTTCAGGCTGACCCTAGGGTGTGACCCCTTTTATCGGCTGCAAACAGCTCAGCTTTGATAGTGTTAGAGGGAAGGCTGGCCTCTGAAATAGTTTGCACACGTTGCTTAGGGAATGTGAGATTTTTTTTCTCTGTCTCTCTTCTAAATTTAAAAAAAGAAAGAAAGAAAAAAGCTTCATTCTGATGAAAGGAAACTTGGTTTTTCTAAACTCCGGGGACCAGACAGGTTACAATGGGGTCTTTGTAAGTGAAACCTCAAACGGCGCTGGCTCCCCTGCCCCCGCGGGGTCCTGTCCTGGGCGGAGGGAGGAGACGCGGGAGCCTTCGGGGGGCTGCCGAAATTTCGAGGCGAGTCCGGGCCGCGGGTCCACCCTGACCAGCGGGCACAGCGGGCAGGATGCAAAGTTTGCTGGAACCCCACCTACTCCCGCCGGGCTGCCCTGGACCGCGCCAGGAG
>NW_006771828.1:846888-883975 GCF_000442215.2 Lipotes vexillifer
GGAGGGGAGGGGGAAGGGGGAGGTAAGGGGCGAGGAGCAGTCAGGCTGAAAATTAAACCCTGGCCTCCAGCCTCCGCCGGCCTCCACCGCCTGATCCTGCAGTGTGGGGGCCCGGTGGGCGAGGGGGCGCCCTTTCCAGGACCGTAGGGGTCACCTAGGGCCCCCGCCTCCCACCGTGCTCGCCGCAGGATGCGCGGGGCCCGGCAGCCCACGGGATGCTCGGCACCTTCCCTGAGGCTCCCCCGACGGCTGCGCCCCCTGGCTTACCAGGTCGGTGGTCTCGCTGGGCTGGAGAAGAAAAGATGGGGAGACAGTGGGAAGGCGTCCCCCTAAACCCGCGCGCAACTTACTTGAGCCGCACACAGGCAGAGCCCCGACAGCAGCAGTCCCAGCCCGAGGGCCCCGCGGTCCCGCGCCGACCAGGCCATCCCTGCCGCGCGCCGCTAATCCCCGGGCCCGCCCTCCACACGCGCACAGTGGCGCTTGTCCCCACAAAGAGCGCCCCCAGACAGAGAGGCCTAAGTTCCTCCTGTTTTTGAGCGGCCCCTGAGAGGGTCCTGGGGATTGGAGGAGAGCTTGCGGGGCCGGGAGGACGGATAGAATGACAACAGTCCCTTTTAACCCCTTCCCCGCGGCCGCTCAGGCCGGTTCTGCCCGCGCCCCTCCCGCCCCAGGGCAGCATCCTGCCGTCCTAGGAGCCAAGACGATGGCCTGCGTGCCACTGAGGGCTGCGACCGGCAGTGTTCTTGCGGAGATGTTTGCGAGGGGAGGAGGGAGGGTCGTAAGCCGCCCAAGGTAGAAACAGACACCCCCGCCCCAAGGTGGTTTCTACCCGCCCAGCTGTGGGTGGGACCGGTGCTTCCTTACAGTCTATCTGGTCTGTGCTGCAAAGCCTGGATTCTTTAGAGAAAGAGAGGGGGGAGAGGGAGATTTTGAGGCGGTGGCGAGAGCTACGCTGGGTGGAAGTGGTCTTTGCAGGTGGTCCAGGGACTCACTGTTACCCTGGTTGGCAGCTCCTGGCAAGTTTCTCTCCTGGGTCGCAGTGGGTCACAATGAATCAGCATCCATTGAAGTTCAAACTGGGGAAAGACAGCAGCCAGTCAGTTGAGGTCTTTTTGGGGCACAGAAGCAGGTCTTTTAAAAAGGAGATGAGTTTGTAAGTGTGGTCCAATCGTTAAGTGTCTGGTCACCAACTTGAATTGGTTGATCTCAGCGGACCAGGACTTTTGTTCCTGAATACCATTTTTCCAATGGAAACGGGCTGCAAACCCTTCCCACTTTTCTCCTATCATTGGATGTAGATGACTTTAGCTCTGCATTGCTCCAGCACAGCCCTAAGGCAGGAAACCCACCACTGGCACTGACTTTCTATTTCTGTCCTCACCACAACGTTCAAGAGGCAGATTCTGTTAAAATGAGTCTCAGAGAGAACAGGAAACTGTCCTAGGCACAAGCCAATAAATGTCAGAGTCTGGATGGGATCCCAGAGGACATATGCACTGACACTTCACACGGGAAAAGATTAGAAACAGAGGCGGCACCAGGAATAAAGTAGAGAAAGGAAAATTGGGTCCTGGGAGAATATGAGTGCTAGACATTTGTCACGGAGTGTCACAGCTTAAAATGGAAATAGGAAGGTCTGGAAGTGGAGGGAATGAGAGAAATTTAGGACTCAGGAAAAAACGAGATAATAAAAAAATATTTCAGTTTAACTAATTCATTGGTTGAAGAGATATAAAATTCCTAGACAATTGAAAGTCAGGTGTGTCTTGACAACTTCTTAACTTTTAGCAGGTGTTAAGGGAGAAAGAAGAACAAGAGAGAAACGGAACAAAGGAAGAGTGGCCAGGTCTGAATCTGAAAGCCTCAGGCGAGAAGGTAAAAAAAAAAAAAAAAAAAAGATGTACCCCACAGGAAGTCTGCCACCACATGCCACTCTGGCCCCCCTTCAATGAGGAATTTCCTTGTCAGGCATTTCTATTTGGATCCATGTTTCTTGGTCAGTTGATTCTCCTGACATTCTGCACATGTCCAGTTCCCAAATCTAAACATAATGTCATCTAAATATAAAGTAACTTAATGTAAGGTAATCTCTTTTCTTTCATCCAATGGTGATTTGCACTCCATCCCTCCTGCCAAAATGACTCCATCTACTGGATCTAGAATCAAGTTAGACACATTTTTCCCATTGTTACAGAAGCATCCAGAGTTGAAGTTACTGGATGGAAGGTCAGAGTTGGAAGGAATGAAAGGTGAAGTCCTTTCCTTCTCCCCACAGGAAAGTTAACCACAATTTTATAAAGGCGTGAAAATAAGACATCAAGCTTTGACATTCCTGCATTGGTGCCCCTTCTCACATGCCCTGGAATTCTCCTCTTCCTCCATTTTTCTTGTTTCCCTCAACCCTACTATGCCTTTTCTCCAGAAAATGTGGACACTGGAAAAACGAATTAAGTGAGATGAAGAGAAAGTGAGCAGCTAAATCAAGACATATTTTAGGATGGAAAGTTATCTACAAATTGTATGAAAACTATGCTGATCTGTGTTTTCTTGGTGTGAATTATTTAACAATTGCATATTGACATCATACAAAAGAACTGCTTTCCAAACCACACAATAGCTTGCAGCTAAGGAAATCACTTTAATCAAACACTTTGTTTTTCATACTAAGTACCCAGCATGCCCCCAACAGCTCTTGGAGGCCAGTCACACATGGGTAAAGGGGCTCAGAGGGGTTAAATCATTTGCCAGGTCACACAGCTAGTAAACGTCAGAGCTGGCATTCCAAATGTTCCTGACTCTAAAATAAGGACTTTCTCTGCTATCCCGGTCAGCCTCCTTGGAGAATGCAACATCTCTCCAGAATGAATCATGATTTTCTAAGCAGGTAACCCATGGGTGTGGTGATGGAACATTTGTATTAAAGATGAATAGAAAAGAAGACAGACCTAGAAATTAAAACTGCGTAAACTTACTTCCTACATGTACTAGAAAACTTCAGAACTAGACTAATAAATTTTCATAAAAATTCAAAACTTACCCTACTTGCATGCTTGTGATAGAAACAGATCCAGAGGAAAATTTCTACTGTTCCTCCCAAAACTGGCAGCCGTTTCTATATGCAGTTACATAATCATGCGTATGACAAAATATCACATAGGAAATGTGATTTTTTTTCCTCAATGACCAGATAAAAGTTTTACCAGAATAAGAAAAGGTGCCTCCCCCTCCCTGACTCTCAAAATAAAAAACACCACTCATACAATATTATTCACTAAGCCCTTTGTGAATTGGTATCAAACTAGGCATGCATTGTATGTGGGTGATTCTCTGATTCTCAAAAATAATTCATACCTTAATCTCCTTGAGAAATTTTAATTATATGGCTAACCAGGAAACCTATATCCTTTGTTTAGATAGTTCATTAAAGTTACTTATTGCAAATGCAAAGTAATTCATTAAGCTATTTTCTCAAAAATGTAATTCTGTCTGGATAAATGGGTACACCTGTGTAAGTATGTGCGATGCAGTTGTGGCGCAGGATAAGGGGGAATGGAATGGAATTCACCTGTGAATACAGGCTGGGTTGTGACAGAGTGTCACCCAGATCAGAGATTTCTGAACACATCTGTGCTTCCACATAAACACCACCTATGCACTAATAATCATCTACACAACAACCGTTTGGGGGCATACAATATGAATTCCAATTTGCATGCTAATTATTTTGAAGGAAGACTGGCAGAGTTCCCTGGTAAAAGTCACTCTCATTATACATCTAAAATGCTGATTTCCACACATCTCTCATTTTCATACCTGGAATCATTCTTCACTTTGAATACCCATGGACAAAATGTTTTAATTTAGTCCATCAGCAAACATTTTTCAAGTCCCAATTTAAGCCAAGCACTGAGGAAATATTCTACGGGAACCAGATATTCTCCTCCCCATAATGGGCTTATAGTATGTGACATGAAAAAAAAATACAAGTAGAGAAATAAAAAGTAAAAAGGTTTTTTTTAATCTGTTAAGCAGAACATAAAAGGCCCTAGGGCAATCCATGTCTCTCAACGTAAAATACCTCTGCATTGTTTCAAGGCAAACTGAGTTGTGTGAGTGTAATGTGTCTTACATCTGCCTAGATTCATCATTATCCAATTCTTTTCAATAGGACTCTGAGATATAATTCTATCCCCTAAGCTAGAGTAGGGTCCAGCTGACAACACATTAAACCAAGGAATTCTGGCCCCAACTCTCTACTCTTTTAATAGGGCTAGAGATTTCTACTTACTTTGCTAGGTTATTGACAAATATTAATAAGGTACTTAAGCCATTCAGAAGAACTAAACAAAACCTAGTAGCAGACAACTACCTTTTCCTCCGAGAGAGAATTTTAATGACAAACTATGGAACTTGACTCCATATTAAGGAGAATGGCACAAGGCTTAATTTTTTGCAAACTGAATTACGATTACATTTTATACACATTGCCTAAAAACTAGCCCTTCAAAGATAAATTCTTTAATAGGAGAGATGATTCATTAAGCTTTTTGTCTAGTCAGTAGCAACAAAGATTTAAAGAAATACTTGAATTCACAGATCTCATGCTTCTTTTCAGTTGATGATGATATGTTGTTTTCTACCATTATAAGGGACCTCCTCTAGGTGAAGCTTCCTGGTTGCTGAGCAGAAGGCTGTGAGCTGTGACAAAGTCAGAAATTCCCCTAACTTTGTGTAGACTAGGCCATGCAGTTCCAGACTTAGTGCTAAGAATGTGGTTAAATATGAGTGGGCAACACTCATCCAAATCACACCAAAGGCAGAGGCAGAATGGTGAAAGGGGAAAGCACTGGACTTGGAGTTAGCAGACTGGCAACTAGTTATTTACTCATTTTTTAAGTCAGCATATCTTTATATAGCACATTCATGTGCTTCAAGAAAGATAGTATGGAAGACACAAAAATGTTTAGTGTATAGGACAGTATCTAAGCTGAAAAATGTTTTTGAAAATAAATATGACAGCAGTTGAGATGACAAAGATATATTTCTGGCTAAGGTCATCAACAAGGGGATCATATAACATGGAATACGTAAGGAGGAACCTGAAGGCATTTAAGGTTTTCATAAGCAGAGATGGGGAGGTTGAAGGATAGAGTTCTGAAGAGAGGAGGTGACAATAACACCAACAAATTGAACCTAGAATAAATGAACAAGTTTCCAGAAACATACAGACTGACAACACCGGGTCAAGAAGAAACAGATAATTTGAACAAACCGATCACTAGAAGTGAAATAGAATCTGTAATTTTTTAAAAAATCCTTACAAACAAAAGTCCAGGACCAGATGTCTTCACTGGGGAATTCTACCAAACATACAAAGAAGAACTTATACCTATCTTCTCAAACTATTCCCAAAAATTGAAGAAGAGGGAACACTCCCAAATTCATTCTATGAGGCCACCATCACCCTGATACCAAAACAGACAAAGACACTACGAAAAAAGAAAATTACAGGCCAATATCTTAGATGAATATAGATGCAAAAATCCTCAACAAAATATTAACAAACCAAATCCAATAATACGTAAAAAGAATCAGACACCATGATCAAGCTGGAGTCATTCCAGTGCCACAAGGATGGTTCAACATACACAAATCAATCAATGTGATACACTACATTAAGAAAACAAAGGATAAAAATCACACGATCAGGGCTTCCCTGGTGGTGCAGTGGCTGAGAGTCCGCCTGCCGATGCAGGGGACACGGGTTCATGCCCTGGTCTGGGAAGATCCCACATGCCGCGGAGCGGCTGGGCCCGTGAGCCATGGCCGCTGAGCCTGCACGTCCGGAGCCTGTCTCCGCAACGGGAGAGGCCACAACAGTGAGAGGCCCGCGTACCACAAAAGAAAAGAAAAAAATCACACGATTATCTCAACAGATGCAGAAAAAGCATTTGACAAAATTCGGCATCTATTCATGATAAAAATGCTCACCAAGCTGGGTATAGAGGGAACATATCTCAACATAATAAAGGCCATTTATGACAAACCACAGCCAACATAATACTCAACAGTGAAAAGCTGAAAGCCTTCCTGCTAAATTCAGGAGCAAGACAAGGACGTCCACTCTCACCACTTTTATTCAACACAGTATTGTAAGTCCTAGCCACAGCAATCAAACAAGAAAAAGAAATAAAGCATATCTAATTTGGAAGGGAAGAGGTAAAACTGTCACTATTTGCAGAGGATATGATACTCTGTATAGAGAACCATAAAGTCTCTACACAAAACTATTAGAACTAATAAATGAATTCAGCAATGTAGCAGGATACAAGATTAATATACAGAAATCTGTTGTGTTTCTTTACACTAATAATGAAATACCAGAAAATCCTGTTTAAAATTGCATCAAAAGAATAAAATACCTAAGAATTAACTTAACCAAGAAGGTGAAAGATCTATACTCTGAAAACTATAAAACAGTGATGAAGGAAATTGCAGATGATACAAAGAAATGGAAAGACATCCCATGCTCTTGGATTGGGAGAATTAATATTGTTAAGATGACCATAATACCCAAAGCAATCTACATATTTAATGCAATCCTTATCAAAATACCCATCACATTTTTCACAGCACTAAAACAAATAATCCTAAAATTTATATGGAACCATAAAACACACAGAATTGCCAAGTCAGTCTTGAGAAAAAAGAACAAAGTTGGAGATATAACCCTTCCAGACTTCAGACTATACTACAAAGCTACAGTAATCCAAACAGTGTCGTACAGTATCAGCACAAAAACAGACACATAGATCAATGGAACGGAATAGAGAACCCGGAAATAAACCAATTAATGGTCAATTAATCTATGTCAAGGAAAGTAAGAATATACAGTGGAGAAAAGACAGTCTCTTCAACAAGTGGTGCTGGGTAAGCTGGACAGCTATACATAAATCAGTGAAATTAGAACACACCCTCACACCATACACAAAACTAGACTCAGAATGGCTTAAAAACCTAAACATAAGGCATGATACCATGAAGCTCCTAGAAGAGAACATAAGCAAAACATTCTTTGACATAAATCATAACAGTATTTTCTTAGAACAGTCTCCCAAGGCAAAAGAAATAAAAGCAAAAATAAACAAATGGGACCTAATCAAACTTAAAACCTTTTGCACAGCAAAGGAAACCATCAACAAAATGAAAAGACAACCTACAGAATGGGAAAGAACATTGTCAAAGAATGCAACTGACAAGGGATTGATATCCAAAATATACAAACAGTTCATATAACTCAATACAGTATGGAAAAACAAACAATGCAATTGAAAAATGGGCAGAAGACCTAAATAGGCATTTTTCCAAAGAAGACATACAGATGGCCAATGAGCACGTGAAAAGAAGCTCAATATCACTAATTATTAGAGGAAATGCAAATCAAAACTACAATGAGGTGTCACCTCACACTGATCAGAATGGCTACCATCAAAAAGTCTACAAGTAATACATGCTGGAGAGGGTGTGGAGAAAAGGGAACCCTCCTACACTGTTGGTGGGAATGTAAACTGATGCAGCCACTAAGGAAAACAGTATGGAGGTTCCTTTAAAAAACAAAAATTAAAAATAAATTTAAAAATAAATAAATAAAAAATGAAACCTACCATATGATCCAGCAATCCCACTCCTGGGTATATATCCAGAAAAAAATGAAAACCCTAATTTGAAAAAACACATGCACCTCAATGTTCCTAGCAGCACTATTTACAATAGCCAAGACATGGAAGCAACCTAAATGTCCATCAACAGATGACTAGACAAAGAAGATATGGTACATATATACAATGGACTATCACTCAGTCTTTAAAAAAATGAAATTTTGCCATTTGCAGCAACATGGATGGACCTAGAGATTGTTATACTAACTGAAGTTAGCCAGACAAGAGACAGACAAATATATATTATATGACATAACTCTTATATGGAATCTAAAAAATAATTCAAATGAAGCTATATACAAAACAGAAACAGACTCAAAGACATAGAAAACAAACTTATGATTACCAAAGGGGAGAAGGAGGAAAGGAGGCACAAATTAGGAGTATGGGATTAACAGATACAAACTACTATACATAAAATAGATAAGCAACAAGGATTTACTGTATAGCACAGGGAACTATACCCAATATCTTACAATAACCTATAATGGAATATAATCTGAAAAAAGACTGAATCATCATTACGCTGTACACCTGAAACTAATGTAATATTGCAAATCAACTATACTTCAAAAAAAAAAAAAGGTCTCCTCTTAAGATGCTCCTAAATGCTCTGTCCTTATCTCCCCCTCCAATATACTGTCAAAACTCAGCCAAAGAGATGCTTTAAAAAGAAGAGAACATGTTGTTTATCTAGCCCAACTATCTGATAGCTTTCTATCTCACACATGGCAGGAAAGCCAGGGTGCTGACAGTGTCTCTCACCTTCACATCATGGTCCCTCTCCAGCCTCAGAGCCTGCTTCTCTCCGTCTCATCCCAGCTACACTGGTCTCCATGCTTTCCTCAAAGACAGCCAACAACACTAACACAGCCCCTTTAACTCACTCCCTCTTTGTGGAATCCTCCTCCCCCAGACAGTATATACGTGCTAATTCCCCCAACTCCTTCATGTTTTGTTTTGTTTTTTTTTCTCAAGGAGGCTCTCTCTCCAGGCACTCCAATTGTCTTCTGTTTTCTCTACAGCAGTTATGACCACCTGGCATACTATAAACCTATTCATTTACTCATCTGTGTTCATCGCCTCTCCCTAGAAGGAATGTAAGCCCCATTGCAGCTTTAATTTCTATAACTTAGCAGATGTTTAGTAAATAGTTACTGAGTGTTAATAAATGAACACATAGAAATGGATAAGAAATATAATGAAGAAAGTATTGATAGTATTTGCCTTCTTGTTTGATTACAACTCAGGGCAAGCCCCTTCCCCTGTCTGGGTTTTAATTTCTTCATGTATAAACTGAGAGGTTGGAACTACATAGACTTAGTTTCCTATAGCTCTGAAAGCCCATGATTCTATGGACACCATGTTGTAACCAAAGAAACTAACCATAGAGAAATTAACGTGAAGAGAAGGAAAAATGCCGTTGAATGAACCTCTTGCTTTCTAGTCACCCAGTCTACATAACAAAGATTCTTTATGATCTTAGTCTGTATACATTTTAGGAAAAATAGAATACTAATAACAATGATTTTTTTTTTTCATTGCAACAGTCTGGGCACAGCTGAAGCCAATAAAAGTTGTCGTACTTTCTATTTTCCATTAAAAGCAAGTTTGGCCGTCATTTAGTTTTCACTCTGGTTGTCCTTAGCACCTTCCCCCATCATGGCTCCTCCTGTGATAGCAGCTCTATTTTCTCTGCTCTTCTTGTTTTATTGCCACCTAGTGCAAGATCCAGTGGATGTAGCAAGCTGGGTTTTATCTCTGAAAGACTAACAGTCAACGTTCAAAAATAACCTGATCAAATCACACCAAAGTGTTATAAAAAGTATTTCCTAAGGCTATGTACAGATAACACTACCATTTCTTTCATATTTATTTAATACTTCCAAGTGAAAGAGTATTTGTAAAAAGCACTTGTCAAAAGCAACGTAATAAGCAAACAATAGTTTAGATATTTTGCACAGTAAATATGCATTTCTTAAATCACTGAAAACATAACTTTCCTATAATATTTCTCAAATACCAGAAATAATATTAATCACGACCTCATAATTTATCTCTCCCATGTTATCATTCATGAAACTTTCTTTGTACACCGGGGAGTTAGTATGACTTAATTCTGTGGGATAGAGAGAAAGACATAGCTTCTCCATCCTGGGTTTTGCTGGTTCTTTCTATAATATTTGCTCTCACATTTTCTCTGAGTTTAACAAAAATAACATAGAGCAACACAGTTGAAATATAATTTTTAAAAGCACTATATCTGTCTGATTAATCATGTTCTGCCTTGGTTTATTCAGAATATGCATAGGTAAAAAGATAAAGAGTTTTCCTCTTGCACTGTTGGTGGGAATGTAAATTGATACAGCCACTGTGGAGAACAGTATGGAGGTTCCTTAAAAAACTAAAAATAGAATTACTGTATGACCCAGCAATCCCACTATTTGGCATATACCCAGAGAAAACCATTATTCAAAAAGACACGTGCACCCTAATGTTCATTGCAGCACTGTTTACAATAGCCAGGACATGGAAGCAACCTAAATGCTAATCGACAGACAAATGGATAAAAAAGATGTGGTATCTATATACAAGGGAATATTACTCAGCCATAAAGAGGAGCAAAATTGGGTCATTTGTAGAGACATGGATGGACCTAGAGACTGTCATGCAGAGTGAAGTAAGTCAGAAAGAGAAAAATAAATATTGTATATTAACACATATATGTGGAATCTAGAAAAATGGTACAGATGAACCAGTTTGCAAGGCAGAAATAGAGACACAGATGTAGAGAACAAACACATGGACACCAAGGGGGGAAAGCAGGAGTGGTGGTGGTGGGATGAATTTGGAGATTGGGATTGACATGTATACACTAACACATATAAAATGGATAACTAATAAGAACCTGCTGTATAAAAAAATAAAATAAAATTCAAATGTAAAAAAAAAAGATAAAGGGTTTGAATCATGTATTTGTAAAGCCATATATGCTTTCATCCTCCCTCAAACAAGCCCAAACACCTAATGTACATCTCTGAAAAGGTAGAAAGCCTAACTTTGTTTTCTAATAGAGCTGTACCAAATAACTCTCCTGGGTAACCACGTTGCCAACAAACAATAAAGAACCTGCCATAAAATAACCTTTTTACGGTATACTGCCAAGAAACTGAGCTTTGCTGTGGAATAAATGGCACCAGCCTAAAATACGGGCACAAAGGCATATAGAAAATATGGAATTTATTGCTTTGAAGTCAAACTATGTATTATAGCAGTACTTTGGGGAAAATATAAATACTCTGAGCCCACTAAATAACCACGAATGATGCGAAGCTGTTTGAGTTGTACAGCACGGGAGCAGCTGTTCTGCAAGTCTTATGTAAACCTCTTGAAATTGGTTTCCTTTTCCAATTTAGAAAAGGGAACGAGACAAAAGATGGGCTAGATCGGGAGAAGTCACAAACAAGCACAATATAAATGAGTCTCTTAGTGTTAGCGCCCCATCAAATGTTGTTTTCCACTGCATTTTTATTATGCAGTTCCTAGGGTTACCTTTTGACATCTGTTAATACCTTTAAAAGGGGCGTTTGCTTTACTAAAGAAAAGCAAGTGCTGATCCTGAAAAAAGTATTTAATTAATGTGGAGTGTCAAAGATTAGAATGAATCTGATTTCATGAAGAAAAATAGAAAAATACACTGTTACTTGTTGCTTTCATGCTAGCAGCACATTTCATTGTAATCTAAAATTTCTCACAAGGAATACTGAATACTTGCTGTCTCCAAATCAAGAGAAAAGTGCCCTATCAGTATACGTCTTCTACCACTCAGAATACACAGATTCCCCTGTTCACCATTCTGTAAGTCTTCCAAGAGACATTCACTTCAGTGATTGATGGCAACTTGAGATTTCAGCCAACGTGAGATCATAGACCACAAAATAAAAACAAGGGCGCAGGGACAATTCATGGGCATTTGGGTTTGTCTGGGGACTTGTACGAGTACTTGACTATTCTTAGTCTAGAAAAGTAAAGAGCAGTGTCGGAAAACTAATAAAGCTAGAAAAGGGAAGAATTCACAGACATGGGAATTCCCACGAGAGTTCCTTTTCCTAGAACACTGGACTTCATCTTCTCCTGGGTAACTGTCCTCTCCCCCTAGGATTCCTCTCAAAGGCCACCTCCCACAGGAAACCTCCTTGGACTTCACTCCCATGCTTCCCTGCCCCCATCTGAGTGAAGCGCCTTTTCCCTGTGCCTCCCTCCACTTTCCTGGTCCTTATCGTGTTATATTGTCATCGTTTACCTATCTCAACCACTCACCCTCCCAGGAACTGGGAGAACAAGACCTGTGACTTGTTTAATTCTGTACACCCAGTATAGAGGCAAAAACTGAAAGCTCACTAGGGACTTCCCTGGTGGTCTGGTGGTTAAGATTCTGCCCTCCCAATGCAGGGGGCATGGGTTTGATCCCTGGCTGGGGAACTAAGATCCCGCATGCCCTGCGGTGCAGCCAAAGAGTAAATAAAAAACAAAAACAAAAGCTCACTAAATGAATAACAAGTAGGACCAATGTCTGAGGACATGTTTTATACTGCACAGTTTCCCTTCTTTTAAAAAAATTTATTTTATTTTGTCCTGCAAAGTAAATTCTGAAAAATCTACGCAAATCACAAATACCTTCCAAAATGAGAATGATGAGATCCTTTATAAGAAAAGATATGTGGTTATTACATATGTTTCTATTTTTCTCAAAGGAAAGTTAGTTGGTATAGACAAAATGAGGTAGATTAGAAATTTTATGCCTAACACTGTTTCTTACAAGCCAAGAAACCTACATGAAGCCATGTCTTCAACTGAAAAATAGAGAGAATCCAATCTGTGTTTGCTCTCTTATGAAATTGTTGAAAGGATAAAGTAAGTTAATGGGAATAGAAGTATTTTTAAAACTTTTACATTGGTATATTAGGGGTATTAAGATGCTAAAAGAGCATAAATGGGATTTAATTACGTAGAGTTTTCTACTTCTTTGTCTTATACAGGGTAAAAGTTGAGGAATATGTTTTGGTGACAAGTTTGAGTTTGACATTGTCACAGTCTGTCCTTGGACATAAGTAGGATATTTTTGGACCTATAACCTTGATCTATTTTAGTTATTGTTACCACCACCAACCACATCATCAAATACAGAACTTTAATGACACGTTAGACTCAAGTCTCTTTTGCGTTTCCTTGTGGTAGATCAGAACTCAGTACAAAAGAAAAACATCGTTCGTGCCTGTTCCAAATACTTTTAACATGGACAGTGTGCTGACTTTGAAAAGGTCCTTGGTGGAACAAAAGTGAAATGTAACACCAGCTGCCGGCATCTTAGTTGCATTCCTGAACACGGCAGAATAAAATCGAAGATAACTGGTCCCAACTGGTCTCCGTTGTGATGTGAGACTACACTTGGCAGACAACCTACAGTCAGCTGTAACATGATTGGCTAGACTATAATATAACGAAGTAATACTGAGACTTTACTGCTCTGGCCATCGGTCAACTTAACAGCATCCTAGCATGCAGAATTCAGAATTATAATGACTTGAAATGTTTTTCAAGAGCAATGAATTAGTAAATCAATTATACAAGTACTTGACTGATATCCATCACAGTGAAGACATACCCTAAGGTCTCCTTCCCTCACCTATGGTCCAGAAGTGACACAGACATGGCAGAGGTTGTGTTGTCTGAAAGTCACCCCAGTGCCATTGCAAAGATCCTCCTGCACAAAATTTCAAGATGGCACCACGATGGTCCCATTGGCTTTCTAACCCAGCCGCTTGAGTGTGATAAGTAATTATTTGGAGGAATACTTTCTCAAGTGTCTACAAGTCAGAGCAGTAATGTGGCAGTTAAAAATTGCTTCCTGTCCATCACAGAATATAGAAATTTCACACTATCCTTCACACTGATCACACTTCTTCCCTTGAAAATAAGTTATTTGAACAATTCCATTACTGAGATGCCCGATAAACTTTCTTTCTTTGGACAAGTGCCCAGGAACCATTCAAAATCATTGTGTCACCTCTGCTACACTCCATGATGTGAGTTCTGTGACTACAATTTAACAGCTCTGTACGAGAGACAGAAGTGGGGTGGGGGGTGGGGGGGAATCAATAGTTTATTTATTGAGCTCTAAATTCTTTTGTTTTTTCCAACAGATCACTTACCCAGTAAGATATAGTTTTTAAATTCCCGTAACAATATTATGAAATACCCTTTTAAAGGATAGCTCAGTGGAAGTTTAACGATTCAAAATGATAGAACTATATGGTACTAGTTGGCACAATTATTGTGTCATCATACAATTCCTTACCTTTATATCCATGGGTCTCTACAGCAAAATCACGAACAGAGCTCTAAAATCCTTTACTTTCATAATATGTCATGCGAGACCTACTTCTAAATAAAGAAATATTGTGCCGTCTACATGATTTTCATTCTTGTGGGTCAGATACTATACAGCCTCCTAACCTTGCCTCTCACCTGCCCTCACCACCCCCCATCACACACACTCACTCATATTTTCACACACACATTTCATCCAAACCAGCCAGGCTCCAGATCTTTGAATGTGCCTACTTACTCTCTTACTTGTTTTTCCTTTAATGCTCTTTCTCTCAGCTAGAATATACTTTCTCCTCTTTTTACCAATTGAAATCCTTCCATTTCAAGGTTTCATTGCTTCTGAGAAGCATGGGATTCTTAACTAACTGAATCCACCACTCATCTTAACCCTACTTTGAATATGCTCATTGGTTATTTATAAGCAATATGTACCACACAAGTATGGGTTTCTTTCAAGCTGCCTCAAAGGATTCTGGGTGCTCCAGGTGGGCATGTAGCATCTCTCAAGCTCCTCAGGATGAGGAGACATCTACTCAACTTGCTCTGATTCCGCATTCCATCTGGCAAGTGTTCTGCTCAAAAGAGGCACTGAAGGCATTTTGCAAAACTGCTTGAATGACTTTGAAAGATGAATAACTGTCCATTGTTTAAGATATTCGAATGATTTTTAAAGATGTCTGAGGTATTAATTTTCACCAATCTGGGTTTGTTTTAATCTCCCGCAGTGTACGTTTGTATACTTACCGGAACAGAAACTTGAGGATTATCCACAAGTTTTCCCAGCACAGCAAAGCCATCGACATCGATTTGGCCTCTTGGCTTTATAGGTAAGGACTCGATCCTGTTGCAGTCAACAAAAAGAGTCGCACTGCTCCTTTCCACGCCAATCATGATCTTATGCCACTGGGAATCAAACAAGGAGGGCAAATTCGAAAAGGTCACAGTTTGGAGACTTCCGTCCAGTCCCTTGTACGAAAATGCAACAGATTTTGTTTCGCCATTAATCTTCATGCCAACTTGCTCCTTCCCCGAGGAATCCTGAATCTGCCAAATGCTCCAGTTCTTTTCAAGTGTGCTTCCAGTCATCCGAAAAGTGCTTAGAAAGGCGTATTCTTCAGGCAGCCCGCTGGGATATAATTGCCTGAGTAAAATTTTAAGACAGTAACTATAAACCTTGTTTTCTGTACCCAAGCATATTACCATATTTCCTAATTATGCTGTTTTAGATTCTAGACCTACAGAAAGGCTCCAGTGTGAAAAACCATGTACAAGTTGGTCTTTCATGACTGTTCATAAAGACCTTCACTGAAGTTCATTCGTGTGCATTAATGTTTCATCTTAAAATACACATTAAAAAAAACCCTCCCTCATAGCTAAGGAGTGTTCCCAAATGTCACATAATCCCAACAGTATTACTATTTATGCTACCGAAAGAGCTACTATTCAGCAATTCCACCTCAAAAAACACATTCCGCCAAAAACACATTCTTGCAAAGTTCTGGGCAACATTCTTCCACAAATGAGAGAAGAGATTATTTGGAATCCAAAGCAGCTCTACCAGTTTAGGACACCCTTTAATTAAAGCGGGTTCTTGAAATTTTATTTTAACGTAATATTTTAGGATTTTTTGTTATTTCCATAATTGCTTGGATTTTCCCCTCCCCAAGTATAACCTAGACTCATAAGTATTTTGAGAATCAGTCACTTGCAGACATGAGGAGCCCGTTCACACTGAGTGTGTCTGTCTTTTCCAAGGACTTCAGAGTGTATTAAAGTAGCAGCTGGTTGCTTGTCACTGGACATGTGACAAAGGAAAGGTGACCAGTTATTAATTCTCTACTCCAACCCAGTTGTTCCCCAATGTGCCAGTTAAATCTGTATCATGGCAACTTCCTTTACTGCTCTAAATGGCTGCATAAGACTTCATTGTTCCTCCTGCATCCCCCATCTCTGTGGAGGTAGCCATCTGGAGCTGCGGCAGCTACCTGGGTCTTCTGTTGAAGCCAAGCGGCTAAAAGCTGAAGACCGAACTTTAAAAAGTCAGGACATAGTAAATGTAAACATCACTGTTACATCTTTACCTTCAAGGGCTTGAAGGTTGTTTCCTTCTACCTTCCTCCTTACAAGCATAGAAAAATTCCTAAGCAAAGGAGAAATCCTAGAAAAACTAGATGCCAATTAATTTTGTTTGAACAGTTACGGACCAGGATGCAAAGTCCCAAATAACCTTCCTTCAGGTCAAACTCCTGTTTTACAGCCCTCTTCTTGGGCAAAGAAGAAAAGGCAAGAAGAAACAGCTAAGTGGATACTGGTTTAATTTGTTACAAACTAATACGAATAACATAAAAATTCATTGTATTAGCATATGCACTCTGCCCGTTACATTAAAATATATTGCTGGGGTCGAAAAGTTCTAAACCAAAAATTTCCTCAGCCCCAAATGTTTAGCTGTCATAGCTAGCTGTCAACTATGTCAACAAATGTCATTGCTTTGTTAGTTTTATAAAAATAACAAAAATGTGAAAGCTTCATCTCAGTATTCTTTTATCATCCAAGTACTTCTTTAGCCATTATTTTCTAAGATGACTTTAGTTTTTATTTATAACACTGGGTGAATTCAATTTTCAGTTCATATTTTTAATTGATTACTAGTGATGTTTATTATTCTTATTGCAAAGCTTTCAACTTGCTAAATATATTTTACGTCTGTCAAGTGTACAGGAGGTTTAAATATGTACATTTTAGAAGATTCAGTTTGGAACCAAAGAAGAAACAAACGTATGCAAGAACTATTTACTATCCTATTTTCCCAGAAGGATGTCTAACATATCTATTTTGATGTTTGTTTTTAATATAGATTCTGTTTGTCATATTTCCTTTGACTTTAGATTTCTCAGATTACACCCATTCCAGAATCTTCTAGAGAAGAAACTAAGGTTCACTAATGACAGTATAAGACATTGCCTACTTTAAATTAATATTGATATGTTAGTATTGATGATACGAGATCCATACACATATCCTTAAAATATTCATGCTCTTTGATCCAATACTTTTCATTTTGGAAACTTAAGAAAGTAATCACAAAATGGTGAAACAGTTTTATTTACAAAACACGTATTGCATCATTTGTAATAACAAAAATTTGGAAATAATGTAAATGTTCAATAAAATAGTAATTGTAAACAGTGAAAAAAAAGATATTGCCTACTGTGTAATTGTAAAACCTTACGGAAGTTTATACATCTAATTTAACCAACCTTGATGAATTTGGAGCTAGGAGATAACTTAAAAGTCTTATTCAGTGGTGAAATTTGGCAAGTCTCCATTTAAATTATAATTTGTTTTGATTATTCTTTCCAATCAATGACCTGAATTTAACTAGATACTTAAAGAGTTTTAGGGGGAGCCCAAGATAGTTATTGTTGAGGTGTGAGTTTTTCCAAGAAGGAAGATAATCCTAATATTTTATCTTCTCTACCTTAAAGCATTAATTTTCTAAGCTTTTAAAAACTTATCTGTGTAAAAAATAATAATAATAAAAAACATCAAAAGGTAAAAAACTTATCTGTGTCACCTATATATTTGTTTAAAGATGTACTGAGCAAGCCTGCAGAATTTCATCAGTCTCTAGGAAAAAGAAGTCTAGGTGTTTTGATCCTAGAAGTCACGGTAACTTCTCATGACTCCTTTGCAAAGACATTATGAGGTTAACAGAGGGATCTCTCCCAATTTGTGCTTCGTCCAATCTCTCCTGCTAAGTGAACAAAGTGATTGTGTTGAAGGTAGGATATGACAAATCGTCTTCATTTACTTCTGACTTGGTCACGTAATGCCAAAAACTTTTTAAAAACGGGAGGTGGTTGAGGTTGCTGGAAGAATGATTCATGATAAACATGTGGCTAAGTCAAGAGCGGCCATCTCTCTTTCTCCATATATATGAGTATAATATGTGTGTTTGTGTGTCTACACAAATGTCATCAGGATTATCGTGCTATTACTCTTTCAAATTAGGTTAATGCAGTTAAGAGGGAAGAGGAGAATGGTAAGAGGAAAAACATGGTGAAAAGAGAAAATTCCTTTGAGTGTTCAAGTTAATAAAACAGATATGTGTGTGTGTTTATTTGTGTACACCTAAGGCCATTTAAAAGTCCTCATAAGTTTAAGCTATAGGGCTTCCCTGGTGGCGCAGTGGTTGAGAGTCCGCCTGCCGATGCAGGGGACACGGGTTCGTGCCCGGTCCGGGAAGATCCCACCTGCCGCAGAGCGGCTGGGCCCGTGAGCCATGGCCGCTGAGCCTGCACGTCCGGAGCCTGTGCTCCGCAACGGGAGAGGCCACAGCAGCGAGAGGCCCGCGTACCACAAAAAAAAAAAAAAAAAAAAAAAAAGTTTAAGTTGTAGAACAGTCAGTCCCATTTTCTTTTTTGAACAACTGAGATTCTTTTCTGGCAACTATGCTCTACACATCGATAAGTAAACTTGACAGGATACATAATTTAAAAGAAGCTGAATCTATAAATGATTTATTTCATTATGTTACAATCTGCACAGAATACCTTAAAAGGAGAACCATAGGGTTTGAATAAAACATAAGAAATCTTTGAACCTTGGGACATTTGTTTAGGACCTTAACCCAAAGAAAAGCTAAGGACTGTTACTGCAAACAAACAATATATTTGAAGTACAAGTTGAGATTGTGACACTCTTATGCCTAAAAATGAATAAAAAGCACCAAACTTATGTGGCTCCTAATATTTTTAAAACCTTGAAAACATAAATAAGGATGAATCATGACTCTATCACATTAGCTCCATATGCCATACTCTCCCTCCCAAAAAGATCGTGCTAATAGTTTCTTTCACTCCTTCGGAGCCTATATTCTCCTGCACAGATTCCCTTAAAAACCAAGACAGTCTACTGCATGCATGGTTTGACAGCAGTTCTGGTCCCTGCCTTTCTTGAGGACTTGGAGGGCAGCTCAAAAAGAAAGAATAGGACTTGGAGGGCAGCTCAAAAAGAAAGAATAGGACTTGGAGGGCAGCTCAAAAAGAAAGAATCCACTAGGGTGAAAGCACCCCCATCTGCACCTCTCTCTTCTACTGCTCTCCACCACTTACAATAAAACATTTCACCAATACCCATGTACCAGGCTCTATTCATCATTTCCGTGTATTAACGTTTTCTCTCCATGGCAACCCGATGGCATCATTATTATTATTCTTAGTTTTGAACTGAGGGGACAGAATCAAAGACAGTCTACGCAACTTGCCCAAGGGACTCCACCTATCTCAGCCCTCTGGCTCTCCTTCCTTTTATATTTCTTTCTGCTACTTTCTTCTTCTATTCCTTCCTCCTTCTTTCTTCATATCTTAATAAGCCTTGCCAGTAAAACAAGAGCCTTTAGTCTTTGTGGGAGTAAGGAGTCAAGGAGACAGAAAATACGAGACATTGGTAAAAATGTCCTGTGACATTTTTACCTGTGAAAAATATTTTGTGATTCCTCTAGGCACTTAGAGAAAAACAACAGCAAAGATGAGCAGGAGGTAGGAAGGCTCCATGGCCTCAAGTTTATCGACCTCTGAACTTAGAGTTAATGACAGTCCAGATTGTACCTTAAATTATAGAGAAGAAAGGTCAACATTGAGGGTCTTGTGTCATGTTTAACTATTTTATTGAAGAAAGAAAAACCAAAGTATTCTAAAGCTTATTTAAGAACACATCTAGCACATGAAAAGAAAATATAAGAAAAAAGTCAATCACGCCTTTAATCTTTCCAAATGTGACTGGTTTCCAGGGTCAGTATGGGATAGTGGTTAGAAGCTCAGCTTCTGCAATGATTCTGCCTGGGTTTCAATCCTCCCAGCACCTCCTAACCCTGTGGCCTTATGCAAGTAACAGACTTTCTGGCCTCGGTTTTCTCCTCCATGAAATGTGGATAATAATGTCCCCACCACAAAATTGTAATGAAGATGTTAAATAGTAAATCTATAAAAAGAGCTTATACAGTACACTATTTTGTTTTATAAAATATAGTATGTTCAAAACATGAATTTCTTTCTGAAATCTGGCACTATATCAGAATATTCTAATTTTAACAAAATTTTCATTATTATAAACATTTAGAATTTCATGATATCCTTTTACTGCTCTTATAAATCATTCTTTACCTTTACATCTTAATTTCTATCAAAGCCCTAATTTTCTCACTCATATACCAAAGGAATCTTAATTACATTTTTTACAGTGCCCTAAAACATTCAATCATCATCATCATCATCATTGCATTTAAGGTTTTTAGGTGATATGAAACCGAAAACCCTGAAGCTCATTCCTAACAATGGCATGATTCAAAACTTACACATGCACTAAACCACCTCAGTTATAATAATTTAAAGAAGAAAAGGCTTAGTGCCAGAGAAGGAGATGCAGGATTTTTAAAGTATTATCACTACCATTGTTTCTATTATCATTATTCTAGTTTTGCTTTTGTTTGGTTCCTGCCAGGAGCCAAGCACTAGATGTGTGGATCTATTTCAGCACCAGGATGCTTGAACAGCGCCATCGTGAGACTTCTAACCGCTCAGCGGATTCTAGTTAAATTTATGGGGAGCTGCAAGAGCTAGGAGATATGGGGATATCTGTATATGTATATGTATAGCTGATTCACTTTGTCATAAAGCAGAAACTAACACACCATTCTAAAGCAATTATACTCAAATAAAGATGTTAAAAAAAATTTATGCTTAACCTCTGGCATTTTTCACAGAGGGTCCTTTCAGGCAAAACCAGACAAAGTTTAGAAAAACAGAGAGCAAAGTAATAAGAACATGTCCTGAATCAATGTATAATAGTCTCAGTGATCCTTTTTTCCTGGAATGGAAAGTAAATTACACACTGAAAACATGAATAGCATTCACATATTCAGGTACTAAAGGTAGGTAGGAAAATAAATTCCTTCATCTTTAAATAAAATCATGATCCAAGAAACACTGAGCAGGAGATGACTCTCAAGACTGATTAGATTTTCATTTTTTAAGTTGCGCTTGAGGCAGATAATTAGATCAAGTATTTTTTTTACGTCACCTGGTTGGAATCCTGAAGTCTACCTTATTTCCCAGTTTGTAAGCCACTTGTAATGCAGTTGACCCCACTACCCTCTGGATAGCTCTTCTAGATGCTGCTTTATCTATCTGGAACTGAGAGATCAAGTCAAACCCTACAGAAAGAGAACACAAAATCAAAGTCTAAAATGAGATTGGTTTCATTCCTTTCCACAACTTTCCCAAATAAAACATGTATCAGGTGGGTTTATAGAAAACATTCATTGTCAATATGATACACTGATACTCACCTGGTAAATCGTCTTGTCCGATCCTGACCTTTGGACAGAGTTTATTTTCACCATTAGAATTTGAACTAACAGGGAACCCTGCAAAAGAGATAACATGTCATCCTACCTCAACCCCTACAGGGATCATGGGGATATATCAATAATAATGAGCTGAGCAACTGTTTAAAGTACAAAGTTATACTAAACATAGTAAACTATGCTATATTTACTTACAAGTAGTGTATTTGGCTTTAACTCTATGACTCTATGATTATAATTTATTCATCTTCAACCCATCCTGGAAGTGAGGCAAGGCACAAAGTTGTTTTAATAATTTGTGCTGGGAAAATGTTCCCTTTGGGGAAGTTCAGAATTTGTTCTTTTTGGAACCAGAGTTGCATGATGTTCTGAATGGCACAGTGTCAGGAGACTGTTTGGAAAACTTCTGGTGGTTTGGGCTAGAAGATATTCCTTTAACACCACAAATTTTAGAAATCCTGAGAGAATCCAGAGCCAGTTCAATGGGACTTCTGAAAAGTGAAGTTCTTAAGAATCTTTGTCAAGTTGAGAAAGGAGTTGAGGATGTCTTAGGATTCATTAACCCTAAGCAAAATATAGAGGATGCACTTAATTTCATAAATTTATTCTAAGAGATCAAATAAGCGTTCCAACTAGACTATTACCAGCATCTTAGAATAAGGAAGAGTGACAAGACAAAAGAATTGTGAGAATTAAACCCTCAATCACAAGAAGGATGAGAAATCCTAGAATGAAATTGGGTGCTCCTTACTCAAGTGAAAGGTTGTAGGGGGGACAGTTTTTCCAACAACACAGAAGGCTTCTTGTAACTGTCCAACCCCGGTGCCCTGCTGGGCCTCACCTGGTGACAGACACATCCTAGATTTCAGAAAAAAGCATTTTCCAGTTACACAGCTTTGGCCTGGCCATTTCAGTACATCAAACAGACTCTTTATATGCCCCTTCACCCCAGATTATTAGCTTCCATCCATCTATCCATCCATCATTACCAATCACCATCTGAACCAGGGAGGCGCTGGGTGAGGCACTGCAGCACACAGATTAGGTCTCCTGGCCAGCTGTGATCACAGCCAGGACTTTTCCATGTGCAACACTGACCACGGGAAACAAGCTATAGAGCACACGCACGGCCAAGGCAGGGTTGGAGAAGGAGGGTGTGAAGGGTACTGGATGCCTCACTCAGCCACAGCCCTGCTTGGTCCTTTCCAGAACGAGTAATGTTTTGAAATCTAGAAACTGTGGCCCTTACTTGGGTGGCGCTTGACAGTTGCGGATGCCCAAGGTCCCACAAAGCTGCATACAAAGAAGAGAAATGGGATTTTCCTGAAGAGAAGAGAAGAAAAATGACTCTAACAGGAGTCTCTCCACATGGGGACTGCTTCATTATTTTAAATATGGCACACCTGATGAATGCAGGTGACCGGCCCTCAGTCTAGTTTACTTTTTCCATTTTCTTTATTAAATCCGATTAAGAGATTTAATGAGTTCTCACATTTCTGTCTCGCTTTCTCCATACCTACCTGTCTCACTATTTCTACACCCATATCCTTGTCCCTGTTTTCGTTTCTCTTCCTTTTTCTGCATCTCCATTAGGGTGGCTGTCTCTTTCTCCCTCTTTCTCTGGCTCTCTCCCGTCTCTTATTTTTGCTCTTTCCTGTCTCACTCCATCATCTATCTCTCTGTCTCTCTGCTCTCCCCTCTCCCCTCCTACCACCACTGCAAAAACACAGACCTTGGGTTCCAAGGGTCCCCAGCCCAGTCTCCCCACGACTCTTTCCTGTGTCAAGGTCTTACCAGAAGTTCTTCATTTTCCCGACTGGTTTTCCTTTGTTGCCAACAGTCCCAATGAAGAAGGGGTTGTGGGGAGTCAGTGCCCCCCAAGACCCCTTCAGGGCCACCCCAGGCCAGCCTTGGTCCCTCCTGCCCCTGTGAGGGCTTAAAGCAAAGGGAGTGAACCAGAGGCATCTGGTGACACTTTAAGCCAAAGCAGAGGGAAGGGGTGGGAAGAGGCCGCCCTGTAAGGCCAGGCCTAGCCAGGGGTGTGTCCCCAAAGCTAACAAGGTTACACTGAAGGAGGGATTAGCAAGGGAACGTTTGCTGAAAAGAAAAAAATCAGGATGTGGAGAAATTCACCAGAAAAAATCCAGGCAAGCTGCTATAGGAATACAGTGGAAGCTTTGAGAACTGCTCTAGGAATACACTGCAAGCTTTTGGAGGACTTGGGTAAAGAGGGGCTCCCTGGAAGGCAGGGATGTGGGAATTCACAGGGGCCCTGGTGCCCAGCCAACCTAGGTTTGAATCCCGGTTTGTTCTGAGGCGCTTCAGTTGTTGGCCTCAGGCAAAATAGTTAATCTGTCTGTAACTTAGTTGCCTTAACTGCCATACAAGTTGAACATAGTTACCCCAAACAATTGTTAAAGAATTAAACAAAATAGCAGAGCCTCACACCTGGCTTTTGAAAACCATCATTATTCCCCATAACCATTGTCTTTGTAGCTAACACTTCACTATGTGTGCCCCTCTATTGAAAGTACTTGACGTCTGATATCATTTAATTCTCATTGCACTGTAAGGTAAGACTAAAATGATCTTTATTCTAGAAATGAGACAACTGGGGCACAGAAAATGAAGTAACTTGTAACTTCAAAGTTGCGCAGCTAATTTACTCAATACACGCAAGCTCTCTGTACTTGATGGCTGGAAATCTTGATAAAATGTAACATCGAGCCCAGGTCTTATTTCTTCTTAAACTCTATAGTTACAGCACCAGAGCTGAGCAGAATATCCTTGGAAGTCAGCAACATATTATGCTCTAAAAACAAGTTGAGTTCCAGTTACAAGGAGCACAGACCTGGAGAAAGAGATTTGTATCAGCCCCGTGTCACACATACCCACCCTCTCCCAGAACCTGAGCAGCTTGAGAACAAGCCCCCATGCCACCCACTCAGGACGGTCCAGCCCAAAATCAAGGACTTTCAGGGTCGGAGGATCCAATCATCCTAATAAGTCCATGATATCTAGCATGAAGTTATTTTGCTTCCTTGACGTTTCTTTAATTTTTAAATTAATTAAACTTTCTATTTCACTGCAAAATAAGCAGTGTTGCTTCTTATGTTTTGTTTGGTGCCCCCCCCCCCAAAAAAAATCCTTTCCTCTTCTGCCTCTCTCAGCTCGTTGGAGTTTGGCCTGACAAGTTGAGAGCTAGGCAAACTCCACTGTCCATTTGCCCCCCATCGCTTTTCTGTGCATGACCTATCTGTTGGACCCCTGTCTCCCCCCAGCGTTGGGACATCCATTTCCTCACATTGTCTGGGGCTTTCCACAGGGCCCTGTCATTGTTCTTTCATCTATCAAAGTTGCAGTTTCCTAGGGCAGCCATTCTGGCTGAGTCACAGAATTACAGAGGACCTTAGCTTATTCTTATAAGTCAGCCAGGGCTTATCTTACATAAATGGAGAAGTTTATTAGCCCAAAGAACTGACCCTCTACTGGTAGGACATCAGACACATGAACAGAGAAATTGTGCAGCTGGGGACCTCCTGACATCCTGAAATCACACAGGGTAAGCCAGCCCTAGCTCCATAGGGAAAAGGGCCTTTTCCAAAGGAACCCTCTCCACTGAAGTTCTCTATTTGTAATACAGATCCTCTAATATTAATACTCTGGGAAAGAAGAGGCAGATTTCCCTATGGAATTAAGCGTTCAAGAAATCCTTTTGTTAAGTGTTTTAGAGATCTCACCTCTGCTTTTGCCTTCCCCCCACCTCCCACTTTGAAGAATCCTCTCCAGCTAGGATCTGAAGACAAGTGAGAGGGAGACTTTAATAAAAGATAAAAGAATAGAGAAGAAAATGGGTTTGTTTATAAGTAGTTTGGCTTCTTTCCAGCTTGGCCGGTTTTATTTAAGGTGGTAAAGAGCAAGCAACAGCTCTATTAAGGAAGAATGTAAATCCAGAGAAAACCAGATGTTTTTATCTCACACATATATTTAGGACAGTTTTTCTCCTTCCCCCACCCCCATTTTCTCTTAATCATATTTCCTAATATGACATTAGAGTCTCATGGGGAACAGCGCAAACCCCAAGCTATTCCTGTCTGGGTCAGGTTGCATCCTAAAATGATAGGCACACAAGATTTTTTATCATTAACTCTGTTCCATCACCTTACTTAACAGTTCTGATCCTGAAAAACCATGTGGAAATGAAATCTGGTCAATCATATCAGACTGTAAATGCATTGACAGCTTGATATTTTAAATGATCCATTTTGTAAATAAAAGTATTTGATACAGAGTAACTGTGTTTTTACTCTTCTTTACTCCCTCCCCACCCAGACACACTGTCCTCTACACAACATACATATATATAATATTTTCCTTTCTATAAACCCAGAATTTTATTTATTTACAGTTTAAATCAGGGAACATCACCACAAATAATCATATGCCTTGATCATCTGCTTTCTTTTACTCAGTTTACTCAGTCATTCAACAAACACTTCTTGAATCACTATGTATCCTGAGTATATGCCACTGCTACCAAGGGCTAGGAGTTGAAGAGTCAAAAGGATGAATAAACACAACCTTGCCCTGAGGAAGCCCATGGCCCAGTGGGGAATCCAATATAAAAATGACTGCAAGATAGAGAGTGAAAGAGGCTGCAGCATCACTGAAAACAAGTATGAACTCAGTCCAGGAACACTGGGAAATTTTTCATTTAAAAAACCTTTTTTTTTTTAATTGAAGTAAAATTGGCATGTAACATTATAGAACTTTCAGGTGCACAGCTTTATAATCTGGCATCTGTATACACTACAAAGTGATCAACAATGAAGTTCTAGTTACCATCCGTCACCACACAACTGATCCTTCACCCATTTGGCTGACCCCCGAACCCCCTACCCCGTTGGTAACCACTAATTTGGTCTCTGTATCTACGAGTTCGTTCTTGTTCTGTTTTCTTTGTTCATTTGTTTGTCTCTTTGTTTGTTTTAGATTCTACGTATGAGTGAAATTGTACAGTATTTGTCTTTTTCCTTCTCTGTGTGTGTGTATATATATATATACAATGGAATATATATATATATATATCACATCTTCTTTATCCATCCATCCATTGATGGACATGGGTTATTTTCATATCTTGACTATTGTAAATAATGCTGCAACAAACATAGGGGTACATATATATTTTTGAATTAGTGGCTCCACCAATTTATAGTCCCACCAACAGTATTAGAGGGTTCCCGTGTCTCCACATCCTTGCCAGCACTTGTTACTTCTTGTCTTTGAGAATAGCCATTCTAACAGGTGCGAGGTGATATTTCATTGTGGTTTTGATATGCATCTCCCTAATAATTAGCGATGTTGAATATCTGTTCATGTGTCTGTTGGCCATTTGTATGTATTCTTGGAAAAACATCTCTTCAGAACCTCTGCCTATTTTTTAATCAGGTTGTTTGGGTTTTTATTGTTGAGTTCTATGAGATCCTGATATATTTTGTATATTAAGCCCTTATCAGATATTTGATTTGCAAATATCTTCTTCCATTCAGTAAGTTACCTTTTAATTTTGATGATGGATGCCTTCACTGTGCAGAAGCTTTTTTGTTTGACATAATCCTATTTGTTTACTTTTGCTTTTGTTTCCCTTGCTTTTGGAGTCAGATCCACAAAAACATCACTAAGTCTGATGTCAAGGAGCATACCACCTGTGTCTTCTTCTGGGAATTTTATGGCTTCAGGTCTTACATTCAAATCTTTAATCCATTTTGAGGTAATTTTTGTGTGTGGTGTAAGACAGGGGTCCAGTCTCATTCTTTGCATGTTGTTGTCCAGTTTTCTCAACACCATTTACTTAAGAGACTGTCCTTCCTCCATTTTATGTCCTTGGATCCTCTGTCATAAATTAACTGTACATATATGTGTCCATATAGTTAATGCCAATATCATACTCTTTGATTACTCTAGCTGTGTAGTAAAATCTAAAATCAAGGAGCATGGTAACGCCAATTTTATTCTTATTCTCAAGATTGCTTTGGCTTTTGGGGATCTTTTGTGGCTCCGTACAAATTTTATAATTATTTGTTCTAGTCCTGTGAAAAATGCCATTGGACTCTTAATGGGGATTGCATTGACTTTGTAGATTGCTTTGGGTAGTATGGATATTTTCACAATATTAATTCTTCCAACTCATGGGCATGAAATATAGTTCCATTTATTTGTGTCTTCTTCAATTTCTTTCATCAGAGTCTTATAGTTTGCAGTGTATATGTCTTTCACCTCCTTGGTTAAATTTCTCCCTAGGTATTTTTTGTTTGTTTGTGATTGAACTGTAAATGGAATTGCTTTCTTGATTTCTTTTTCTGATACCTTGTTATTAGTGTATAGAAACTCCACAGATTTCTGTATATTGATTTTGTGTCCTGCAACTTTACTGACTTCATTTATTAGTTCTAACAGTTTTTCAGTGCAGTATTTAGGATTTTCTATTTATAGTATCATGTCATCTGCAAATAGTGATGGTTTTACTTTTTTCTTTCCAGTTAGGATGCTTTTTTTTGTTTGCCTAAATAAGGCTTCTGATACTATGTTAAATAAAAGTGGCAAGAGTATGTATCCTTGTCTTGTTCCTGATCTTAGTGGAAAAGCTTTCAGCTTTCACCGTTGAGCATGTTAGCTGTGGGTTTGTAATATATAGCCTTTATTATATGTTGAGGTATGTTCCCTCTATACCCACTTTTTTTCCCTCCATACCCACCTTGTTGAGAGTTTTTATCATAAATGGATGTAGGATTTTGACAAATGTTTTTTTCTGCATCTACTGAGATGATAGTATGATTTTTATCCCTTGCTTTGTTAATATGGTATGTCATGTTGACTGATTTGCAAATGTTGAACCATCTTTGCATGCCACTTGATCATGATGTGTGATCCTTTTAGTGTATTGTTGAATTTGACTTGCTAATATTTTGTCGACAATATGTGCATCTATATTCATCAAGGATATTAGCCTGTAATTTTCTTTTTTTGTGGTATCCTTGTCTGGTTTTGGTATCAGGGTAATGCTGACCTCATAAAATGAGTTTGGAAGCATTCTCTCCTCTTCAATTTTTTGGAAGAATTTGAGAAGGATAGGTATGAAGTCTTCTTTGAATGTTTGGTAGAATTCACCAGCGAAGACATTTGGTCCTGGACTTTGGTTTACTGGAAGATTTTTGATTACTGATTCAATGTACTTACTTAATAATAAGTTTATTCCAATTTCTTTTTCTTCATGATGCAATCTTGGCAGGTTGTACATTTCTAGGAATTTATCCATTTCTTCTAGATTGTCCAATTTGTTGTCTTATAATTGTTTATAGTAGTCTCTTATGTTTCTTTCTATTTCTGTGGTATCAGTTGTAACTTCTCATCTTTCACTTCTGATTTTATTTGAGGAGTCTCTCTTTTTTATTAATTTGTCTAGCTAAAGGTTTACCAATTTTGTTTATCATCTCAAAGAACCAGATTTTAACTTTATTGACCTTTTCTACTGTCTTTTTTAGTCTCTATTTCATGTACTTCTGCTGTGATCTTTATTATTTCCTTCCTTCCACTAACTTTGGGCTTCATTTGTTCTTTTTCTAGATCCTTTAAGTGTAAAGTTAGATTGTTTATATGAGATCTTTTCTTGTTTCCTGAGATAGGCCTGCATTACTATGAACTTCCCTCTTAGAACCACTTATGCTGCATCCCATAGATTTTGATATGTCATATTTCTGTTTTCATTTTCCTCTATGTATTCTTTAATTTCTCCTTTGATTTCTTCAGTGACCCATTGGTTATTCAGTAACATGTTTAATCTCCACATTTTTTCCCCCATTTTTCTTCTGGTAATTGATTTCTAGTTTTATACCATAGTGGTCAGAAGAGATGCTTGATCTATTTTCTTGAATTTATTGAGACTTCTTTTGTGACCTAACATGTGATCTGTCCTGGAAAATGGTCCATATGTACTTGAGAAGAATGTGTATGCTGCTGCTTTGGGATGGAATGTTCTGTGTATATCTATTAAGTCCATCTGATTTAATGTGTTGTTTAAGGCAAAGTTTCCTCATTGATTTTCTGTCTAGATGATCTCTATTCATTGATGTAAGTGGGGTGTTAAAGTCCCCTAGTATTACTGTAGTGCTTTCAATTTCTTCCTTTAGGTTCATTAATTTTCATTTTATATATTTTGGTGTTCCTATGTTGGGTGCATATATATGTATAAATGTTATATCTTCTTGCCGAATTGCCCCTTTATCAATATGTAATGCCCTTCTTTGTCTTTTATTACAGTCTTTGTTTTTGTTTTTTTTTTTAAGAAGATGTTGGGGGTAGGAGTTTATTAATTTATTTTATTTATTTTTGCTGTGTTGGGTCTTCGTTTCTGTGTGAGGGCTTTCTCTAGTTGTGGCAAGCGGGGGCCACTCTTCATCGCGGTGCATGGGCCTCTCACTATCGCGGCCTCTCTTGTTGCGCAGCACAGGGTCCAGACACGCAGGCTCAGTACTTGTGGCTCATGGGCCCAGTTGCTCCGCGGCATGTGGGATCCTCCCAGACCAGGGCTCGAACCCGTGTCCCCTGCATTAACAGGCAGACTCTCAACCACTGCGCCACCAGGGAAGCCCATTTGTTTTAAAGTCTATTTTGTCTGATATGAATATATCTATGTCAGCTTTTTTTTTCCTTTCCATTGTCATGGAATATCTTTGTCCATCTCTTCACTTTCAGTTGAGTGTGTCCTTACTTTTGAAGTGAGTCTGTCATAGGCAACATATAAATGGGCCTTGGGTTTTTACCCATTTAGCCACTTTATGTTTTTTGATTGGAGAATCTAGTCCATTTACATTTTAAGTAATTAATGATAGGTATGTATTTACTGCCATCTTGTTAATTTTTTCTGGCCATTTTTGTAGTTCTCCTCTGTTCCTTTCTTCTTTTTCTTTCTTCCCTTGGGGTTTGATGACTTTTTTAGGGTAATGTTTAGGTTCCTTTGTTATTTTTTGTGTGTGTATTTACTATACCTTTTTGATTTGTTGTTACTGTGGGGTTCATCTATAATATTCTATGCATATAATGGTCTGTTTTAAGTTGATAACAACTTAAATTTGAACACATTCCATAACTTTATGTTTTTACTTCCCCCACCATGTTTTATATTTTTGACATCACCTTTTATATGTTTTCATTTAATGCATCCTTAGCTAAGTACTGTAGTTTCAGTTTATTTTATTACTTTTGCCTCTTAACCTTCATACTTGCTTTATAAGTGATTGATCCATTACCTTTACTATAAAACTACTTTTTCTAGTGAATTTTTACTTTGGTATGTTTCTTTGTTATTGATAAGTGCCATTTCTTTTTAGATCAAAGAAGTCCCTTTAACATTTTTCATAAGACCGGTTTAGTGGTGATGAACTTCTTTAGCTTTTGCTTATCTGGAAAACTTTTAATCTCTCCTTTAATTATGAATGATAACTTGCCAGGTAGAGAATTCTTTTTTAAAGGTTTTTTTCCTTTGGACACTTGGAATATGTCATGCCACTCCATTTTGGCCTTCAAAATTTCTGCTGAAAAATCTGCTGATAATAGTCTTATGGGATTTCCCTTGTACATAACAAGGTATTTTTCTTTTGCTGCTTTTAAGATTCTCTCTTTAACATATCATTTTCATTATAATGTGTCTTAGTGTGGATCTCTGTGGGTTCAACTTGTTTGGAAGTCTCTAGGGTTCCTGGACCTTGATGTCTGGTTCCTTCCCAAGATTAGGGAGGTTTTCAGCCATTTTTCCTTGAAGGAAGTTTTATGGCCCTCTTTCACTTTTCCACCTGGAACCACTAAAATGTGAATGCTATTTCTGCTTGATGTTGTCCCAAAGTTCCCTTAAGGTATCTTTACTTTTTAAAATTCTTTTTTTCTTTTTGCTGCTCTAAGTGAGTTCCATTACTTTGTCTTACAGCTCACTGGTCCATTCTTCTGCTTTATTCAGTTTGTTATTGAATCCCTCTAGTGTACTTTTCAGTTCAGTTTTTGTATTCTTCTGTTCTGTAACTGCTGTTTGGTGCTTTCTTATATTTTCTGTCTCTTTGTTGAAATTCTCATTATGATCATCGATTCTTCTCCCAAGTTCAGTGAGTATCCCTGTGACCAATACTTTGAACTCTTTATCAGGTGGATTGCTGATCTCCATGTTATTAAGATCTTTTTCTGAGGTTTTGTCTTGTTCTTTCATTCAAACCTTATTCCTCTGTCTCCTCATTTTGCCTGACTCTCTGTGCTTGTTTTTATGTATCAGGCAAATCATCTACTTCTCCCAATCTTGAAGGAGTGGGCCTGGGTAGGAGATGTCCCATGGGGCCCAGAAGCACAGTCTCCCCTGGCCACCAGAGCTGGGTTCTCAAGGGGCGTCCCTGGTGTGGTCTGGTCATGCCCACTTACTGTGGCCTGAGTATGGGGGGGTGCTGTCATCTAGTTCAGCTGTGACATGCAGCTGTGGCATGGGGATGGGTAGGGGTCTCAGCAGGGTGCACCTCCCAGCACTAGCATATTAGAGGGAGAGTTACAAAGTGGCTCCCACCAGCATTGGCATTAGTAAGGTAGAATAAGATCACAGAATGGTACTCACCTGTGTGTCTGTCCCAGGGAGAGTCCCAGCAGGTCCCTGCCTCTCCATCTCATGCCTTAAGATTAGTAAGTGGGTCTCCCTCACATATGGTCCAGGCAGTTTTCAAACTGGTGTTTTCCGCTCTGGATCCCAGGGTGACTGAGTCTGTGCAGGAGCCCTTCTTCCCTTACAGTACTATGGTTTTCCTGGACATAATCCCTATTGTTTTTCAAACCCAGGCATTTGGAGGCTTCATCTCTCCTGTACAGGACCTAAGGGTTGGGGTTCCTGATGTGGAACACAAAGCCCTCACTCCTTATGGGAAAATTCCACATTTTCTTAAATACCTCTCAATTTTGGATCACTGTTCCTGGAGTGGGGTTTTGAGTGTGTGTGAGAAATTGTGTCTCTGATCCTCTTACCCATCTCAATGCTGCCCTTTTATCCCTTATTGTGGAGGCTCTGTTCATCCAGTCTTCAGGTCTTTTTCAGAGGAAACTATTCCACATATAGTTGTCGATTTGTTGTGTCCGATGGACAAGGTGAACTCAGGATCCCCCTACACCACCATCCTGAACCAGGATCTCTCAAGGAGGTGAAATCTTAAAGGATGAATAGATGCCTACCCAGAGAAAAAACAGGTACATTGCATTTGGGGCAGAAGAAACAACAGATACCATGACAAAAAGGTAGAGGAGTATACCTCATGAACCATAAGTTTAGTTCTGGAACTCTCACTTGGTAAATACTTATTGGTGACTTTTCTACCATGAGCCCTGAATGGATCTCAGCTCATAAATATGGCAGAGCAAGACCAGGTGCCTGCCCCATGGAGCTTACATGCTTCTGGGGAGACAGATACTAAATACGTTTATAAGAAGAAACAGGATAATTTCAGTTGGAACTATTATTTTTAAAAAATAAAAAAAAGGGTAAAGTGTGCTAGAGGAAGGGAAGGGTGGGTTTAGAGGCTGATCTAGACTGAGCTGTCAGAGAAGGCTTAGCTGAGTTGGTAAATTTTAACTGAGACAAGATGAGAATGAGGAGGTAAGACTGTTGGGTGGAACATTAGAAAAGGACTGGGTGGGGAAGTAGAAATTTGAGTAGCTGAGTAGATGGTGATTCTTTTAAAATGACAGTTAGAAGGACCATGGGGGAGGAGATGAGTAGGGGATCTTGAAACTCTTTGAAAGAGTTTGGACTTCGTTCTGGCTGTTAAGCAAATGAGTGAAGAGTTTGAGGCCAAGAATGACTTTTCAGATGTGTCTTCAGAAAGATGGTTTTGGCATTTCTGGAAAGATGGATTGAATGGATTTGATAAATATGCATATATACAACTGAAACAAGAGTTTCAGAAAATAGTACTTACCCACATAAGTGTGGTGCACTCTATTTTCTGTTGTGTTCTATTACATTTTTTAGTGATGTGATCAACTCAATAAATTGATTTCAGGACCACATAATGCATTGCAACCCATGGTTTGAAAAACATTGGGTTAGAATATAGCTGCACTAGAAATGCCAAGAGGTAGCTTTCTTCTTCTTTCCCAGTACAGGGCACAATAGTTGGGATGCCCCATAAAACTCATGAATGGTAAAACAAGTTCCTCGCTTTTAACACGGCTATATTTTTTAGAAAGTATTCTTTTGAAGTTCCCATTAACTTATAGCATTAATTAAAGATGCCACGACTCCCATTATTAATTACATTATAGAGTAAAACAAAGAAGAGGCACTTTAAAAACTAGCTTCCTAATAGTATCTAGGCTTAAGTTTTCTTCCGTCTCTCTTGTCTTTAAAAATAAAAGACCCAAAATGCCTAAGGGCACACGTCAGTTGTGTGAGGATGCCACAAATCAGATACAGCAAGGGCCTGAAATTTATCATAGAAATCTGGCTGAGAGGCTGATTAACAATCAGAGAGTTGCTAAAACTAGGACTCCCAGAGTTTTGCATTGGGTTCAGCTTTTACTGTAAAGAAATTTCACCACAATCAAAGCTCTATTTTGAATCTGCTTATTTTGGTTCTATACTTGTAATTGTAGCCTAATCATACATAGCAAGCAAATAGAGCCCCATGATGACAGCCATTTCTGTCTGAAATCACTCACAGATAAATGTGTCCTTACCATAGACCATTAATACAACAATGTGCTATTTAACATAAACCCCATCCCTACCCCCAAGCCTTTCGGTGTGTTACTTTTGTTTCCTCTAAAATATGAGAATTTCCCTTTCCCAAAGAAAGAGAAAAATCAATTCTCCCCCACCATGTGTGGGCTTCCAACACATATTGCTACATCTGCTGCTTTGTGGATCTTCAGTTTGTAGCATCTGATACATGTCCTGAGCGTCTTTTTCTACTTTCGAGAAACTTCACATTCTGGTACCTCAGCGTGTTTTTCGACATACTGTAATCTCCTTCTCTAACAGTTGTTCCCAAAGCTACACCAGAACCACCTGGATGGCTTGTTAAACACACATCAAGGGCTCCACCCACCAGAGTTTCTGATTCAGAAGATTTCAGGTGGGCCTGAGAATTTACATTTCTAGCAAGTTCCCGGGTGCCACTGGTTCTACTGGTCAAGAAAGGCTGCTCGGAAAAAAAAAAAAAAAATGCTGCTCGGAAAAGTAATGGTTTCAGCTCCATTAAGCTACCCCTCCTTTTTACAGCTGATATTGACTGTAGCATTTAATAAGTGTTTGCAGGACAAATTTTTAAAATAATTATCAGTTGAACTCATAAGACCTACAGGAACTTTCATGACCATGAAAAAGAAAACTGTGCTAATTTCCTTACTGGATATGTATTAAAGAAATGTACTTGAAATTAAATGTAGTACAGGAAACCAAGCCTTCCCTTCTGTACTATTATCAGCTATCAACCAAAAACTAGAAAGTGCGTTCCTGAATTCCATGTTACCCTTTATCAATATATATAGAAAGATCCTTGATTCTGAATTGTTCTTCCTCTTTTATGAAAGAAGCCTTAAATAAACACTGTTTAATGTTGCATCCCAAGAAACTTTATATGGATTCACTAGCTTCCACACTCCGGGAAAATGTTTTGTCTGCACTAGATGGCAGTGTAATCCTGAAATTTGAAACCTAAGCTAAGGCATCGGATTAGAATCTGATTTCTGGTCTTTAAGTAGACAACTTTGATTTTAGCAAATATTCCATTCATGGCTATTCTCCATATGTATATATTGGAGTATTATAATTGATTCCATTTGGGGGTTGCTCTCAGAATAAATGCACAAATACCATGCACTCTGATTGTTCAGAAAGTCTTTTGAAGGAGAAAGACATTAAATGAACAATTAAATTTAACTCTGCCCCAAGAGGTGAGCCATCCACTCTGTCCCCCTCACCACCACCAAACTGAGCCTTACGACTAAGCAGGCCATCCCCAAGGTTAAGAGTATGGGCTCTAAAACCAAACTATTTAGGTTCAACTCAGCACTACCGCCTTCTAGCTGGGAAACCCCGAAGAGTTCGCTAATCTCCCTGTGACTCAGTTTCTTCATGTGTCGATATGAATAACAAAAGCATCCACCTTATAGATATATTTTAAGGGTTAAACCGGAGTTTAACATGGTGCCTGGAGCTCAATAAATTTCAGCTACAAATGTTTTTGTTACTGTAACTCACTCTCCTAAACATAATTCTCCCACTCAGTTCCACTCTGCTGGGGCAAGCAGTGGCTAATTGAGATCTCCTTAGAAAAGCTTTCCCTGTGTGGGTTGTACAGTTGTACTAGAAGCTGAAAACTCCCAGGCAATATACAACTACTGGAAAACCCACCTACATCTATCAAAGTAAACCAATCGGAAGCCCCCTCCTCCTTGCCATACTCACATCTTTGGCTGTTTGCTACACGTTTATGATTCTTCCTCCTACAAAACTGCCCTTACTAAGCCCTGTAAGCTCAGTTCAGCATCAATAAAACCTTCTCTTTCATAATGCTGTGTGGTTCTTCAAGAACATCTATCATCATAATCTCCTTTGTATCTCACAACAAGCCAACAAGATAGACGTGACCATCCTGTTTTCCTGGTGAAGATGGAAGACAGCTGCCTAAGTTCATGGTGACAACGGAGGTACCCAAGTCTACTGACTGAATCTGAAGCAGATACAACAATGAAACTGCTGCTTACTATATACATATATATCTATATCTATAACTGTATATAATCGGTTTCTTCATTTTAGAAGTAATATGTGATCATTATAGAAAAGTAGAAAATATAGACATAGAGAAAGAAAAAAGAAAAAAATCACTCAGTGAGACAACTCACTATGACCATTTTAGGATATTTTTTCCAGTTCCTTTGCTATGCGCAAGTTGTGATCATATTCTACATAGTTTCACAACCTCTGTAAATACACGTCACGAAGAGCGTAGCATTTTCTTTCCCCAAATTTAAATGCAGTGATGTGGCACGTACAGAATAGAAAGCAAAGCCCAGTTGTAAGAACTTAGCCCTGAAGTCAAGATTACACCTTTTAATACTAACTGCTGTAACCTCTAAAGAACAACTGTACAGAAAGGACCATTGAGTAACCGGGGCAGATTCTTCCAGCAGCCCTTGGTTTTTGAAAGACATTCCTTTTCTCACCCAAAGCCATGTGGGACCATAAACTCACAACCAACTGACTAACCACAAAGCAGCAGAGGTGTGGCGGGCATTCCAGAGGCAGCAGGGCCACCACAGGGGAGCCATGCTTCCTGCCATTCCTGCATTTCAAATATCCCTGAAGCCATGACTGATGCCAGGAATAGCAATGGCAACTGACACATGGGCAGGTGATAAAGAGTCTTTGTCGTTAAGGGCTGACCTTAGAGCCCCCGTAAGCTGAAAGGGCTCTAGCATTAGCACAGTGATTCCAGGCAGCCGTCTGTCCAGAATGGACCAGAGGAGTGGACAGGTGGGCAGGGCATACAGAGATGCTGACAGCGGGTCAGGACCAGAGCCA
>NW_006771828.1:883985-900629 GCF_000442215.2 Lipotes vexillifer
ACAGAGATGCTGACAGCGTTTCAGGACCAGAGCCACTGGTGCCATCCCAGTCTGTCTGGACCAAGGGCTTCTCCCAGGCTTCCGGGGCTTTTTCTAGAAGTGCAAAATGAGGAGGATATGGGAGAAGGGATCCCTCTACCATGCCAGGAACTGCTTTATGCTTTAAAAAGACGTCATCCCCTTCAATCTACACGACTCACTGCCATTTTATAGGGGATGTGAGTGAAGCTCAAAGATGTTAGAAAACTTGCTAACGGACAGAGATGGCATGCCAAACCTAAGTTTGGTTTATCTGACACCAAAGCCAATGTTCTTCCTATAATTTGTTGTTTCCGAGTCCACACACACACACACTCACACAGTCACACACACACACACACTCACTCACACACATGCACAGTAAGCTTAAGTACATTTTCCATCTCACTGTGCATCTAATCCTTCATGATTATTTTCCTTTCTTCATAAACCCCCAAGTTTACAGGGTAGTATAATTATTTCCCTATTTCCCTCATTTGTCCATATTTTAAAAAGTAGAAATATAATCTATATTGGACATTTTAAAAATGAATAAATAAACCCCAAGCTAAGAACTCCTTCAAGAGCTGATAAAATTGGCCCTTGTACAGGTCAACAACTTGGTGCCCTAATTGAGTGAGCTGCATCCAAAGGTTTACATCACTGGTGCTTTGCTAAAAACTACAAAAAGTAGTAGTAAAGGTCTTTTCTATATTTTCATGTGGTTCTATTCATATCAAAATTTGTCTCAAATTTTAAACTCTTACAGGTTAGGGACCTCGATTATTTATCATCTCTCTTCCTTTATGACCTACTGCAGCCAGCGTTCGTATACACTTCAGCACTCAGAACTTCAAGCAACACCATATTTAAAGCACAGTGCTGGGTACTAAGGAAATTTTCAGAGCCAAATAACACTTTATCTGCCCTCAAGGAAGAAGGACACACACACACACACACACACACACACACACACACACACACACACACACATCCCAAAGCTGTGAAGCACGCTTTGGCCTAAAAGGACCCCTGAATGAAAATAAGTAGAACCACAAAGTGTTCTAGAGACAGAAAGGTGAAACTAACTGATACTGTCTAGAAAGATTCGAGAGCATTTCACAGAGGAAATGACATTTTAACATGACCTTGAGGAACGAATCAGATTTTACAGGCAGAAAGGGTGACAAGGCACTTGGAATACAGAGAACAAAACCTCAGAGACATCATGATGTGAGGCATGTATTTAATTATGTCAAAGACATGACTTCACTTTTTGAAAATATTATTTGTGTGTCATTATGAACCCAGGGGTTGAGAAAACTAGTCATCAAACCACACTTGGTAAATAAATAAATAAGGGCTCTAACAATGTTTATTACCGTCTTCTATTAAGCTGCCTATCACATTCCTAGTTTGCCACTGGAAAACAAATCAGCAATCCATTTGCTGTCATGGAAAAAGTAGAAGTAAGAGTTTCAATGGTAGGGTGGCACAGTTCCAGGAGAAACTTTTTGTCATCTGCAAAGGCTTCTCAGTTTGAGAATTTCATCAAGACAAAAGGAATATCAGGTGCCTGATGCCAGGAGCAAGGGTAAAGGAGGGACGATGTCTTCACTAGGACACACAAGTTATTTGCTACCACTTAAAGTACAGCTTACTTTTTCCCTTTAATATCAGTATTAGGCTACGAAGCCTGCCTTAAGTCAGGGGCTAGGAAGTGTCGATGGCATAACCAGTTAGCAATGCTTTCACTTCCTTGGGGGAAAGCAAATCAGTAAATAAAGATCTACATTACTTTAAAAAATAACAGTCCAAAAGAATCCTGGGTACATACTAAGCGATGGCTTCAGCCTGCAAGAGTGAAGGCACACAGCCAAGAACGGGAGATGTGCTGTGTGCAGGGGAAAGATCTGAAATTGAAGTTGTTCTGAATGGTGAAATAAGCTCTGGAGTGAAGCTCAAACGGGAGACGGGGGAAAGGCAGAGTGCAGCCAGAGCAACCCAAATGGAAATCAGCATGCCCATGGCGGATCTCCTAAAACCTATTCGGTCAAGCAGAACAAAATAATAAAGAAGCAACAAAAGAATAAATGACCCAGAATTATTGGCCTCTCCAAGCACAACTTGCTACAGAGCATTGGTTTCAGGAGCAGATGTGGAGAAACTGCAGCCCCACCAGGCTTTCATCACTGTAGATGCTCTTATAAGCTTTGTCATCTGACGGGATACTGCCGAAAGACAGAAGAACGTGTAAAACATTATTCAAGAATCACAGGAATCTGTCTCTTGGTACAATACTGGGAAATGTCACTTGGCTACAGATTTGTACCATAATAAAGTTGTCCGTAAATACACACTATAAACACAGACGGCAAGAAATAAATAACTTTGATGTTATATCCAGAGGTTAAATGATTGATCCTTGGTGTGTTATTGTGAGACGTTATATTAAAAGAAAATCCACGAAGTTAGGTGACCCTCACTGGACTATAAATAACCATAAAAAGAGGGTTTTTTTTTTTTTAAAGAGACTGAAAGATTATAAAAAACCCTCAGGGTTTTGCTGTGTTGCCCACAAAGTCCACCATATTCATTTCTATCGTTCTGTGTCCAGAGTCACACTGGCAACAAATTCAGCAGTAACTTGTATACTTGACATGCATGAGTTTCCTTTAAAAATATGTTTCCTGCCAAACCTAAGTACCACTGTTTTCTCAAATGAGAAATAGTGAAAGTAAACTTAATACAAGATTTTTCCCTTCAGGAACTATAGCCTCCCTCTAAGCGCCCTTCTACGGCACCCTTCCCAGCCCTTCTCTGCAAGCCCCAACCCGTCCACGAAGCGCCTCCCACCCTGGACCTCAAGCCAGGTGTTCTGCTGTCTTTTTTTTTTTTTTTTTTGTGGAGGGTTTTTTATTTTTATCTTTTTAAAAAATCTTTATTGGAGTATAATTGCTTTACAATGGTGTGTTAGTTTCTGCTTTATAACAAAGTGAATCCACTATATATGTACATATATCCCCATATCTCTTCCCTCTTGTATCTCCTTCCCTCCCACACTCTCTGTCCCACCCCTCTAGGTGGTCACAAAGCACCGAGCTGATCTCCTTGTGCTATGCGGCTGCTTCCCACTAGCTATCTATTTCACATTTGGTAGTGTATATAAGTACATGTTCCTCTCTCACTTTGTCCCAGCTTACCCTTCCCCCTCCACGTGTCCTCAAGTCCATTCTCTAGTAGGTCTGCGTCTTTATTGCTGTTCTGCCCCTAGGTTTGTCATAACCTCCTAACCTTTTTTTTTTTTTTTAGATTCCATATATATGTGTTAGCATATGGTACTTGTTTTTCTCTTTCTGACTTACTTCATTCTGTATGACAGACTCTAGGTCCATCCACCTCACTCCAAATAACTCAATTCTGTTTGTTTTTATGGCTGAGTAATATTCCATTGTATATATGTGCCACATCTTCTTTATCCATTCATCTGTCAATGGACACGTAGATTGCTTCCACATCCTGGCTATTGTAAAAAGAGCTGCAATGAACATTTGGGTACATGACTCTTTTTGAATTATGGTTTTCTCAGGGTATATGCCCAGGAGTAGGATTGCTGGGTCATATGGTAGTTCTATTTGTAGTTTTTTAAGGAACCTCCATGCTGTTCTCCATATTGGCTGTATCAATTTACATTCCCACTGACAGTGCAAGAGGGTTCCCTTTTCTCCACACCCTCTCCAGCATTTATTGTTTGTAGATTTTTTGATGATGGCCATTCTGATGGGTGTGAGGTGATACCTCATTGTGGTTTTGATTTGCATTTCTCTAATGATTAATGATGTTGAGCATTCTTTCATGTGCTTGTGGGCAATCTGTATATCTTCTTTGGAGAAATGTCTATTTAGGTCTTCTGCCCATTTTTGCATTGGGTTTTTTTTTTTTTTTTTTCTTTGATATTGAGCTGCATGAGCTGCTTGTAAATTTTGGAGATTAATCCTTTGTCAGTTGATTCATTTGCAAATATTTTCTCCCATTCTGAGGGCTGTCTTTTCATCTTGTTTATGGTTTCCTTTGCTGTGCAAAAGCTTTTAAGTTTCATTAGGTCCCAGTTGTTTATTTTTGTTTGTATTTCCATTTCTGTAGGAGGCGGGCCAAAAAGGATCTTGCTGTGATTTATGTCATAGACTGATCTGCCATATGTTTTCCTCTAAGAGTTTTATAGTATCTGGCCTTAAGGTTAGCTCTTTAATCCATTTTCAGTTTACTATTGTATATGGTGTTAGGGAGTGTTCTAATTTCATTCTTTTACATGTAGCTGTACAGTTTTCCCAGTACCACTTATTGAAGAGGCTGTCCTTTCTCCACTGTATATTTTTGCCTCCTTTATCAAAGATAAGGTGACCATATGTGCATGGGTTTATCTCTGGGCTTTCTATCCTGTTCCATTGATCAATATTTCTGTTTTTGTGCCAGTACCATACTGTCTTGACTACTGTGCCTTTGTACTATAGTCTGAAGTCCAGGAGCCTGATTCCTACAGCTCCGTTTTTCTTTCTCAAGATTGCTTTGGCTATTCAGGGTCTTTTGTGTTTCCAAACAAATTCTGAAAGTTTTTGTTCTAGTTCCGTGAAAAATGCCTTTGTAGTTTGATAGGGATTGCATTGAATCTGTAGATTACTTTGGGTAGTAGAGTCATTTTCACAATGTTGATTCTTCCAACCCAAGAACATGGTATTTCTCTCCATCTGTTTGTATCATCTTTAATTTCTTCCATCATTGTCTTATAGTTTTCTGCATACAGCTCTTTTGTCTCCTTAGGTAGGTTTACTCCTAGGTATTTCACTCCTTTTGTTGCAACGGTAAATGGGAGTGTTTCCTTAATTTCTCTTTCAGGTTTTTCATCATTAGTGTATTGGAATGCAAGAGATTTCTGTGCATTAATTTTGTATCTTGCTACTTTACCAAATTCACTGATTAGCTCTGGTAGTTTCCTGGTAGCATCTTTAGGATTCTCTATGTATAGTATCATGTCATCTGCAAACAGTGACAGCTTTACTTCTTCTTTTCCCATGTGGATTCCTTTTATTCCTTTTCCTTCTCTAACTGCTGTGGATAAAACTTCCAAAACAATGTTGAATATTAGTGGTGTTCTTGATCTTAGTGGAAATGGTTTCAGTTTTTCACCATTGAGGACGATGTTGGCTGTGGGCTTGTCGTATATGGCCTTTATCATGTTGAGGTAAGTTCCCTCTATGCCTACTTTCTGGAGGGCTTTTAATCATAAATTCCTTTAGCATTTATTGTAAAGCTCGTTTGGTGGTGCTGAATTCTCTTAGCTTTTGCTTGTCTGTAAAGATTTTAATTTCTCCATCGATTCTGAATGATATCCTTACTGGGTAGAGTAATCTTGGTTGTAGGTTTTTCCCTTTCATCACTTTAAATATGTACTGCCACTCCCTTCTGGCTTGCAGAGTTTCTGCTGAAAGATCAGCTCTTAACCTTACAGGAATTCCCTTGTATGTTATTTGTTGCTTTTCCCTTGCTGCTTTCAATATGTTTTCTTTGTATTTAAATCTTGATAGTTTGATTAATATGTGTCTTGGCGTGTTTCTCCTTGGATTTATCACCTATGGGACTCTCTGCACTTCCTGGACTTGATTAATATTTCCTTTCCCATATTAGGGAAGTTTTCGACTATAATCTCTTCAAATATTTTCTCAGTCCCTTTCTTTTTCTCTTCTTCTTCTGGGACCCCTATAATTCGAATGTTTGTGCATTTAATGTTGTCCCTGAGACTGTCCTCAATTCTTTTCATTCTTTTTTTAAAATTCTCCTCTGAGGTAGTTATTTCCACTATTTTATCTTCCAGGTCACTTATCTGTTCTTCTGCCTCAGGTATTCTGCTATTGATTCCTTCTAGAGAAGTTTTCATTTCATTTATTGTGTTGTTCATCATTGTTTGTTTGTTCTTTAGTTCTAGGTCCTTGTTAAACATTTCTTGTTTTCTCTCCATTCTATTTCCAAGATTTTGGATCATCTTTACTATCATTACTCTGAATTCTTTTTCAGGTAGACTGCCTATTTCCTCTTCATTTGTTTGGTCTGGTGGGTTTTTATCTTGCTCCTTCATCTGCTGTGTGTTTTTCTGTCTTCTCATTTTGCTTAACTTACTGTGTTTGGGGTCTCCTTTTCGCAGGCTGCAGGTTTGTAGTTCCCGTTGTTTTTGTTGTCTGCCCCCACTGGCTAAGGTTGGTTCAGTGGGTTGTGTAGGCTTCTTGATGGAGGGGGCTAGTGCCTATGTTCTGGTGAATGAGGCTGGATCTTGTCTTTCTGGTGGGCAGTTCCGTATCTGGTGGTGTGTTTTGGGCTGTCTGTGACCTTATTATGATTTTTAGGCAGGCTTTCTGCTAGTCAGTGGGGTCGTGCTCCTGTCTTGCTAGTTGTTTGGCATAGGGTGTCCAGCACTGTAGCTTGCTGGTCGTTGAGTGGAGCTGGGTCTTGGCATTGAGATGGAGATCTCTGGGACAGCTTTCACCATTTGATATTACGTGGAGCTGGGAGGTCTCTGGTGGACCAATGTCCTGAACTTGGCTCTACCATCTCAGAGGCACAGGCCTGACACCTGGCCGGAGCACCAAGACCCTGTCATCCAGACGGAAAAAGAGAAAAAGGAAAAAAATATATATATCGTTGCTCCAAAAGTCCACCTCCTCAATTTGGGATGATTCGTTGTCTATTCATGTATTCCACAGATGCAGGTACATCAAGTTGATTGTGGAGATTTAATCCGCCTCTCCTAGGGCTGCTGGGAGAGATTTCCCTTTCTCTTCTTTGTTCGCCTCTGAGTGTAGGTCGCCTGAGGGCGTCTGTTCCCGCTCAGACAGGATGGGGTTAAAGGAGCCGCTGATTTGGGGGCTCTGGCTCACTCAGGCCGGGGGGAGGGAGGGGCACAGAATGCGCGGCGGGCCTGCAGCGGCAGAGGCCGGCGTGACGTTGCACCAGCTTGAGGCCCGCCGTGCGTTCTCCCGGGGAAGTTGTTCCTGGATCCCGGGACCCTGGCGGTGGCGGGCTGCACAAGCTCCCTGGGAGGGGGGTGTGGATAGTGACCTGTGCTCGCACACAGGCTTCTTGGTGGCAGCAGCAGCAGCCTTAGCGTCTCGTGCCCGTCTCTGGGGTCCACGCTGATAGCCGCGGCTCGCGCCCGTCTCTGGAGCTCCTTTAAGCAGCGCTCTTAATCCCCTCTCCTCGCGCACCAGGAAACAAAGAGGGAAGAAAAAGGCTCTTGCCTCTTAGGCAGGTCCAGACTTTTCCCGGACTCCCTCCCGGCAGGCTGTGGTGCACTAGCCCCCTGCAAGCCGTGTTCACGCCCCCAACCCCAGTCCTCTCCCTGCGCTCCGACCGAAGCCCGAGCCTCAGCTCCCAGCCCCGCCCGCCCCGGCGGGGGAGCAGACAAGCCTCTCGGGCTGGTGAGTGCCGGTCGGCAGCGATCCTCTGTGCGGGAATCTCTCCGCTTTGCCCCCCGCACCCCTGTGGCTGCGCTCTCCTCTGCGGCTCCAAAGCTTCCCCACTCCGCCACCCGCAGTCTCCGCCCGTGAAGGGGCTTCCTAGTGTGTGGAAACCTTTCCTCCTTCACGGCTCGCTCCCACTGGTGCCGGTCCCGTCCCTATTCTTTTGTCTCTGTTTATTCTTTTTTCTCTTGCCCTACCCAGGTACGTGGGAAGTTTCTTGCCTTTTGGGAGGTCTGAGGTCTTCTGCCAGCGTTCAGTAGGTGTTCTGTAGGAGTTGTTCCACGTGTAGATGTATTTCTGGTATATCTGTGGGGAGGAAGGTGATCTCCGCGTCTTACTCTTCCTCCATCTTGAAGGTCTCCTCGCGGTTTTTTTTTGTTTTTTTTGTTTTTTTTTTTGCGATACGCGGGCCTCTCACTGTTGTGGCCTCTCCCGTTTTGGAGCACAGTCTCCGGACACGCAGGCTCAGCGGCCGTGGCTCACGGGCCCAGCCGCTCCGCAGCATGTAGGATCTTCCCGGATCGGGGCACGAACCCACGTCCCCTGCATCGGCAGGCGGAATCTCAACCACTGCGCCACCAGGAAGCCCTCGAGGGTTTTTTAAATTGAAGTATAGTTGATTTACCGTGTTGTGTTACTTTCTGCTTGCAGCAAAGTGATTCAGCTTTACATATACACATATATAGACATATATATATATATATATATATATATACACACATTCTGTTTTTTGATATTCTTTTCCATTAGCGTTTATCATAAGATATTGAACACAGTTCCAAGTGCTATACAATAGGACCTTGTTGTCTATCCATTCTATATATAATAGTTTACATCTGCTCACTCCAACTCCCACTCCATCCCTTCCCACCCGCCCCCACTTGGCAACCACACGTCTATTCTCTATGTCTGTGACTCTGTTTCTGTTTCATAGATAGGTTCATTTGTTTCTTATTTTAGATTCCACATATAAGTGATATCATATGGTGTTTGTCTTTCTCTTTCTGGCTTACTTCACTTAGTATGATAATTTCTTGCTGCATCCATGTTGCTGCAAATGGCATTATTTCATTGTTTTTTCATGGCTGAGTAGTATTCCATTCTATATATGTACCACATCTTCTTTATCCATTCCTCTGGTGATGGACACTTAGGTTGTTTCTGTGTTCTGCATTCTGATTGCTCGTGGGAAAAGCTATTTGCATGGAATGATGTCACATTCCATTCCCCAGGCAGGAGGATATAGTGGAGAAGGCAGGGACATCTAAAATCAGGAGACTTGGCCTTGAGCCCCCCTCGTTCCACCTGTGGTGTCTTTAATTGGTCTTTTTTAAAATTTATTTTTATTTATTTATTTATTATTTTTGGCTGCATTGGGTCTTTGTTGCTGCGTGTGGGCTTTCTCTAGCTGCAGTGAGTGGGGGGCTACTCTTCATTGCGATGCATGGTTTTCTCATTGCAGTGTTGCAGAGCACAGGCTTGTTGAAGAGCACAGGCTCTAGGCCTGCGGGCTTCAGTAGTTGTGGCACACAGGCTTCAGTAGTTATGGCTTGCGGGCTCTAGAGCACAGGCTCAGTAGTTGTGGCGCAGGAGCTTAGTTGCTCCGCGGCATGTGGGATCTTCCTGGACCAGGGCTCGAACCTGTGTCCCCTGCATTGGCAGGCGGATTCTTAACTACTGCACCACCAGGGAAGACCCCTTCATTGGTCTTAAAACCACTGAGCTTGGTTTCCTTTTCTGTCCAGTGGGGACCCCCTTAGAAGTTCATTGTGAGACCCAAGCTCATCCACACGAGAGAGCTTTGTAAAGTGTCAAGTAACCTACAAAGGTAATTATTGTTTCGGAAGTATTTAGGGAGTACCTATGATGTACAGGACCACAGTTTCGCATAGTAATCACAACTGAAGAAGTCAACTCCCAACTCTCAAAAACCTTAAAACGTAACAGAGAAGTGAAGACATACATACCCTTATAGAGTAGCAGATAGTAAGTTCCCTAAGCAATACCCCATGACTTCAACTCAGTTTGACAAATATCCATGAAACATGCTCTTGAGATCCAAAAGTAAACATGGTCCCTGTCACCTGTCTGGCAGGAAGGACAGAGAAACAGTGATGGTGTTAGTACAAGCAGATGGTGATAAATCCCGTAAAGAAAGAGCTTACTGGGAATGTGTTAGGTCTGTGTAGAAAGGCAGATGGGGAGGCTTAAGCCTAGATGTCCACGGGTAAAGTCTACAGGAGATGGCAGAGTGTGAAATCTGTTTCCAAGTACTGGGTTTCTTTTTCCAGAAAAGGTGAAAAGGACCAGACATAGCATTGGATCGACCAGTGCAGTAAGGCAGCTGGATGCTGAGGGTGGGAGTGGAGGTGACCATGGAGACTCAGCTGTTCTGGGAAAGCATAAGGGTGGGTTCACACCACCTCCAGCAGAAGCCTAATCACCGTGGGGGGAAGAGAATGGTGCCGACGGAGTCAGGGAACCAGGGAGGGGAAAACAGGGACGTTGGTTCCGGGAGGACAGGATCTACCAGACGGGTTTCTTGTTTGTTTCTTTTTTAAATCATAACTTTAAAATAGCAATTTTACCTGGGCACTCTTCTAAGCATTTCATTCTATAGTGACTCATTTAATCACACAGCAACCGAGAGTGGTTATCCCCACTGGAGGGATGAGGAAACTGAGATGAGGAGAGTTTGACCACATTGTGGGCTGAAAAGAGGGAGCCAGCACCTATAAGGAGAGCAAAGATGCTATCTGAACTCAAAGGAGGGACTGCTCGGGGATTACGGATGATTGATATTGTCCTTTCCACATTTTTTAACTCCTAACTTCTCTACCATAGGCATTATCATCTTTGTAATCAGAAAACTAAACCATACAAAAATGGGCAATCATGGCTTCCCTGGTGGTTTAGTGCTTAAGAATCTACCTGCCAATGTAGGGAACACGGGTTCGATCCCTGGTCCGGGAAGATCCCACATGCCGCGGAGCAACTAAGCCCGTACGCCGCAGCTACTGAGCCTGCGCTCTAGAGCCCACGAGCCACAACTACTGAAGCCCGCACGCTTAGAGCCCGTGCTCTGCAACAGGAGAAGCCATTGCAATGAGAAGCCTGCAAACCGCAATGAAGAGTAGCCCCCACTCGCCACAACTAGAGAAAAGCCCGCGTGCAGCAACAAAGACCCAACGAAGCCAAAAATAAATAATTTTTTTTTAATGGACGATCGTGTTAGTGATTAATGTTGTCTTTAAATTTGTCCTTATGTCTTCTATGTAAAAATAAGCTTTCCAATAAGAGAGTTCACATCCTGAGGGTAGGAACAGTCCCTTATTTCTCCTTACCCCCCACCGTCTGCACCTGAGGCGTACGTGTGTGTGTGTGTGTGTGTGTGTGTGTGTGTGTGTGTGTGTGTGTGTGGCTTTTAAAGGGAACAAAATTAAACCCGACCAAACCCAGGCCTTTGTTAATAATGCCTCAAACTTAGCTTTCCACACGCTAACTACCCAGTGTTGCTGTCCTTGAGTACCTTTAGTATGTGCTTTAATTCTTTTTCCTTCCCCTTCCATTATCCCATCTCCCACTACCACTACGTAAGGACCTAGGATATAGGCATCCTCTTCTGGGGCCGGCCGGCCAGATGGCAGATATGTCCTGCCATGGGCTCTCACTGTCTTATGTTGTGGATTCACAACTTTCCCCTGTAACATCACCCAGATATCTGAGTAATAATCTGAGCATACTGTCATTTTTGTTTCTTTGTCATTTTCATAAGCTGAGTTATAAATTGAATTGCAGTCTTTTACATTCAATCTTAACGTAACTTTCCTTCAATGTTTTGATTTTTTTAAGTTTGTGCTTGTTGCTGATGCTGTTTTTTTAGGGAAGAGAAAGCAAAGATGCCATTTTTCCTATATTTTGATATTCCTTTCTTTCTTCTTCTCTCTTAGCCAACCCATCCCTGAAGTTCATGCTTCTCTTCCTCCTATGAAAACTGTTCCCCTTGGTTTCCTCACCGCTACACATTAAAATTTCAAGGGAGGAAGCCTGAACTCCTAGGTCCATTCATGGGGATCACTTCCTCCCAAGTTCAATGCAGGTCCTGTAGGGCTTTGTCGGGGAAGAAGACAGTCATGGGCGAGGAAGACAGGTAAGTATCAGCCTGTCTCCATGCACCGGCCTGTGTGGACCTGCGTTCAGCACATTCACAAAAGATGGGGAGGTTGTAAGTGTAAGTGTGTAAGAACTGCTCCCCACTTCTTGCAGAAGTGCGGGTGAGAGGGGTCCCAGGACGAGAGTGAAAAGAGAACTCCCTTAAGCAGAATGCTCGTTCTACTTGATACAAAAGAATGTATATATATATATATATATATATATATATATATAAATATATATATATATATATATATATATAAACTGAATCACTTGACTGTACAGCAGAAATTAACACAATATTGTAAATCAACTATACTTCGATTAAAATAAAGGATTTTTTAAAAAGCTGTCACACAATGCCTGAAATTCTGGACCTATTTGTCCTCTGAATTTTTGATCCATTAGAGACATTATAGCTGTGTGAAACAGTATATTAAAATGACTTGCTGACCTTTTTAAAAATTCCGGTGCTTGGATTTACTCAAGCAGATCTGGGTAGATCAGACTTAATTGTTCAGAGGTTCAGATTCAATTGCCTGGGCAACAGTATTTTCTTAAATCCCTCTCCCTGGCCCCTCACTCCCTCCACGTCCACCCCCAGTGATTCTAACATGTAGTCAGGTTGGGAACCATTGCTATAGAGCCAGTCCAAAAACCTAAAAGTTTTAGGGGTGGTTGAACATCTATGTATCCTCATTGGATCTTGAAATACATTCTAGATCTAGTTTCTTTTTAATTAAGATAAGATTACATCTGAAGTGACAGTCAAAGCTCTTCACCAAATTATCTCTTCTTTACTACAAACATGCACAGAAATATTAAACTAAAACATCACCTCCAGGGCTGCTCAGGTGATGAACCAAGAAATCTGACCTAGTTATCTTTACACCAGCTGCACGTGACATCGCTAAACTTGCTAACGAGACAGCAAAGTCATTTGGGAGGGAATGTTTCCATGTTAATATGACTTTGAGCCAAGAAAGCAAAGAAGCCTATTCTGCTGAAAGTAATTAGAAGATGTGGCACTTTTAAAAAAACACTAGTCAAAGAGATTATAAAACTCTGGCCCTGAACGTCAGGATATATGCAAGCTTTAGGGATGTGGAGAGCCATTCCTTGCTTCAATTCCTAGTTTCCAAGTCTGGAATAAAGCAATATTCAGGTGCTCTAAATACAGTCTGTTCATATTTAAAATAACAGAACCTTTCACCTCTCAGTGACTCGTGAAAACTGTGGAAGTGCACCCCAGTGTAGAGGGCAGAAACTGAGAGAAACGGTGCTTCAGAGTTTTAACTACAAACAGCCACAGCCGCAGCCGTGGTCTCTCCTCCGTTCATTCCTGGTTGGTTTCATTTTCAAGTTAGACAGATTGAGACCCTTTCCTCAAGGGGCAAGAACTTTTTTCCTGCAACCACAGAGGGCAGGGAAACACGATTCTCCTGACCCTCAGTTTGAGTGGCTCTTTGTCTTATGAAACTTCTAAGCTCAGGTTCATGTCACACACATGCACACTGTCTTTGCAAAGAATCCACAGCTTATCCTCAATAATATATGAACCAAAAGTCTAAGGTGACCAAATCACCCGAGTTTTCCCAGGACTTTCCCGGTTTTAGAAAACCTGGCGTCCTGGGAGCCATCCTCCCATCCCGGTCCTAAGCAGATCAGGATGATTGGTTACCCTAAAAACAACCAGAATCAGAATCCAGCCCAGAGTGGACTTGGAGCTGTCGGAGCCATCCTTGGGGCCAGCCGTTCCTTCCTGATAACGGTCAGCTGTACCTGCGGAAGAGGGTCGACTGATCCACCAGCACCCCCCCACGCCCCCTCGCCTCATGGGACCTGCCACCATGTTCTGTATGTGTTATCTGGAATCCTGCCAACAATGTGGAGGATAATTGTCCTCACCCCAATATTAGAATATAAAGAAATAGAGGCTGATAAATTAAGTGAGCTGACCAAGACCACACTGGTGGTACCTGGTAGGGCAGGAGCCCATCACCAATAATACATCTGAAGAGCCACATAGAGAAGATTTCATAAGAGCTAAGGCAAAACTAAGTAATAAAACATGGAGGAAGAATGGAGATGACAAAAAAAAATCAGACTCTATATGAATTCAATCAAATGTGAGGCGTAAACAAGAGAACCCGAAGCTAACTGATGGATTACAAATCGCCCAAAGTCAAATTCATAAGCTTCTTTATAATATCCTCCCAAGTATTCAAATAAATACCGTGACCTTAGGCACAAAAGGATTTTCTATTCATATGTATGAAATATTTTGTTCCTAATTATTTCTCCTTAGAGTGAATAATAATGTCTAGCATAAATACGATTTATTGCTTAAATTTTTGTATTTTAATTTATCCTCTATGTTTACAAGGATCATAAAGTTGCATACAAGAACTGTCTAACAGGGGCAAAAAAACTGTTGATTTATAATTTACATCTCAGCTCTCTGTATTTGTTCTCAGCATATATTTAAATATGTGCTGATGTAATCAGCACATATTTTTGGACCAACATAACTGCAAAGATATTCCTAAAGCAATTCATGTCTGCTGTCTTTTTCTTGACATTCCTTTATACTCCTAATTTTCCCTATATGTCAGTCCTATTATCTGCCTCCTTACAGTGGATCTTTGGAAAAGCACAAACCAAAGGAGATGTCCTTCTAGTAGCTACTACAGTAGCTACTAGTAGTAGTTCTAGTAGCTACACCTAGAGGAAAGGAGCTGACACCCATCAGTAATAATGAGAGTGAGTCTCGATGATGTGTGATGGCCCAGGGCAGGGTCCCCATGTGAATCTCTCAATAGAATGGCAGAGAGGCAGACTTTCTGGTGCTGATTTTTAATTAATTTTTTTTAATGTGTGCTCCTATGTTATACCATCTTAAGGCTGTCCATCAGCTTAAAAAAATTAATATACTCTTAACTGTGGTCAGACAACTAGATTTACAAGTGGCAGAATCAACAACCAGACCTAACATTGTCTGGGTCTCAATAATTTCCAAAGTCTCCAGTATTGTGGGTTACCAAACACCTCTGACATCTGGAAAAGTTTAATAAAATGTCTTTAGGATACCATTTCCATCCATCTTTAGGGTATCTTTTTCTCTGAGAAATCTTGAACATAGCACATTTCAGCACTTTCCATAAAGATATTTTTTTGAGGCGTGGTTCATTTACAATGTTGTATTACTCTCAAGTATACAGCAAAGTGGTTCAGTTTTATAGATAAATATATATATATATACACACACATTTATATGTATGTATTCTTTTTCAGATTCTTTTCCATTATAGGTTATACAAGATATTGAATATAGTGCCTTGTGCTATACAGTAACCCCTTGGTTTTTTATCAGTTTTATATATAGTAGTGTGTATCTGTTAATTCCAAACTCCTAATTTATCTCTCCCACCCCCTTTCCCCTTTGGTAACCATAAGTTTGTTTTCTATGTCCATGAGTCTATTTCTGTTTTATAAATAAGTTTGTTTGGATCATTTTTTAAGAGATCTTTTACTGAGGAAACCCTGTAGAGCCTTTATGTTGGCATGGAAATGAGAGCCCATCAAAATGTTATACTCTATCAAAAATGGACTCAGGTAATTCAAGCTTTTACCAACTGGCCATGATAGAGTAGAACAGATATAATGTAGCCTCTCTGGATTACATACTCACTAATCTAATGTAGGATGTGCAGGCAGCGAAGGTGGCTCCCTTTGGACTTTATGTGTAAATTAAATGGATTCTACCATGGACTCAATTTTTGGGCCCCCTTGTCGCCTACAATTCACAAGTTGAAATCTTAATCCCTGACGTGTTGGTATTAGGCGGTGGGGCCTTTGGGAGGGGATCAGTCGTGAGCGTGGAGCCCTCACTGTAGGGATGGTACCCATGAACGAGAGGACCAGAGACCTCCCTGGCCTCTTGCACCACATGAGGTCACAGCAAGAAGACTACAGTCCGTGAAGCAGGAATTAGGTTCTCACCAGACATCGAATCTCCTGGCACCTTGACCTTGGACTTCCCAGCCTCCAGAATGGTAAGGAGTAAATTTCTATTGTTTGTAAACCACCCAGTCTGTGGTAACTTGTTATTGCAGTTTAAACTGACCAATACAGGCTCTCACAGCATCTTTTTTTTTTTTTTTTAACATCTTTATTGGAGTATAGTTGCTTTACAGTGGTGTGTTAGTTTCTGCTGTAAAACGAAGTGAATCAGCTCTACGTATACATATATCCCCATATCTCCTCCTCCCTCTTGCATCTCCCTCTTCCTATTTGTGAGCGGGAAGAGTCCGGGCTGGGAACTCTTTAACCAGCTAATGAGGAAAATAAGAGAATCAACTGTGGGAGAAAAAGATTTAGTTCCTTTTACTTTAAATTAAGTACTGTATGGATTTATCATAATCTAATAGTGTTGCCAGATTTTCTTAAAAAAAAATTCTTATAACCGCTTCATCTGCACTATCAGAGGAAAAAATGGAAAAGAATAATCTGAAATAAAAGCAAATCAAAATTTATAACTGTAATACCTGTAAACTCCTGAAGGTTTAATGGTTGTATTTTGTTAACAACCAACCATGTAGAGGAAAATTTTATAGTTATCATATTGCCTGATAAATATGCAGGTGACTTCCTTCTTTGGTTATATTCTGTTTCATCATCAGTGGGAAAAAAGTAACATGCAAGCTTAGTCACTAAACTCATGAAAAACAGATGGACATTCTGAATAGCGCTACAAATTGAGCCATAGGGGCTTCCCTGGTGGCACAGTGGTTGAGAGTCCACCTGCTGATGCAGGGGACGTGGGTTCGTGCCCCGGTCCGGAAAGATCCCACATGCTGCGGAGCGGCTGGGCCCGTAAGCCATGGCCGCTGAGCCTGCGCGTCCGGAGCCTGTGCTCCACAATGGGAGAGGCCACAACAGAGAGAGGCCCGCATACCGCAAAAAA
>NW_006771828.1:900639-901906 GCF_000442215.2 Lipotes vexillifer
AAAAAAAATTGAGCCATAAAAAGAGAGAGACCCCTAAAATAAGTAAATAATGCTTTTGCACAAAAACTCAAATCAAAGGTTAAAAGCTTGGCACTGTTTCCGAATACAAATTCAGTGCAAGCCAGTACACATGTGTAATTATATATAATTCCAGGTCATGTTTCCTATTTACCTATGCTCCGCTCTTTTCTGCACCAGTCACTAGACATTAGCAAGACAAGATTAAGCACAAATGGACAAGTTAATTGACAATGCCATTAGAATTGTGGAGAGAACTGAAATAACTCTCAAGCTAATTGTTGAGTGGGGAAGTTGGCTTTTACAGTTTCCATTTTGCAGAACTCTTTACACACATCTTTTTTTCCCCAGAAACTCGACATTGTGTGAAGCTGTACTGACGTGAGGTAGGGGAGATGATCCGGAAAAACTCTGGATCAGGTGTTTCAGAATTCTCACCAGTAGCAAAACAAGCCAAAACCAGGTTGAAAGTTTCCCGAAAGCATCTTATAATCTGCTAGCAGCAAACTGTGAGTCACATCTATGTTTTGATCCTCTGCAAGAGTACAAAACAGGAAATAATTTTAGAATGCAATAATGTTTCTTTCCAGTTACTTAGAGAGATTTGACTTTAAATTCCAGTCTTTCTCAGTTGTCACATAAATATTGGGTTGGCCAAAACGTTTGTTTGGGTTTTTCTGTAACATCTTATGGCCAATCCAATACCTTCTCCGCATCCTGAATATTAGCTGTGTCATAACAATCTCCTAGGAGGGACTCATCAAACAAAGTGTCACACCCAGGCAAGTCATATAACATGTATGACACAGTAGTTCACAGCTGCCAAATCTAAGGAAACCTGGAAAAACTCAAACCCAATTCTAAGTAGGTGTCAGTATCCATGTGAGATGATAGTGGCCACTGATGACAAAAGTTATGCAATCTAAACAAAATGACAAAATGACTATATAGTGATCCCACATAAATGTACAAACATGACAAAAAAGATTAAAACTAGGCACCATTATTAAATACAAAATCCAGTTATTGATACATGTGTGCAACTAGAGATTATATCTCTCCATCCTTTATGCTAGAGACATTGGGAAACAGGGCAGCAAGAGATGTCAGAGACCTAGTCCAAAGGGTCAAGGGCTCTTCCCCTCCAGCAGCCCCTACAGTGAGGCGAGGAGAGCATGGAGATGCTGAAGCCCTGTTTCTTGATGACTTAGGTGACAGTAGTATCTTTTTTTTTTTTTTTTTTTTTTTT
>NW_006771828.1:902423-926007 GCF_000442215.2 Lipotes vexillifer
TTTTTTTGCGGTACGCGGGCCTCCCACTGTTGTGGCCTCTCCCGTTGCGGAGCACAGGCTCCGGACGCGCAGTCTCAGCGGCCATGGCTCTCGGGCCCAGCCGCTCCGCGGCATGTGGGATCTTCCCGGACCGGGGCACGAACCCGCGTCCCCTGCATCGGCAGGCGGACTCTCAACCACTGCGCCACCAGGGAAGCCCCAGTAGTATCTTTTAAAGTTCTTCAGGGCTCAAGCTGAAGATGACAAAGAGCATTTCCAAACCATACTGACTGCTGAGACCTGTCAAGGGTCTAAAATTCTACCCTCCTTGCACGCTAATAAGACAGGCTGCCATGTATTCACAGTTGCTGGCAGAAGACGCGAGATTCCTGGCTCAGAGGCAAAGGACAGTTTACCATTCCTAGCTGTAGCCAGAGGATCAGCATTTGTGTCCGGTCCCTGAACTCCAGTTCCCACAGGGGATGTGAAGGCCAGGTGATGCCTGCACGTGGAGTGGGGCTTGTTGCAGGAGAGCTTAGGAAACCCCAATCTTTTAGAATGGGAAGTCAGCCTGGCAGAGCTTGTCGTGGAGGGAGACGGACCTATTATACTAGAGAATAAACAGACTTGACCTTCCTCCACATAGAGACACTATCTCTACCTGCCCAGCACAGCACCATCGTCCTCAGAAACTGCATTCACCACCCCAGTCCCAAATTGCCCCGTGTTTTTCCTTTTGTTCCCCAGTGGTTTCTCCATATTGAATCTAGTCCCTGCTTTTGCTCTGGTGTCTGAACTACTGACTCCCAGCCCCAGCTCTTAGAATCACCTCTGACTTATGTGCCTAGCTCATACCCCCAGCAAGATGATCTCACAAGTATCCTACCACTGACAGCTTCCTTACCTCGATGGTACTGGCACTCAAGCACTGCCCTGATAAGGAGCCCTCTCCTCTCACAGAGCACATACTGGCCATGAAATTGCTTATTTCTAGGGCTGGGTAGGATGGACAACCTATAGGTGACTGGATAATTGGGTTTAGCCTGCTGTAGCTTTTTTTTTCTTTTAATGAGCTTTCTAGGGAAGGACTCATCTCATGCATATGCAATTTTAGTTAATGCTATTTGGAATAGTCTTTCAGTCTGTAAATCCCATATGTTGCCATAGAAACAAGTCTCCATCTGAAATGCATCCAGTCAATTCTGAAATTATTATTCAGAGCACTGCTATAAACTGGAACAAATCCAACAGGTACCTAGTGTATCAGTATTTAGGCAGTAAGCTGCATTGTCTCATTTTCAAGTCAAAAAATGAAGAGAGAAGAACCCAACTTGGATATCCATAAAAATTCAAATATATTCAAAGTAAGAACATTTCTTCTTGATTATTTTACTCTTGAAGCAGCATTAAAATAGAGCTATGTAGGGGCTTCCCTGGTGGCGCAGTGGTTGAGAGTCCGCCTGCCAATGCAGGGGACACGGGTTCGTGCCCCGGCCCAGGAAGATCCCACATGCCTCGGAGTAGCTGGGCCCGTGAGCCATGGCCACTGAGCCTGCGCATCCGGAGCCTGTGCTCCGCAACGGGAGAGGCCACAGCACTGAGAGGCCCGCGTACAGAAAAAAAAAAAAAAAAAAAAAAAAAAAAAAAAAGAGCTATGTACACCATTCCGAAAAGACAAGGTATGTTTCAAATGACTAAACAGAATGCAGTGTGGAGAAAAAGGTTCATTTAAACAGCTTTATTCTTCTTAGCAAAGGAAACTGTAAATTTATTTACTGGAAGAACTCCAATAAATATTAGAGTGAAATTTTAATACTCTCTTGCACCTATTGTCTGCTTGAAAATATTTTAACCACTTCATATTCCCAAATGGAAAATTATTAGGAGTTATGTAGCCCATGAGAAGAGAGTCACAGATCTGAAATAAGGATCCAAAATTTCCAGAATTTAGGGGCAAGATCGGAAATTTTTCTCATATGGAATTTATGATAAACAGAATAAACATAAAATTAATTAAACGATCCATCAATTAAATTAATCTACCCCAAATGATGATAAGCTCACGTGTTGGCAGTAAAACTTAAGCGCTTTCCAAATCTCTTCCTGGAGTTCACGTTATTGAGATTTCATCAGGAAAACACTGGTATACAGCCTATAGAGAAGGAGTGTTCTAGGGAATTTTCTGCGGTGATGGAAGGAAGCTGTAAGCTGTGCTGTCCAGGATGGTAGCTGCGGCCACATACGGCTGTTGGGCACTTGAATGAGGCTAGTGTGACTACAAAGCTGAACTTTTAAAAAAATGTTAGTTAATTTAAATTTGAATTGTGACATGTGCCTAGTGGCAACCATAATGGACAGCACACATTTATACCTTAATAGTCAGAGTTAATATTGAGAGTTGGAGTCATACTGACAAGGTTCAAACTCTGGCTTCACTATCTGTTTTGTTACTTTTCTCTCCCCCATTGTTGGGTTGATGTGAAGATTCAGTGTGCTACATGACATGCTATATAAATCTTAGCAATTGCATTCTTTTAGTTTATTTTTATTGGAGTAGAGTTGATTTACAATGTTGTGTTAGTTTCAGGTGTACAGCAAAGTGATTCAGTTACACACACACACACACACGCACACATATTCCTTTTCAGTTCATTTTCCCTTATAACTTATTACAAGATATTGAGTATAGTTCCCTGTGCTATACAGTAGGTCCTTGTTGGTTATCTATTTTATGTATAGTAGAGTGTATATGTTAATCCCAAAATCATTCCAAAAAATGATACAAATGACCTTATTTACAAAACAGAAATAGACTCACAGACATAGAAAACGAACTTACGGTTACCAAAGGGGATGGGGGCAGGGAGAGATAAATTAAGAGTTTGAGATTACCAACGGTTATTATTATATCACAATTTAACAATTTTCTAGGCTTATGGTCAAGTTACCTAACCTCGCAGTACATGAATAATTTCATCTGCAAAACAGGGTTAATAATACTCCTTCATGGGGTTGTTCTGAGGATTAAATGAGATAATGCATTAAAGTGCTTTGCACACACGCACCACATGGAAGCACTCAATACGTGTCAGATGTTATTATTCAATTATGATTTAAGTCATATTTTAATAAGAGATTTTTATAACTTGTAGAAAATCCTGGAGAAAACTGGATGAAGTTATAACGATTTATACTGGGTGAGCCAATAACAGGGAGCTAAATCAAATTTGTTCATCATCAAATGTAAGACTTTAAAACTGGAATGATTCCACCAAGATTCAAAAGACACATGAGATTCATCTCAACACAGCATGCCAACTTTTCTTTTTCATAGTTGCAGCTACATTAACAGAGGAAAAATGCATATTATATATATTTTTATATTATATATTTTATATATGTATATTCTATATTATATATAATATGTCTATTATATATATGTATATGTATAAAATATGTATTCCCTTCGTCTTTCCTAGTATGGTGTTACTCTTTCCTTAATTTCAGTAGCTGGTAGCACAGGAAAGGTAGGTAGAAGAAAGATATCACTTCAGGAAATCCTGTTTCACATTATTTCAAGATGTGCAGCACCCATCAATGACATTCCCAGCTCTAAAAACAACATATTTATAGCCACGACTTCGCACACCTCAAAAGATTTCTTAACATGATGTTCAAATAAACCAGTAACTCCCACACATGTCAACTCTCTCTATTCATATCTTAACTACAGTACCAAATGATAAAACAGCTAAAATTTAAGAATTTAGAGAAATTGTTAACAGATTTTTTAAAAATATTTCTTCAAATGTCTCAGAACTATGTGAAGTCTTGAAAATCTGAGTAGGAATGCTGCAAGTCATGCCTCAAAACAGTTTTACCTCATAAATGGACCTGGTGTGCCCTTCTCAGCATTTTTCTGGCATCTTGACAGCAGACAAGGCAAGTTCTTATTTGTCCGGCAGCCTCCTTGGTAAAGTCTAAGTAGGTCAGGGCAAGAAGCAAAAAGCCTTTCTTTCAGTGAGAAGTTAGCAACTTTATATTTAAGATGACTTTGACCGTACAGCTGCCTAAAAGCAAACACGTAGCAGACCCCTCGCTCCCAGATGTGTGCTCTCAGATCCTAAAGACACAACAAACCTTCAGTGTTGGAACTGCAGATTTCCTGGAATATTTTGTACTCTGCTAATCACAGTTTGCAAAATTGCGATGCGATGTCAAAGGCATGGCAACCTGTGATTATCCTCGGCCGTGGCTGCCCCCTGAATGAGCAGTTAGTTGTAATTCAGGCTCCACCTCTGGCAGACAAGGTAATCTGGCTTTGGGTAATTTTCAAGTACAGATTGGAGTAAGAGGACAAAGGTATGAGGGTTGGAATTCAATTTAGAGGCAGCAGGAAGATGATGTGAGTCTGACTTTCCAAGTCCTCCCAGATTGGACTACAGCGTCTCAAGCTGACTATCACGAGACAAGGATCACACCTGTGCTGTGTCCTTTCGCAGGGATGATGCTTCTATAGATCTGAACTTTTAACTTACACCAGTGTCTGATGGTGACCATTCTGACAGTGACATGTAAATACTTTATTGTGTTAACATGAGTAATGCAGATGGTAAATGGGATCTCTCCACTCCCTGAGTTCCAGCTGAAACTGCCCTGCTCTGCCCAAAGCCTTCCCCAGGATGTTGCTGATTTGGGGGTAACTATATTCCCAAGGCCTCCTCTGCCTCAGCTTCCTGCATCCACAGATGTGTCTCTGCTTCACTAGGCATCAATTTGGACAGAAAATACAAACCTTTCATCAATTTCCACCCCCCACCCCCCAAAAAAGCCTCATTCACAGAGAAGATTCACATGGTTAGTAGAAGGGGGTGGCATGGACTCATCTGAGGAAAGATCCCCTGAAAAATCAATGGCCATAAATTTAGGTAAGCAAAAAGATAGACTCTCTCCCACTCTCTAACCCCGAACCACGCTGTCTCAGGTGATCATGGCCCAATGAAGAAAAGTTACTTCCACATAAGACTAAATGGTGTTCTGGGATGGATTTCAAATACAGTATTCCAAAAGTACAAGCATATATAAGTATTAAGGACTACACCTTTAAGAAAAACATAAATGAGAAAAATGGCCAATAAGCTCCCCACACACACCTGCATAACTTGATTACCACACCACAGTCTTTATTTCACCACTAAAAATAAAAAAGAAAAGAAACCTTTCAGTAATTACTGTGGCCCAAGTCCAAATTCTTGATAATTGGAACATTTTTTTAAATTTAAGATTTAGTTTCATGATTAAACGCACTGTGTAAAGTACTTGATTCTGGCTTGTTTCAAATTTTAAATTGCTTTTCTTTCCCCCTATGTAAGGGATTTGGAAAGAATCCCATTTAGAAAGCAAGGCATCAGGGCAGGGAAAGGAGTATTAACTCACTAAAGTCACTATATATACTTAAGAGAGCCGGTAGCCTTGATTTAAGTGCTAAGCTAAATATGGTATCTCATTACACTTCTCTGCTTGGAGCCAATGCCGCAGAAAAGCAAACTGACATGAATGAGGTTCTTTGATTAATTTTCTAGTACAAGACAGTTTAAACATCACACTGGCTATGTAATTTAAATTAAGCAGATGGAGATGGCAAAGTCCTTAAAAAGATTCCTGCACACTCTTCCAGGATTAAGAAGTCTCTTGTTTAAGTACCAGAGCCTATCTTAATATGAGTTACTTGCAGATATCGGCTACTGAGCTGCCAGGTCAGAGGGAGTGTGATTCATGTGACTCAGATGAATGATTCTACCACAGAAAAAAATAAATATACAACCACCATATTGTTACTCTGGTAAGTGGTGTTATCTGTTATGGCTCTGTGTTCTAACCAGGTAAGCTTCTATTGGACACCCTAAGAGGAGTTCTCCCAGTAGATGGTTTCAGGGAATTTGATGCTATTGGTTTATGACCCATCCCTACTCGCACACTCATGAGAACGTCTACAAGATGAGACAAGCATGCCTGGACTCTTACCATGAAGCTAAATCAATACACTGAGTTATCATAACAGAGCAGAGTTCAGTGTTGGTCTGTGAAGCCAACCTATTTCTCTGCTCTCACACTGTCTGACTCCTGATCAGACTTGTTCGTGATGACTAAAGATACAGGCATTATTTTTTCTACTTGGGCTACCTTGCTGCCTAAGTTTGCCTTCCTGATTCAAACCAGAAGGGCTTTTCTGGGTTTGTCAGGATGCTGAACAGCTGCTCAGGACCCCCAGCCTCCAGCCTGTGCCTATGTGGTTGCTGCGACCCCGGTGGTCCATACGATGCTGGATGCATTCCAGCTTCTTCCTTTGGCTCCAAGGAGCTGCGTCCTCTTCAGTTTCCAGCTCTCCTCTCTTATTGCCATCTGTGACTTGATAGAGATATGGGGTTACACTCTGTAGGAGTGTAGTGTTCACACTCTGTAATGTTCCCAGAACAATGTTACTCTATGTGGCAAAATGGGAGGCATAATCACTTTGTCAATGTGATCCTGGTTATGGACAGTAAAATAGCCATAGCATCCCAGTTTATTCAGCTGGGCCCAATATATTATCAGGCAAAATGCTTAAAAGTAGGAGAGGAAAGTGGAAGAGTTAATCAGAGATGCAGCAGAAAAGAAGGCAGGAAAGACGAGGCAAAAGGAGAAGTCACAGGGAATAAGTACGAGAATCCCTGGACCACCACTGCTGCTTTGAGGATGGAGAAAGAGGCCACACCCTGGGATGCAGACTGGACCACATTGCTGCTTTGAGGATGGAGAAAGAGGCCCACTAGCCAAGGATGCAGCTTGCTGCTTTAAGGATGGAGAAAGAGGCCCACTAGCCAAGGATGCAGCTTGCTGCTTTAAGGATGGAGAAAGAGGCCCACTAGCCAAGGATGCAGCTTGCTGCTTTAAGGATGGAGAAAGAGGCCACACCCTGGGATGCAGACTGGACCACATTGCTGCTTTGAGGATGGAGAAAGAGGCCACACCCTGGGATGCAGACTGGACCACCACTGCTGCTTTAAGGATGGAGAAAGAGGCCCACTAGCCAAGGATGCAGCTTGCTGCTTTAAGGATGGAGAAAGAGGCCACAAGCCAGGGATGCAGGCAGCCTCCAGAAGCAGAGAACAACCATTAGCCAACAACCAGCTTGGAAATGAGGAACTCAGTGCTGTACTACCTGGAGCTGAATTCTGCCAAAGACCCAAATGAGGTTGGTAGTGGTTTCTCCTCCAGGTAACATCCTAGGCTGACTGGCACCTTGATTACAGCCTGTGGCACCCATAGCAGGGAAACCAGCTGAGCTTTCCAGGCTTCGGACCTACGTAACTGTAAAATAATAACTCTGTTCTATTTTAAACTGCTGAGTTTGTGATAATATGCTGGTAATAATAGGCAGCTAATACACAGTCAGATCTAACTTATTATAAGAATATGATCCAAAAAAAAAAAAAGAATATGATCCTCGCTGCTTTTCTAATAGTATAGTGCCTCCATACCTTCAAGGAACTTAAAATCCAAAAATCATTTTAAATGACCTTGTCTTTCACAGAAGTAATTTCAAAAATTTGTTTTGTGCCTTTTGCTGAAAGCTAGAGTGGTCTCTACTATTTTGCTGCTGCTTTTTGGAAGAATTGGTTTAAAGATTCAAGATCTAAAATGTACTTCTCCAAAATTAGCAAAATCACAAGACAGTAGTAGTACTCTTGTGAATTTCTCCCGAGTCTTAGGTGGTGAGTTTGAGTTCCAGAAAATCAAAGTGGTGTGCTGGAGGAGAGCTCTCAGCATGATCCAGAGGCATGAATTCCTGTCCTAGCTCTCATACGAAACAGCTAGACAGCCTCTTGGAAATCAGTTTGCCTCTCTGGATCTCGTTTCTTTCCTCTAGAATAAAAGGGTTGGGAAATCAGGGAGGCTTCCTTGATGAACAGCTGCTCAGTTGGAATCTGCAGGCCTGCTATACACGTCAGTGAGCTACAAGAAATGGGCAGATGCTGGGAGAATAGTGAGTCAGCAGGCTCAGCCTGTCAAGTTCTATATGCCACGTGCTACAGTATCACTCAGTGACCAAAACACAGAGCCCAGAACAGTCCATAATGGGCTTGGAAGAATTTACACCACTTGCAGGCAGTGTTACCTCTAAGAAGGTTTATCTGGAAAAATTGAGGGCTGAGAGAGTCTTATAAAGTAGAGTTTAAGGGCATGGAACTTTTGGTCACACCTCCTAAATCAAGTCCTGGCTCTACCACTTATTAGCTGCGTGTTTTCTCTAGATCCCTCAGTTTCCTCATCTGTAAAATGTGTATATGTGTGCAAATGCTGCTCGGGACAGATCTTGGCACATTATGTAAATTAGCAAGCTCTACACCAATGTTTATCAATATTATTGCTATGGACTGAATTGTGTACCCACCCACCCCCGGCCAAAATTCATACACTGAGGCCCTAACCCCTGTTGTGATAATATTTGGAGATGAGGCTTTCAAAGGTAGTTGGGTTCAGATGAGGTCATGAGGGTGGGGCCCTCTTGATGGGATTAGTGTCCTTCAAGTAGAGACACCAAAGAGTTGCTCTCTGTGTCCAGCCTGTGAGCACAGAGCAAGAAGGCAGCTACCTACAAGCCAGGAAGAAAGCTTTCACTAGAACCCGGCCGTGCTGGCACCCTGATCTCAGACCTCCATCCTCCAGAACCGTGAGAAAATAAACTTCTGTTGTGGAGTCTATGGTATTTTGTTATGGCAACCTGAGCTGACTAAGACAATTATTAAGGAAGAACTTCAGTTTTTGCTCTGTAACTGCTATTTTATGTAACTTTCCTTTAAGAATATATTAATGTATTTTTATTATTTAAATGAACTAAAAGCAAATCAAGGGGGAAAAAAGCCCTATAGCCCATTTACAGTGATACTTTCAGTTATCTCTTAGACTCAGAAGCGTACCAGATGCAGGTTGAACGAGCCATCGATGAAAGACATCAACTGTCCGTTTCATCAGTACTCACACTCAGTTTAGAAGATGTCTCATTGATCCACTCATCTACTTTAAAGTGATGCAATTAACAAGTATTGCAATGAAAAGACCCTTCAGAACAATGTCAAAAATTCAAGAGAGCACTAAAATGTGGCTCTTCTGATGACATTTAGAAACATATATAAAGTTCAGCAATTACTTCAAAGGATGACTATGAAAAAGAAACGTTCATAAAATTCACGAAATTCAGACCTTGGAAATTATCTGTAGAACTGCTCATATAATATTAGAGAAAATACTTAAAGAGAAATTGTAAGTTGGCAAATTAAATATCTCTTTTAAAAAGGACAACTATACGCCTGTTATCAAAATATAATTTAAAATGTAATTGTTGCTGTCTTGGGGCTTACAATTTAGTGGGTTAGAAAGGTATTTGTAAATAATCAAATAAATTAGTGTACAACTACAAACAATAATATGGATTTTATTTTTCTATACTCTCCCAGGGGTCCCCAACCCCTGGGATCTAATGCCTGATGATCTGAGGTGGAGCTGATATAATAATAATAGAAATAAAGTGCACAATAAAGGTAATGTGCTTGAATCATCCCGAAACCATCCCCCCACCCCCAGCCTGTGAAAAAATTGTCTTCCACGAAACCGGTCCCTGGTGCCAAAAAGGTTGGCAACTTGTCCATAGTACTTTTTAGTTATTGCTTTTAATCTTGCTTGCTTAGACCCTAAATCAGCCTTTCTATCCCCTCTATGTACATAAAGAGCTATACACAATGAGGAAATTATTATATAAGGCACAAAGAACCGGCCTGAAAATCAGCTGAGTCCCAACTCTGCCACTAGCCAAGTGAACTTGCAGAGTTCTTTAGACTCTGTAAAACTAGGTGGTGCCATAGATATCCTGGTAGGGTTCTTTCAATTTTAAAATCACGTGATAGTATCTTTCCAATCACAACATTATTTTATATTCCAACAATTTATTGTTTCATAACAAATAAAGGCTGTGTCTTCCAGAAGGCAAAGGGACTTGAAAATATTCATGTATAAAGAATTCACACAGGGCTTCCCCAGTGGCACAGTGGTTGAGAGTCCGCCTGCCGATGCAGGAGACACGGGTTCGTGCCCCGGTCTGGGAGAATCCCACATGCCGCGGAGCGGCTGGGCCCGTGAGCCATGGCCATTGAGCCGGCGCATCTGTAGCCTGTGCTCCACAACGGGAGAGGCCACGGCAGTGAGAGGCCCGCGTACTGCAAAAAAAAAAAGAAAAAAAAAAAGAATTCACACAAATAAGTAATAAGCAAAATTGTAAGAACACAATAGGCTTGGCTTTAAGAAACTTATAATAAAGAGTGTTCAGTATAATCAATAATGGACAGGTTTAGTTGTGACCAGAGGATGGTTGACCTGTGTGATGTTAACATCTTTCTCTGGAGGTCTTTAAAGACAAAGCAGTTGCAGTGGGATAGCTTAGGAAGTAAGAGGATTGGGATTACGTGTCAGGCACATCCCAGCCCTCTGAACATTATCTGAGACATTTTCTTCAGAACTCAAGAATTTTTTTCTATAGAGGAAGAGCTCTTTTTAATTATGCATGGACATAGACATTATTAATCAAACTCTATCTTTGAATCATAATTCATGCCAAAATCCCTAGAAATTAAGAACATGTATAAGAATTCATGAGAATTTGAAAATTCCACACAAAGGTCATTGCAAAGACATTAAAGGGCATTTGCTTTGTTTAAATGGGATATACTTTATGATTAGGGCTGATTCACACCCTCTGCAATACTCCAGGGGAATTAAACACATTAATCTAATTATGAGAGTTTCACATCACTCTTAGTAGAAAGGCATTCAGCAAACTTCAATTATTTTTAGAGGATGTACCTTTGAATTTAATTTACAATTTGATTAAATTCCCTTTTCTGTTATCTAAACTGATGTAAAGTCGTTGTTTAAGCTTATTCAAAAACAAAAGAATATCTTTATTAGCTTTTGGTTTCTTCATATAGCCCACATTTAATAATAAAACATTGCATAGTTTATTTATATCTGATGACATTATTCTCCAAACCAAGCACAGGTTTTATATTGGACAGTCTTGAATCCAGTATGGTACAAACATTAACCAGTTTATTTTTTCCCAGTCATTGTTTTCAAATATACTGTGTCAAATCTTTCTTTCCTGACCCTTAATAACATCTCAGGCAGAACCCATAGCTTTCTGGTGACTTCGAATATTAAAACATCCAGTCCAGTATAGGCCAGTTTAAAAGTTCAAATCTTATAGCACAGGGAACTATATTCAATACCCTGTGATAAACCATAATGGAAAAGAATATGAAGAATAATGTGTATATAGGCAAAGCTGAATCACTTTGCTGTACAGCAGAAATTAACACAACATTGTAAATCTACTATAGCTCAATAAAATAAATTTTCAATCTTATATTCAATTTAGTATTCACGACCTCACTTTCCAAAGCACTGCCAGGTGCAGCCTGAGGGCCATGGCATGTACCCAGATTGTGATCTGCTTTTTTCTCTCCTTCAAAGACGTGCAACAGAAACACGGTGTTGAGGAACTGGGGATACGCCATGCCCGTCAGCACTCATGGAATATCCACGTGCTGCTCAAGGTTTCCCAGCCCTCGTGCATCAGGACCATGACTAGTTCCCACCGGGAGAACTAAGGAGAATGGAGGTGTCTCTGCCAGCCTGGACGGGTATAATCAAGGGTCTCTTCCACACGTGTGCTCTCTCCCTTGGCTGTGGCTGAAAGCAAAGCCCTGGACGCTAATACGGCCCCATGGAGCTGGTTGTAACTGAGGTCTCTGGGTTAGTGAGACTGGGAGAGACGCGCCTGCCCAGCCTGCATCAGACCATGCCGTGGATGGATGCCGATCTCTGTTTCACTAAAGCCACAGAGAGTTCTCACATATTTGTTATCACAGCATAACCTCTCCTGCATCCTGATTAACGCAAAGATAGACTGGGAGGTGGGGCAAAAAGACTAGGTTACACTGCCTCTGACCCAAACAAAGAAGGAGACATAAAGAAGACAGGAGGAAACGGAGGGACCATGAAAAGGAATGAAAGACTGAGATTCAAGACACCAACGAAGAGGTAAGTCTTGGAAGGAATGTTAGCTCAAAGAGTGGAGCAAAGGAAAGTAAGATGGGAGAAGAAACAAAGAAATTAGAAGGGAAAGAAAAGTTGCAGAGAACCTGATAATAGCAAAATGGATCACTTTTTCCCATCTTCTGATAGAGACATAAAGGAATTTCCAAAGGACTGAGCTTGTGTTAATCTTCTCTCACTTACTTAAATGTAGTTAGCTTCATCCCTGCAGACTACACTTAATACCTAGTCTTAATTCACTCTAAGCCTGATGTCTTCTAAATCTTACATGCTTTTCATGAATTTTCGGGTGGTCACTCATGCGCCATGGCTGCTAGCAATATCATACATTTAGATCAGGAGCTGCAGGGATAGGAGAGGGCTTACCAGCCTGACTCAGTAGAAGCAGGAGACCGTTATTCACAGGTTTTACAGGCAGACATCTTGTTTGAATTGAACACCAAACATAAGAAAAAGGTACATTTCATTTTTTTTAAATGGTTGGAAAAATATAATTTACAGAAAAGTGTGTTCTCCTTTATATTAAAGAGACAGGAAGAAAGGGAGGGAGGGAGGGGGGGAGGGAGGGTTGCCAGTTCTAAAATTCTGGAAAGTTGTCTGACACCCCTCCTTTCTATTTCTGCTGTCTCCCACAAAGTTCCTAAACCAACAGTGTCCAAGTCAGTGGACAATCGGGCACGCAAACCTACTGCTCCCAACAAATGAGTCAACAGATTTGGAAATACTAATTTATTTCACGTGTGCCAGTATCACTCTTTAAAAACAAGGGATGGGGGCTTCCCTGGTGGCACAGTGGTTGAGAGTCCACCTGTCGATGCAGGGGACACAGGTTCGTGTCCCAGTCCAGGAAGATCCCACATGCCGCGGAGCGGCTGGGCCCGTGAGCCATGGCCGCTGAACCTGCGCGTCCGGAGCCTGTGCTTCGCAACGGGAGAGGCCACAACAGTGAGAGGCCCGTTAACGCAAACAAACAAACAAAAAAAAGGGATGGTTATTGTGTCAATTGTCTCATCTTTAAGGATCTTTTTTCAAGAGCACAGAATCATTGTTATCGGGTTTCTCCATACAAGTGATAGTAGAGCCCCTCTGGTCTTCCTTTCCTGCATCTCCTTCCTCATCCACAGGGCATCTCACTCTGTCTCAGCCCCTCCTCGCCTTATACCCACACCCTCCAGCTCTCCAGTTCCCAGCTCTCTGTCCACCCTGAACACCTCCTTGAATCATCTTCGTCTCGTCTTTCCAGACATAAAAACTTTCAGTGCCTCCGCATTGTGTGTTACAGGGGTTATTTTGTGGCACTCATGGATGGGCTTCAAAGGGATTTTTGAAGGCATTGAAATTCTGTGCTAACTTTTGTATGCTGTGCATTATTTTGCTGGTAAAAATATCCAGTTTTTTCACATCCTCCTAGAGGCCCTAAAAAAGGTTGAGAACCGCCAGTCTAGAGGGCAAAATCCAAACATGACATGCAAGAAGTGAGACCAAGTCTGCATCCTAAGTAGGATCTTCTGCTAGGTCAGTTCTCCACACTGTATTCGTTCATGTATTCATTCAATAAACATTCGCTGAGCACTTCTATGTTCCAGACAGGACGATAGGACACATAAGTGAAAGAACAGTTTCTTCCCTAAAGAATTTCCAAGCTCTCCTCACAACTCCGTGCTCAGGCAGGTAGGGAATTAGGTCTGTGGCCAGGCTTGGAATTTCAGGAATTGGAACAAGGTATGGATGTGGAATAACAGAAATGGCCCTTGGGGTCAGGAACAAAAGGGATGCCATCAAATCTGAAGGGGGGTGCTGGGCAGAGGTGAAGATCAAGCAGTAGCTGAATCCAAGGTTCAGCCGATCTAAACAGAGCAAATGAACCCAAGAGGATAACACAGGAGAGGGACCAATAGAGACAGACCCTGAAGGTCCCACACCTGCCGCCAGGTTTCCTACGCATCCTCCGGCTGTGCCAGGGAGAGCGCTGTCGGGACCCTGAGAAACAGCAAAATGGGGTGCTGAAGTGTTCTGAGAGTCGTGGAGGGCCTTACGGTGGTGGGCACACACGAGCTGACCCTTTAAAGAGGAGAGGACACTGTCAGGTGGACAGACAGGAAGGCAGGACATTCCATGAGGGACATTAAGTACAAAGCCCAGTGATCTGACACAGTGTGTTTGGGAGAATGAAAAGTGCTTTAGTACAAATAGAGGTTTGGGGAAAATAGTTTAGAGATGATGACTGATAACCCAAAGTATATTGATACGCGACATTGCAAAAGAAAATTAGATTTGTAATTCAGAATGCAAGAGCAGGGATAATTAGAGTTTGCTAGACCAAGCCTCTTTATTTTGCAAAGAAACTCAGGTTTGCAGGGGCTGGGGGACAGGAGGCATCTGTCTCACCCAGGTTAACTAAACGACATCCTTGTCTGCTGGTCCCAGCTTTGATGTTGCTTCTGCGACGCACAGCACAGCTCTGTGACCTGATCCAAACAATTTGGCCTCACACTCAAACTGGGGTGTTCAGAAAAAACCATCCATGCCTGCAAGGTTAGAGGGTAGGTGAGAAAAATGTAATCTTTCACCTTCGTGGTTTATAATACTGAGCAGTTTTGGAGATTCTAATAAGAAACAAAGTAGAGAAGACCCGACAGGGGCGCTGCGATCCCACCATCCCTGCCTGGACCAGTACAAGGACCAGCCTTGAGTCTGGCGCCTGGGCAGTGGTGTGCTGACAACTGTTTAAGCACCAGCATTCAGGGCGAGAAAGCGGGAGGCTCATCTGCAAAGTCTTCCGACTTCTGTGTTGTGACTCTTCCCTTCATGGCCCGTTTCAAGCTACCAATGTGATGTAACTGAGATGCTGACAGTCGGTCTCAGGAGCCAAGACAAGCTGGTTCAAACACAGCACTACTGGTAGACCTCAACAAGCCCCTAATGAATCCATCCACAGCCAGCCAACTACCACCTGCAGGGCTACCAACCTCCTTGGCTTCAGTCAGTGGTTGAGCCAGGGCTGCCCATTCGTGGCAGATCATCAAATAGTGCATCTATCTCACTAGCAAGTGCTGTGCTTCCCAGAAGAATAGAAAGAGGCTAAACCCTGCCTTCCTGGCACAAGAGCATTAGCGGCTCCTCCTGACCTTGGATCACAAGCTTGAACTTGACCTCGGTCCCCACCGTGGTGTGCCCATCACACTCCAGGAACCAGAGTGACCAAAACGTCGGCCAAAATAGAGCTGGGAAATCACCCCCTTACAAATTTTCAAACAGTCTCCATGGAAGTTACAGGGTTTCCACTGCTCCTGGAGTACTTACACTGTCATGAAATTAACAGCACGGAAATCAAGTTGAGATCAGGCAGATGGAGTTCAGTGGCAGTCAGGCAGAAATCAAGGTCAAGTGTGACACCTGGGGACAGTCCCGAGCCATGAGGGGCCATAGGGAAGCGTGGTGACACTCACCAGCCACAGTTAACATTACTGCTGGCCTTGTGCCCCTACTGTGGCTGAATGTGACTAACAGGCTCCGGTCAAAGCACTACAGCCTGGCGTCTCTTAGGGCCTGGGCTACACGTTTGCAGCCACACTAAAGTGGGTATTTGAAAGGTCCTTTAAGGAAAGGCCTTCTAGGGCTAGGGGATCGTGCAGGAGCGTAGCCTGCAGGCTTCACCACTTAGCCAGCCTAGCTGGAGCTTCTGTAACTATCACGCCCTCCTCCCAGCTTCTCCCTGCCTTCCTGGCTCCTAAATTGACTTTGATTCAACCAGGCCACCCTGTGGCCCTCTGCTGCCCCCTCCTGTCGCCAAGTGGTACTGACTCCAGCGGCCCCATGCTTTGGACCAGAATCCAAGGTCACCCCAAATCTGTTCTTTCCCCTCTGACTTCTGCATGTTCCTGTGAACTGTTGGCAGCTCTTCCCACTTTGTCCTCTGGCTCCACAGACAACTACCTCTCCTGGCTTCTTTCATAACATCTCTGTTGACACTCAGTCCCTTCCCGAATTTCGTCTTCTTCTGTATTAATAATGAGCATCTTCAAAGAGACAGTTCAAGGACATCTGCTTCTTTTCTCGTATATTCAGTCTTGGGGAAAGCCATTGCCTTACAGATTTTCAAACAGCAGCCTCAATGGAAGTTGTAGATTTCCATTACAAGACCTATGCTACAGTTTCTCTCCACCCTGCATTGTTCATTCTCTCTCTTTTCACAAACTTTATTTATAGATTTCTGGGCTGGAGTTAATCGTTTAGCTGGTTGTCTGGCCCTGGCACTCGAATGACAAGAGTATAAGATTCAGGTTTTCAGGGACAAATTGTGTAGATCTTTCTGAGAAAATTAAAGTTTTTCTTCCCATGTGCAAATCCAGCACACTTCCGCTGGAAATTCATCAGCACTAGAAAAATGATGGTTAATCAGACCCAAAGAAGAGGCAAATGTGTACACAAACCAAGACAATAGGGTTTTGGTTCATGCACATATCGTGAACCACTCAATGGCATTTGGGCAGAAAAATGATGCACTAGTCATGTGGTTTTCACTAGCCTCTGCATCCCCTCCCCTGTTCAACCCCATTACAAAGGAACAACTTTATAATTTACAAACACATGCACATGCTAATTATTCTATTTTCTAAAGAGGTGGGAAGATTCGTGGTATGCCAGTGTCAGTTCCAAACAGGATAATCTATTGAGGATTAAGTTCTAAGCTTATCCTCTCTAAGTTCATTTGGGTTCATTTGAATATAAAATGCTACAGCTGAGTATCTGCAAGCAGGATTTATTAAAATCCTTACCCAGGTTATTACTGAATGTGCTGCCTACGTGTCTGACATGATTTTCCTTAAAAAAGCTAATATTTACCCAGAAATGAACTAAAATGACTCCACAGTGTAAACAAATTACCTCATTTCTATTTTAAATAATTGTACTTTATTTTACTTTTTAACCTAATCTTGGGCATTTTCCACTTTTAATAAAGAAGTATTTTTCTGTCATTGAATAAAATTAGCTGATCTAAATCAAACTTTATGCTGCCAATTTTAGAAGAGGAGTCCTCTCTGAAGTAAGCATACCTTATCATGAGTAATAAAATATACTTATTATAAAATGGCTTTTTAAAAGCTTCATTATAATGTTGCCAATAAAGACTTTACCAGCACTGAATTTTACATATCCTAAGGAATGAGACATCCTATTTTTGACTTTTAACCTGACAAACATCCTACAAATAACCCATGATATAGAGATCCATCACTATCACACGTGGGGAAATATGTTCAATCAATTAAAGCTTAATTTAAAATAGTGAACATAACCCACATTTAATATGTGTATATATATCAGAGCTTAAGAAATTAACTTGAATGTAGTTAATACAAAACCTGACAAAAACTAACAAATTCATCAATTACCTTCTGTTTACAGTGCAAATAGAAATGTCTTTGTAAAACTCAGTCTGCCTCAATTATAAGTGGTTAGAAACTAGTAATAAATTAGTATGTCTTGAAGTCCCAGGTATTGTACTGAAGGCAGTTAACATCAAAAAATAAAAGACTGATAAAGTCATAAAAATCTTATGCAAACATTAGCTCAGTACTTTGAACTAAAGGGTAAACACAAAGATTAGTCATTAGTTTGCCGATGATTCTTAACAGTTCTTGGACATCTACCAAAGTTTGTGCACTCAGAGCTGTGTAGGAAACCAGTATTTCTTCAATATTGCCGCTAGATGGCAGGGACTTGGAGACTTAGCTTTGGTCTAAAAGCAGTTTAAACAAAACAAAACACAAAACCCTATAGGATAAAGACACAGACCTACTAGAGAATGGACTTGAGGATATGGGGAGGGGGAAGGGTAAGCTGTGACAAAGCGAGAGTGGCATGGACATATATACACTACCAAACGTAAAGTAGATAGCTAGTGGGAAGCAGCCGCATAGCACAGGGAGATCAGCTCTGTGCTTTGTGACCACCTAGAGGGGTGGGATAGGGAGGGTGGGAAGGAGACGTAAGAGGGAGAGGATGTATGTATACATATAGCTGATGCACTTTGCTATACAGCAGAAACTAACACACCATTGTAAAGCAATTATACTCCAATAAAGATGTAAAAAAAAAAAAGAAAACCCTATGGGAGAGATGGACCTTCAAGATGGCAGAGGAGTAAGATGCGGAGATCACCTTACGCCCCACAAATACATCAGAAATACATCTACATGTGGAACAACTCCTAGAGAACACCTACTGAATGCTGGCAGAAGACCTCAGGCTTCCCAAAAGTTACATATTTTTTCTTCCTTTTTCTCTTTTTCTGAGTGTGTATGTGTATGCTTCTTTGTGTGATGTTATCTGTATAGCTTTCCTTTTACCATTTGTCCTAGGGTTCTGTCTGTCCATTTGTTTTTTGTTTTACTTTTTATATTTTTAATAATTTTTTAAAAAATTTTATCTTAATGACTTTATTTTATTTTATTATTATTTCTTTATTTTTTCTCCCTTTTCTTCTGAGCCGTGTGGCTGACAGGGTCTTCGTGCTCCAGCCAAGTGTCAAGACTGTGCCTCTGAGGTGGTAGAGCCAAGTTCAGGACATTGGTCCACCAGAGACCTCCCAGCTCCACGTAATATCAAATGGTGAAAGCTCTCCCAGAGATCTCCATCTCAGTGCTAAGACCCAGCTCCAGTCAATGACCAGCAAGCTACAGTGCTGGACACCCTATGCCAAACAACTAGCCACACAGGAGCACTGCCCCACCAGTGTTTAGGCAGAGAGGCTGCCTAAAATCATAATAAATTCACAGACACTCCAAAACACACCACCGGATGCGGTCCTGCCCACCAGAAAGACAAGATCCAGCCTCATCCACCAGAATACAGGCACCAGTTCCTGCCACCAGGAAGCCTACAAAACCCACTGACCCAACCTCTCCCACTACGGACAGGCACCAAAAACAACAGGAACTACAAACCTGCAGCCTGCGGAAAGGAGACCCCAAACACAGTAAGTTAAGCAAAATGAGTAGACGGAGAAACGTGCAGCAGATGAATGAACAAGGTAAAAACCCACCAGACCAAACAAATGAAGATGAAATAGGCAGTCTATCTGAAAAAGAATTCAGAGTAATGATAGTAAAGATGATCCAAAATCCTGGAAATAGAATGGAGAAAATACAAGAAACATTTAACAAGGACCTAGAAGAACTAAACAGCAAACAAACAATGATGAACAACATAATAAATGAAATTAAAACTTCTCTAGAAGGAATCAATAGCAGAATACCTGAGGCAGAAGAACAGATAAGTGAACTGGAAGATAAAATAGTGGAAATAACTACAACAGAGTGGAATTTTAAAAAAAGAATGAAAAGAACTGAGGACAGTCTCAGAGACCTCTGGGACATTAAATGCACAAACATTCAAATTATAGGGGCCCCAGAGGAAGACGAGAAAAAGAAAGGGACTGAGAAAATATTTGAAGAGATTATAGTTGAAAACTAATATGGGAAAGGAAATATTAATATTAATATTAATCAAGTCCAGGAAGTGCAGGGAGTCCCATACAGGATAAATCCAAGGAGAAACACGCCAATACACTTATTAATCAAACTATCAAAATTTAAATACCAAGAAAAAATAGTAAAAGCATCAAGGGAAAAGCAACAAATAACACACAAGGGAATCCCCATAAGGTTAACAGCTGATCTTTCAGCAGAAATTCTGCAAGCCAGGGGGAGTGGCAGGATATATTTAAAGTGGTGAAAGGGAAAACCTACAATCAGGAGTACTCTACCCAGCAAGGATCTCATTCAGATTCAATGGAGAAATTAAAACTTTAAAGACAAGCAAAAGCTAAGAGAATTCAACACCACCAAACCAGTTTTACAACAAATGCTAAAGGAACTTGTCTAGGCAGCAAACACAAGAGTAGGAAAAGACCTACAATAACAAACCCAAAACAATTAAGAAAATGGTAATAGGAATATACATAACGATAACTACCTTAAATGTAAATGAATTAAATGCTCCGACCAAAAGACATAGACTGGCTGAATGGATACAAAAACAAGACCTGTATATATGCTGCCTACAAGAGACCCACTTGGGACCTAGGGACACATACAGACTGAAAGTGACGGGATGTAAAAAGATATTCCATGCAAATGGAAATCAAAAGAGAGCTGGGGTAGCAATTCTCATATCAGACAAAATAGACTTTAAAGCAAAGACTATTACAAGAGACAAAGAAGGACACTACATAATGACCAAAGGATCAATTCAAGAAGAAGATATAACAACTGTAAAAATTTATGCACCCAACATAGGAGCACCTGAATACATAAGGCAAATGCTAACAGCCATAAAAGGGGAAATCAACAGTAACACATTCATCGTGGGGGACTTTAACACCCCACTTTCACCAATGGACAGAACATGCAAAATGAAAATAAATAAGGAAACACAAGCTTTAAATGATACATTAAACAAGATGGGCTTGATTGATATTTATAGGACATTCCATCCCAAAACAACAGAATACATTTTCTTTTCAAGTGCTCATGGAACATTCTCCAGGATAGATCATATCTTGGGTCACAAATCAAGCCTTGGTAAATTTAAGAAAATTGAAATTTTATCAAGTATCTTTTCTGACCACAACGCTTTGAAACTAAGTATCAATTACAGGAAAAAATCTGTAAAAAATACAAACACATGGAGGGTAAACAATACACTACTAAATAACCAAGATATCACTGAAGAAATCAAAGATGAAATTTTAAAATACCTAGAAATAAATGACAATGAAAACACGACAACCCAAAAGCTATGGTATACAGCAAAAGCAGTTCTAAGAGGAAAGTTTATAACAATACAATCCTACCTTAAGAAACAAGAAACATCTCAAATAACCACCTAACCTTACACCTAAAGCAATTAGAGAAATAAGAACAAAAAAAAACCCAAATTAGCAGAAAGAAACAAAAAATAAAAATCAGATCAGAAATAAATGAAAAAGAAATGAAGGAAACAACAGCAAAGATCAATGAAACTAAAAGCTGGTTCTTTGAGAAGATAAACAAAATTGATAAATCATTAGCCAGACTCATCAAGAAAAAAAGGGAGAAGACGAATCAATAGAATTAGAAATGAAAAAGGAGAAGTAAGAACTGACACTGCAGAAATGCAAAGGATCATGAGAGATTACTACAAGTAACTATATGCCAATAAAATGGACCATCTGGAAGAAATGGACACATTCTTAGAAAAGCACAACTTTCCAAGACTGAACCAGGAAGTAATAGAAAATATAAACAGACCAATCACAAGGACTGAAATTGAAACTGTGATTAAAAATCTTCCAACAAACAAAAACCCAGGACCAGATGGCTTCACAGGCGAATTCTATCAAACATTTAGAGAAGACCTAACACCTATCTTTCTCAAACTCTTCCAAACTATAACAGAAGGAAGAACACTCCCAAACTCATTCTACGAAGCCACCATCACCCTGATACCAAAAGCAGACAAGGATGTCACAAAGAAAGAAAACTACAGGCCAGTATCACTGATGAACATAGATGCAAAAATCCTCAACAAAATACTAGCAAACAGAATCCAACAGCACATTAAAAGGATCATACACCATGATCAAGTGGAGTTTATCCTAGGAATACAAGGAATATTCAATATACACAAATCAATCACTGTGATAAACCATATTAACAAATTGAAGGAGAAAAACCATATGATTATCTCAATAGATGCAGAAAAAGCTTTTGACAAAATTCAACACCCATTTACAATTAAAAACCCTGCAGAAAGTAGGCATAGAGGGAACTTACCTCAACATAATAAGGCCATATATGACAAACCCACAGCAAACATCATTCTCAATGGTGAAAAACTGAAAACATGTCCTCTAAGACCAGGAACAAGACAAGGTTGTTCACTCTCACCACTATTATTCAACATAGTTTTGGAAGTTTAGCCACAGCGATCAGAGGAGAAAAAGAAATAAAAGGAATCCACATGGGAAAAAAAGTGGTAAAGCTGTCACTGTTTGCAGATGACATGGTACTATACATAGAGAATCCTGAAGATGCTACTAGAAGACTACTAGAGCTAATCAATGACTTTGGTAAAGTAGCAGGACACAAAATTAATGCACAGAAATCTCTTGCATTCCTAAACACTACTGATGAAAAATCTGAAAGAGAAATTAAGGAAACACTCCCATTTACCACTGCAAGAAAAAGAATAAAATACCTAGGAATAAACCTACCTAAGGAGACAAAAGACCTGTAGCAGAAAACTATAAGACATTGATGAAAGAAATTAAAGATGATACAAACAGATGGAGAGATATACCATGTTCTTGGATTGAAAGAATCAACATTGTGAAAATGACAATACTACCCAAAGTAATCTACAGATTCAAGGCAATCCCTATCAAACTACCAAAGCATTTTTCACAGAACTAGAACAAAAAATTTCACAATTTATATGGGAACACAAAAGACCCTAAATAGCCAAAGCAATCTTGAGAAAGAAAAACGGAGCTGTAGGAATCAGGCTCCCAGACTTCAGACTATACTACAAAGCCACAGTAATCAAGACAGTATGGTACTGGCACAAAAACAGAAATATTGATCAATGGTACATGATAGAAAACCCAGAGATAAACCCACGCACATACAGTCACCTTATTTTTGATAAAGGAGGCAAGAATATATAATGGAGAAAAGACAGCATCTCCAATAAGTGGTGCTGGGAAAACTGGACAGCTACATGTAAAAGACTGAAATTAGAATGCTCCCTAACACCATACACAAAAATAAACTGAAAATGGATTAAAGAGCTAACTGTAAGGCCAGACATTATAAAACTCTTAGAGGAAAACATAGGCAGAACACTCTATGACATAAATCACAGCAAGATCCTTTTTGACCCACCTCCTACAGAAATGAAAATAAAAACAAAAATAAACAAATGTGACCTAATGAAACTTAAAAGCCTTTGCACAGCAAAGGAAACCATAAACAAGACAAAAAAACAAACCTCAGAATGGGAGAAAATAGTTGCAAATGAAGCAACTGACAAAGGATTAACCTCCAAAATTTACAAGCAGCTCAATATCAAAAAAACAAACAACCCAATGCAAAAATGAGCAGAAGACCTAAATAGACATTTCTCCAAAGAAGATATACAGATTGTCCACAAGCATATGAAAGAATGCTCAACATCATTAATCATTAGAGAAATGCAAATCAAAACCACAATGTGGTATCACCTCACACCCGTCAGAATGGCCATCATCAAAAAATCTAGAAACAGGGGCTTCCCTGGTGGAGCAGTGGTTGAGAGTCCGCCTGCCGATGCAGGAGACACGGGGTCGTGCCCCGGTCCGGGAAGATCCCACATGCCGTGGAGCGGCTGGGCCCGTGAGCCATGGCCACTGAGCCTGCGTGTCCGGAGC
>NW_006771828.1:926053-927456 GCF_000442215.2 Lipotes vexillifer
TGCTGGAGAAGCTGTGGAGAGAAGGGAACCCTCTTGCACTGTTGGTGGAAATGTAAATTGATACTGCCACTATGGAGAACAGTATGGAGGTTCCTCAAAAAACTAAAAATAGAACTACCATACAACCCAGCAATCCCACTACTGGGCATATACCCTGAGAAAACCATAATTCAAAAAGAGTCATGTACCATAGTGTTCATTGTAGCACTATTTACAATAGCCAGGACGTGGAAGCAACCTAAGTGTCCATCAGCAGATGAATGGATAAAGAAGATGTGGAACATATATACAGTGGAATATTACTCAGCCATAAAAAGAAACGAAATTGAGTTATTTGTAATGAGTTGGATGGGCTTAGAGTCTGTCATACAGAGTGAAGTAAGTCAGAAAGAGAAAAGCTAACACATATATATGGAATCTAGAAAAAAAAATGGTTCTGAAGAATCTAGGAACAGGACAGGAAGAAAGATGCAGATGTAGAGAATGGACTTGAGGACATGGGGAGGGGGAAGGGTAAGCTGGGATGAAGTGAGAGAGTGGCATGGACATATATACACTACCAAATGTAAAATAGATAGCTAGTGGGAAGCAGCCGCATAGCACAGGGAGATCAGCTCAGTGCTTTGTGACCACCTAGGGGGTGGGATAGGGAGGGTGGGAGGGAGATGCAAGAGAGAGGCAATATGGGGGTATATGTATACGTATAGCTGATTCACTTTGTTATAAAGCAGAAATTAACACACCATTATAAAGCAATTATACTCCAATAAAGGTGTTTAAAAAAAAACCCAAAACACTAATAGAGTTAAATTTGATCAGAAGTATATACACTTTTAGTTTTTGATTCAAATGTGAAGTTTAATTCACTTCTGAATGCTTCCTTATCTGATAGAAGTGAAAATGATAGCTACTTCATAAAGCAGTTTTAAGAATTAAATTAAATTAAATTAACCAATGATAAAGAGATTAACACAATACCTGGCACACAATAAATGATCAGTAAATGGTAGCTTTTATTAATGGTTAATGTTCATTGTGATTTTTCTGATTGGAATTTGAATTTTATTTTTTTGTCATTTACCAGTTTGTAACTTTCCATACTATAGTGAAGCATATGCTGTTTTAAATAAAAAATTTAACTTGTAAGGTATATTTTGAAAAAAACTATTATACATCCATTGAATTAAAAAGTAAAATATAGGGGCTTCCCTGGTGGCGCAGTGGTTGAGAGTCCGCCTGCCGATGCAGGGGACACGGGTTCGTGCCCCGGTCCGGGAAGAGCCCACATGCCGCAGAGCGGCTAGGCGCGTGAGCCATGGCCACTGAGCCTGCGCGTCCGGAGCCTGTGCTCCGCAAACTGGAGAGGCCACAACAGTGAGAGGCCCGCATACCGCAAAAAAAAA
>NW_006771828.1:927466-941459 GCF_000442215.2 Lipotes vexillifer
AAAAAAAAAAAAAAAAAAAAAAAAAAAAGTAAAATATAGAGTGTAAAATGAAATAAAATAAAATAAAATAATTCCAACTGGTTAAATTTAGTTAAAATAAAAGAATATCCTATCACCTCTTCAAAAAAAAAATCCCTATGGTGATGGTAGGCATAGAGAAAAGGTGTTTATAATACTTTGGGTCAAAGAATCAAAGAAGGAATAAGGAGTCTTTCTTTATATCAGATTCAGTTTTCCCATATGAACATTTAGGATACTAGAATTCTACAATTTGGCACACATAGGACAAGTGAAAAAAATTGGTGGTGAAAGAGAAGAATATTTTCCCTAAAATTTGTCTATTTTTAACTATGATAAATATTACAACAGAATAGCAATAAGCGAGAACTACAGAGGTTAAAGCCTATGGTTCTCCCCTCTACCCACTTTGGAATGAACTCAGGTGAAAATATACCTGCCAACTATTAAGAACATACACTTACAGATTAGTAAATTAGTTGAATTTAAACTGAAGCCGTCTGGTGGCATATTGAACAACTTAAATGTCTTTAAGTGTAGCTCCTTATTTATAAATCCCAGTAGTAATTTTCACTCCAAACAACATTTTTTAACAGCTTATTGAGATAAAACTCACATACCATACAATTCAACCATTTACCCTGTATAATTCAATATTTTCCAGTATAGTCACAAAGTTACACAACCATCGCCGTAATCTAATTTAAGAGAATTTTGTCTCCCTTAAAAGAAACCCCATACCCATGGGCTGTCAATACACATCCTCTCTGCCATCCCCCACTCAGCAAGCACGAATCTACTTCATGTTTCCATGGATTTGCCTGTTCTGGATATTTCATATACATGGAATCACACAATATGTGGTCTTTTGAGATTGGCTTCATAAATGTAGCATAATGTTTTCAAGATTCATCCATGTTGTAGCAGCTATCAGAACTTCATTCTTTTCTATATATTACTGAAAATATAAAATATTTTATATACTGCATTGAAAATATTAAATAACAATAATACATAGCACATTTTCTTTATCCATTCATCAGTTGATGGACATTGGGTTGTTTCCACCTTTTGGCTCTTCTGAATAATGCTGCTATGAACATTGGTATACAACTATCTGTTTGAGTCTATGTTTTCAAATTTGGGGGTTTATACCTTGGAGTGGAATTCCTGGATTATATAATTCTATGTTTAATCTTCTGAGGAAATGCCAAAGTGTTTTCCACAGTGGCTGCACCATTTTATATTCCCACTAGCAATACACAAATGTTCCAAGTGTTATTTTCTAGAGGTTGTTTGTTTGTTTGTTTGTTTGTTTGTTATGGCCATCCCAGAGTCTGTGAAGTGGTATTTCGTTGTGACTTTTGTTGTGTTCCCCTAGTGCCTAATGATGTTAAGCATCTTTTCATGTGTTTAAAGGCCAAGTATTTTCTTTAGAGAAATCTCTATTCAAATTCTTTGCCTATTTGTAATCGGGTTATTTGCCTTTTTATTATTGAGTTCTATGAGTTCTTTATATATTCTGGATATTTGTCCCTTATCTGATATATAGTTTGCAAATATTTCTTCCATACTGAGGGTTGCCTTTTCACTTTCTTGATGGCACCCACTGCAGCACAAAAGTGTTTGAATTTTAATGTGGTTTAATTTCCCATTTTTTCTTTTGTCACTTTTGCTTTTGGTGTCATATCTAAGAAGCCATTGTCTAACTCAAAGTCACAGAGATTTACTCCTATGTTTTCCTCTAAGAGTTTGGTTGTGTAGGTCTTACATTAAGTTGATGACCCATTTTGAATGACCCATTTTGAATGTGTGAAGTATGAGCCCAACTTCATTCTTTTGCACGTGAATATCCAGTTGTCTCAGCACCATCTGTTGGAGAGACTATTATTGCCCAATTGTTGAACTGTCCTGGTCCAAGTAACATATTATATCTTAAATAATTTGTATGTGTTTGAAAGCAAAATTAAGATATATTGCTCCAGATGCTTTACTGAGGCTCAAACAAAGGTTATTCATTTAAACATTTCAAATGAACCTGTGATTTCAACATAGCACCATGCTTAGCCTCAAAAGACACTCAAATTTTTTTGACAAATTAATGAATAAACATACAAACATCTTTGTCACTTTCTATTTTCAAAAACCAATTTATGTTTCTCTTCCTTCATTTTGACTTTGTACATTTTAATTACAAATTATAAAATTTTCAAATTGTATAAGACATGACATTGTTAAATTCACTAAATTCTTACTTGTGTCTATTTATTTTGCCTCTTGAGAAAGGTGTTACTATAAAGAAACTTGTTTAGAAGACTACCTATATTGAAATAGCACCTGACTTTAAGTTTGCTTGAAATTTTATTTTTATTTCTTACAAGTGCTATTTCTCAAACTTGACCGCAATCTGCTAGTAGCAACTGCAGATGACACACAAAATGCTTTATGAACTTACTCAATAAACAATGACATACAATGTGAAGGGGACAGTTACCATGCAATACTGAGCATTGGACCAGGCATTTTTACATATGTTAAGCCACTGGCCTGCGGTGGCAAAGTTAGTAAGCTACTGGCCTTGGATTCAAATCTAGATCTGTCTGACTCCAAGGACAACTTGCTGGCCTCTTTATCGCGTCCTTTGGAGATAGCAGTGATTGTGTTAGATTTCCCAATGAACATTTAATACATGTGTCTCTAGACATATAGACAGGATTTAGATTTATAATGGTTAACACTGAGGAGGCCCAGGGACACATAAAACTTTTTAGTTCAAAATGTATGCTCCGACCAATACTGTAATACAAATAGAACTATAAGAAACATAACAGAATGTGAAACATGACAGAATTTATTCATTTATTCTTCCTTTTATTCACTCATTCAGCAAATACTTAAAGAGAGTGACAATTATACTCTAGACGTTACCCCCGGCACTAAAGTTACATCCATAAACAATACAAAATTCCTGCACTCGTGGACCTTCCTTCCAGTGGATAGATACAGATAAGAAATACAAGCAACTAAAAATAAAATAAGCTCATTTTTGATGGTGAAAAAAAGCTATAAAGAAAATTCAAGAGGATGATGAAATGAAGAATTAGAAGGGAGAACGGCTACTTTGCCTTGGAGAGTCGGAAAAGGTCTCTATGTGAAGATGACATTTGCCAAAAAAGAAGAGAGGGTGCCAACCATGCCAAGATCTGGGAAGAGAGGGCTCCAGGCAGAAGGAGCAAAGAAAGCAAGTGAAAGCACATGGAGATGAGAGTAAGCTTAGCGGCTGCAGGAAGACATAGACGGCTCAGGGGATGGGACACAGCAGATGGGAACGCATGGTAGGAGGTGAAGTCTGGAAATAGGCTGCCATGGGGTCGTGCAGGCTCTTGTCAGCTGTGGTAAGATGTGTGGGTATCAGTCTAACGGCAGTGAGTGTACCTCACAGGATTAAAAGCAAAGAAATAGCATGGCCAGTGGATATGGTAGAAGTGGTCAGATTCAGGGCATAGTTGAGAGGTAGAAGATCTTGCTGAAGTTTCACCTGTACAGGTAACAGAAAGAAAAGCGTTATTCATTCATGAAACAAGGTCTCGAATTGTAAAACATAATTCATACTTGTATTTTTGTAAGACAAGAGAAAAAAAGTAAATTTCCTAACACAATTGAAATTTAAAGAAAAACTCTGTTCCCCTCTTTCCTCCTGTGGAGAATGTTGCCATCACCAAACAGTCGATTGTGCATTCCAACAATTCTAATCACACCATGTGATTCTAGGTATAGAACATTGTTCCACGAAAAATGGAAAGAATGAACTATTTTGCCGTATTCACTGAAGGCCTTTTCCTTTCAATAACTGTGTGTACTCCTAGTGGCCGACATGTCTGGGGGTACCTACCCCATCCTCAGCCTTTGTCTCTACAAACTAATCTTACCTATAATCCCACCCAAGGAGCCAGCCTAGATGGCCATGCTTGTACCATGTAATTTCATTTCTTTCCCCAAGGCCGCAGGTGATTGGGCCAAGATTGTCCAGGGCTGGCTAAGTTATTGGCAGATCAAAGGGTTGACACAACAAAGACAGAGCTCAGTGACTTCTGTAGCTCTAGGGGAGTGGAAACTGGAGGTAGCAGGCTGGGGCAAGGGTGGGACTTGGGAGCGGGGGAGGTGAGACCAGTATGAAGGCAGGAGAAAGTGGCAGACCGAAAAGCAGAATCAAGAGAGCATGCAGACTCAGAATTTGAGAAGTCCAATCCTTTGGGTGGGTATCTTGCAACCATAATTCCAGGCTGAGACACTTCTCTGCTCCATTTAAAATATGATGCCAGGACTCTTTCCAAGATGGCGGAGGAGTAAGACGCAGAGATCACCTTCCTCCCCACAGATACACCAGAAATACATCTACACGTGGAGCAACTCCTACAGAACACCTACTGAACGCTGGCAGGAGACCTCAGACCTCCCAAAAGGCAAGAAACTCCCCACGTACCTGGGTAGGGCAAGAGAAAAAAGAATAAACAGAGACAAAAGGATAAGGACGGTACCTGCACCCGTGGGAGGGAGCCGTGAAGGAGGAAAGGTCTCCACACACTAGGAGCCCCTTCGCGGGCAGAGATTGCGGGAGGCGGAGCGGGGAGCTTCGGAGCCGCGGAGGACAGCACAGCAACAGGGGCGCGGAGGGCAAAGCGGAGAGATTCCCGCACAGAGGATCGGCGCCGACCGGCGCTCACCAGCCCGAGAGGCTCGTGTGCTCACCCGCCGGGGGCGGGCGGGGCTGCGAGCTGAGGCTCGATTTCGGTTTCGGTCGGAGCTCAGGGAGAGGACTGGGGTTGGCGGCTTGAACACAGCCCGAAGGGGTTAGTGCGCCACGGATAGCCGGGAGGGAGTCCGGGGGAAAGTCTGGACCTACCCAAGAGGCAAGAGACCTTTTCTTGCCTCTGTGTTTCCTGGGGCGCGAGGAGAGGGGTTTTAAAAGCGCTGCCTAAAGGAGCTCCAGAAACGGGCGGGAGCCGCGGCTAAAAGCTCGGAAACCAGAGACGGGCGGGAGACGCTAAGGCTGCTGCTGCCGCCACCAAGGGGCCTGTGTGCGAGCACAGGTCACGGCCCCCACCCCTCTTCCGGGGAGCCTGTGCAGCCCGCCACTGCCAGGTTCCCGGGACCCAGGGACAATTTCTCAGGGAGAACACACGGCGGGCCTCAGGCTGCTGCAACGTCACGCCGACTTCTGCCGCCAATTCCACCCAAACGTGGTAGACAATTAAAATTTGTTTTACCTGATATTCTCCAACTAAAAACTGACTAGAAAGCATCCAAGTGAATCAATTAGTGAATGTGTCTTTGCTTAAGACTTTAATGTTTAAATAACACTTTTTAAAAATTAATAAACTTTATTTTTTAGAGTGTTTTAGGTCTACAGCAAAATTGAGCAGAAAGGAGAGAGATTCCCTGTGTACCCCTTCGCACACAACCTTCCCCCACCAACATCCCGCAGCACAGTGGATGGACCTACAATAACACCTCATCATCACATCTCACACTGTGTTTCTGGACAGAAAAATCAATACACCACATAAAAGAATCTTGTCCAACAAAGAGAAGAGATGTGTGGTTGCCAAGAAGGGGTGGGGTGGGGGAGGGATGGAGTGGGAGTTTGGGATCAGCAGATGCAAACTATCATATGAAAAATGGATAAACAGCAAGGTCCTACCGTAGAGCACAGGAGACATGATTCAATATCCTGTGATGAACCATCATGGAAAAGAATAGAAAAAAGAATGTCTGTATGTGTATCACTGAATCACTTTGCTGTACAGCAGAAACTAACACAACATTGTAAATCAAGTGTACCTCAGTTTAAAAAAAAAAAAAACAGAATCCTGTCCGGAAAATGGTGTAATTTTGCAAGGGCAGTTATGGAGACAAGATGTAGCCTCATTTTACAGATGAAGAAACTGAGGCACAGAGAAGTTAAGCAAGTTGCTTGAAGTCCCACAACTAATAAACGGTAAGAGCCAGTTCCAGGAGCCCTACTCTTACCCACTATGTTCTACTACGACTTTTCTCTCCCCGTAGGGTATCTTCTGGCCATCTCGACAGTCCGCGCCCTCAGCTACCTTCTGTGTCCCTCTGGACACAGGGGGACTTGGCCCATGGATACCCCTCTATAGCACTCAATTACCACCAGGCTGACATAAATTCAGACGTCGCCTCACCAAGCCCTGACCATCAGGTCGTTGAGTAACCAACCCTTTAGGCAATCTCCTCTCAGAACCCAAACGCTGCTTGCTAGCAGAGACCCTTCTGGCCTTGGAGTTCCTTATGACTTTGCTGGCAAATTCCTCTCTTCCTGATCAGGGTTTCTCTGCCTCACTGGTGGCAACAGAGACATACAGCTCACCCTGTTCCCACTACCTCTGGCTCCTTTCCTCTTTCCACAGTCCCTCAGGCCCACACTTATGTCCCCAGAGGTGGTATTTGGTGTTTCCACATCCTCATCTCCCCCTCCCCCTCTACATTGTGCAGTATAACACAATCTATTGACTTTATCTGTCAGGCCTCCCTCATGGCGTGTGACCAAGGCAGGCAGGGATCAGGAATACTGCCAAGAGATTCTTCTCTCACTCCATAAACCTGACTTTCCAACGCATGGTCTCTCTGAGGACAAGAGAATCCCACTTTGGAAATTAGGACCTGAATATTGACCCTTTTTATTTCTCTCTTTGACTTCCAAGCTGTACCATTCTCTGCCGCGATGCCATGGGGTGGCTTCAACTCTTCCAGCTCCCCCCTGAATTCCACACCTGTCAGTTGCCTTCACATGTTATTGGCCAAAGCAAGTCACGTGACTACACCTACCTTTAAGAGGGAGGGTGGGGAAAGTTGATTCTACCATCGGCCATTCTTAGGCAAGCAGATGCCTTGAACTAAGAAGAAAGTCGTTTACCCACACGAAAGTATTTCCAAAAAATTATCAACTTTCTCATTTTACAAATGAGAAGATAAAGACTTAAAAAAGATTAGAAAGACTGGCTGTTTCCTTAGAACACCTGAGTGGCCTGTTAGACACACAAAGGAGAGGGGACACTTAGGACATGTAGTGTCACTTGCTGAGCACGGCAGTTGGTAGGGCTTTGCTCAGATTTTCTTCCAGGTACGAGGTAGGATTTACTTCTCCACTCCCCTTTGAAGTGACGTATGGGCTTGTGGTTCTGGCCAATGAACTGTGGGCTAGAGGGGCACGCATCACATTTGGTGAGGCTGGAAGAGTTCAAGCATGCCCCCAGTGACTGTGAATGCTCCAGATGGTGGCTTTCCCATCACCTGGGACCCCGACTGAGGAGACACCAAAGCAGAGGCACCAGCAGATGTGTAATGTGACAGAGAAATAAAACTGCGGTTTCAAAGCACCGAGGTCTGGGGTGGGGGTTGTTACAGCAGCATAACCTAGACTATACTGTCTCTTAGAGAACTCCTTCTCTGACTCCTTTTCCTAGTAGCAGGTAAACTGAAAGCCTGAGTAAGAATCTGTGAAGGTTTACTCAGGCTGGATTAGGTAAGAGGCAAACTGACCCGGTAGTCATCGGAAGATTTATTCTTTGGGTAGAACAGAGAGAATTTTCCAGAATCTGTGGCACTCACTGGGTGAAAAAGGACACATTCCATTTAAAAAAATGTATTTTATTCAAGTATAGTTGATTTACGGTGTTAATTTCTGCAGTACAGCAAAGTTATGCCTATATATATGTTCTTTTTTGCATTTCAATAGTCCTATAGAATTTGGCAATATCTTTCTTTTGACACAACTTCATTTTATAAATTAAAAAAATTTCTTTAATTCATTTTTTCTTGAAGTATAGCTGATCTACAATATTGTGTTAATTTCTGCTGTGCAGCAAAGTATTTCAGTTATATTGTACATATATATACATTCTTTTTTACATTCTTTTTCATTATGGTTTATCACAGGATATTGAATATAGTTCCCTGTGCTCTACAGTAGGACCCTGTTGTTTATCCATTTCTGTATATAATAGTTTCCATCTGCTAAACCCAAACTCCCAATCCACCCCTCCCCTTTGCCCCCTCCCCTTTGGCAACCACAAGTCTGTTCTCTATGTCTGTGAATCTGTTTCTGTTTCATAGATAAGTTTATTTGCGTAATATTTTAGATTCCGTATACAAGGGATACGTGCCGTTTTTGAAGCTAGTTATTATTCCACCGTGATGTGTTTTCCTGTATTTTTATATTTAAAACAATCCTGATAGAGAAACTTGATGCTGAAACCTTGGGAGCCAAAGGTGAGGACTGCTTTCACACCTGGAAAGGGGGGTTTATTCAACAAGGGAAGGCTCAGGGTTCCTCCTCTCTGATTGCCCCTCGGAGACTGTTCTTTTGTGCTGTAACTCCTGAGACTCCTGAGCGACACTGAAGCAGAATCCTCAGTGGCACACCTGAACCAGCTCCTCTGTTGACACTGCGTGGCGGCCCTGCACAGCCCACATGCTGCAAGGCTGGTATTTGTCAGCAGCCGGCTGCTTCACTTTCTACAACACTTAAGGAACAATTTCACAGCCATTACCACCCTGCAATCACGACACTGTCTGGAAGCTAAGTACTAAGCTGGTTGCAAACTACAAAGCAATCCAGGCAGACACTTTGATAAATAAGGAGGGACAGCTTGTACATTTTAATCAGTTGACTAAAATCTCCATTCAGCTTCACTTTCATCACCTCAGTCCACTTGGTGTTTAGCAGATACGGGAGATTGTCTTTTCCAAAGATGACCCCCAAGAGCATCTCTCTCTGGTCCTATATGCCCTTCCTACACCGTGAGCTTGTCTCTCCTTCCATGAAGGAGGAAGGCTTGCATGGAGGGTGAAAGAGATGCTACGAGACTGTGAATTAGGTCATAAAAGATCCATCAGCTTCCACGGTCTTCCCATGATGCTGAGGCCCCCTGAGCAGTCTGAGACCGCCATGCTGTAGGGCAGTCCCACCGCTAATGAGGCCATGCGCCAGGGTCCTGGCTGACAAGCCCAGCTGAGGTCCAGGCAAGAGCAGGCATCCAACATCAGGCATGTCTGCAGTGAGACTTCAGAGGACTCCCTCCATCAGTGGGTCTTGTCTGACCTCTTTGAAGCCTTCCTGGTTGAAGCCTCAATCATCATGGAGCAGAGACAGTTACTGTGTATACAGCAGTCCCCAGAGCCTGACACACAGAATCCACAAACATAAGAAAATGATGACTGTTACAGCATTAGGTTTGGGGTGCTTTGTTATGTAGCACAAGAAAATACAACAGCGTCCTGATGCAAAACTGGAAAACCTTTGCCCGCCTGTCCTTGGTTTCCATTGGAGGCTAGGCTCTACTTGGGAAGGTGGGTCTCTGCTTCGGAAGTCATAAATGGCAGCCCATGGACTGAATTTAGCCTACAAGTCTCTTGTCTGACAACGTTTTATGCCATTGTGAAAATCTGAACCAACTGTTTTAAAATTAAGACATTTCTGGGACTTCCCTGGGGGTCCAGTGGTAAAGAAGCCGCCTTCCAATGCAGGGGACGTGGGTTCGATCCCTGGTTGGGGAACTAAGATCCCACATGCCGCGGGGCAACTAAGCCCACGCGCCACAACTACTGAGCTTGCGCGCCTCAGCTAGAGAGCCTGTGTGCCGCAACCAAAGAGAGAAAAACCCTCACGCCACAACTAGAGAGAAGTCCACGTGCCGCAAGGAAAGAACCCGTGTGCCTCAACGAAGATCCCGCGTGCCGCAACTAAGTCCTGATGCAGCCAAAAATAAATCAATCAATAAATAAATAAAATTAAGGCATTTCCTTTAAAAATCCACATCATTGGCTTGTCTTGAAACATAGTATTGATATAATAATACTTGATCTGCTGCCTTAAACACCAATCGGCTGAGACCGCCACCTGTAAATAGTACACGTGTTCTTCAGTTATCCATGGTCTCCACCATCCCCTAGTGATCTCCAAACACAAACGTCTTTCTTACACCCAACCAACCTGAATTAATTCACTCAATTTTATTACCTGCCCATCCCCTGAAGGCAACTGAGTTTGGGACCCCTGCTTTTGCCCTTGGAATTAACAAAGGGTCTGATGCTGCTTTTGCATCAGCAACTATAGAGTCTAATGATTTAAGTACAGTCCTGTGACATTAAACAACAAATGGAACTCAACATCCTCTGATATTTTGGTTGAGGTGATGAATATATTACTGGAAGGACAGAAGTAACATACATGGGCAGAAACAACACTAAGTCCTCTTCTGACTGCGAAGTCCTTCTACAGAGATTAGTGAGGCTTCTCTCCTGCTCTAAATTCCTTCCCATAACATTGGAAAGGAACATGTTTGTTGAGGCCTGAGAGTCAATGAATAAACTGTGTTTGGAAAGAAACATCACAAAGAAAGGAGGAAGGTGAACCCATGTGTTACATGGACAACTTCCAGACAAACCATTCTCCCTATTCCTGACGCAGTCCCTTGAATTATTCTCTCCTCTAGCCCTTCTGTGACTTAAAACATCCAGTCTTCCAAACAGTGTATTCTCCCCAGCTATTTTACCGTCTCTCTGTGTCCTTCCAAGACACCAAATATCCCACCAGTTCTTAGGCTGCCAGTGAAAACAACGCCAATAGGAACTGCACCGTGTCACTAAACCCATCACAATGCCTTCCTGCCCAACTTGGAAAGAGAAGCTGATTATACAGAACTTAGACTCACTGTTTACTGGGGCTCAACAGTCCAGTGGCACTGATGTAGAGCTGGCTGGGTAGCAGCCAGATTGAATGCATAAGAAAATATTTAACCTACAATACAGCATATTTGAATTTGAGGATGCCCTAATGAAAAGGCAGGTTTGTCCCAGGCATTACCTTTCAAAGAGCAAGCCTGCAGGTGGCATGACCTGGGTCTGCAGCCACAGAATCACCCTGCATTGACACCCTGGCAAGACGGTAACTTGAGAAGAGTTGGATTGTCTACTGGGTAAAAGAAGTGTCAGGCCTTGTGAAACACTCACAAAAAAGCTAGGGAAACAAGAGACATTTATGGCAAAGGTATTGATCTATAAAAGGACATTAGATTGTCATCAGAAGAAAAAAGACTTTTAGGACTTTTGAAAATGTATTTTGTAGTTCATGTTTTATTTCTATTTCAAATTAATTAGCAGAAGAAAGTGGATCTCATGATCTGACAGTGCCCATGACTTTTAAGGTTCTTAATGTGATTCCGCTAACCTACGTCAAATCTCCCCTAGAGTCTGAACAAAGTGAAAAGAGGAAAGATAAAGAAAATAAACTTGCTTATGATATAGATTTAAGTGAAGAGATTTTTTTCTGACATTATAGTTTTAATTGTTTATGCTCCTTCCTGTAGATAATATAGATGAAAATAAGAAAGAGGGAAGAGATATGGGAACATATATATATGTATAACTGACTCACTCTGTTATAAAGCAGAAACTAACACACCATTGTAAAGCAATTATACCCCAATAAAGATGTTAAAAAAAAAAAAAAAAAAAAAAGAGTCATGTACCACAATGTTCATTGCAGGACTATTTACAATAGCATGGTCATGGAAGCAACCTAAATGCCCATCGGCAGACGAATGGATAAAGAAGATGTGGTACATATATACAATGGAATATTACTCAGCCATAAAAATGAACGAAACTGGGTCATTTGTAGAGACGTGGATGGATCTAGAGACTGTCATACAGAGTGAAGTAAGTCAGAAAGAGAAAAACAAATATTGTATATTAATGCATATATGTGGATCCTAGAAAAATGGTACAGATGAACCAGTTTACAAGGCAGAAATAGAGACACCGATGTAGAGAACAAACGTATGGACACCAAGGGGGGAAAGCGGCAGGGGGTGGGGGTGGGGGTGTGATGAATTGGGAGATTGGGATTGACATATATACACTAACATGTATAAAATGGATAATTAATAAGAACCTGCTGTATAAAAGAATAAATAAAATAAAATAAAATAAAATAATAAAATAAAATAAAATATGATGCCATTTACATCTACTGGGCTTTATTTAACTTTTATTAAGAACAAATCTACTGCAAGACCTGGCTGTAGGGTGGCCACGGGGGGATACTGTTGACAACTGGCCTGTCTTTTCCATTTCAGTGAAACAATAATTCTGTCTCAGTATCACTCTTTCAAGACAGCTTCAGACCGCCAATGTCCTAAAACCCTCGGTGGCTCTGAGAAAGGGAAGACGGTTAGAAATTACAACTCCCTTTTCCAGAAACACTAACAGATATTCCAGGCCACTTAAAACTTCTGTGACGGGGCTTCCCTGGTGGCGCAGTGGTTGAGAGTCCGCCTGCCGATGCAGGGACACGGGTTTGTGTCCCGGTGCGGGAGGATCCCACGTGCCGTGGAGCGGCTGGGCCCGTGAGCCATGGCCGCTGAGCCTGCGCGTCCGGAGCCTGTGCTCCGCAACGGAAGAGGCCACAACAGTGAGAGGCCCGCATACCGCAAAAAAATAAAAAAAATAAAACTTCTGTGACGGCCACCAAACTAACAGCAAAAACTGCGAGAGAAGACATTTTTTCTGGCCAACTTGATTTGATCCAGCCCTCACTTGCTAGTTGAGATTAGAATATGTTGGGTGTTAAGATTTTGTATATGAGAGTTACAAGTGCGTTATCACCCCTCTATCATGGGGCCAAAATAAGAAGAAAACGTGAAGGGCTAGCACTCTAAATGTGTGGGAACCTGATAAGGAAAAGGAAGTCTGCAATGTGTGTCCACAGATAAATTTCACCAAGTGTAGCAAAAATCAAATAATAAATATTCTGGGCACCAAAAGTTCTAAAATAGAAACAAGGACAATATGATGTATTTTTAGCTGTATATTCTCACACAGACTATATTTCCAAGTATTATATATTCTACACATATATGTACACACATTCATAAAGAAAGAGCTGCAAAAAGACACACCCACCGATGAGAGCAGTGGTTGCCTCTGGGGAAGCCATCAGGGGACAGGAGTGGTCGGAGGGAACCTGGGCTTTAGCTATAATGTCTGAGCTTGTTTTTTACAACAAGAGTTGCTTATATAATTAAACATACTTTTAACTGCTTGAGGAAAATATGAAAAAAGGCTTGAAAAGGAAAAAAAAAAAAAAAAGGAAAAAACCACATCATAAGAAACTGTGCTTCATGCAGCAGAGCAACTAAGCCCGCGAGCCACAACTACTGAGCCCACGTGCCGCAACTACTGAAGCCTGCGCACCTAGAGCACGTGCTCTGCAACAAGAGAAGCCAGCGCAATGAGAAGCCCATGCACCCCAACGAAGAGTAACCCCTCTCGCCGCAACTAGAGAAAGCCCGCGTGCAGCAACAAAGACCCAGTGCAGACAAAAATAAATGAATAAATTAATCAATTAAAAAAAAAGAAATTGTGCTAATGTGAAAATAGTTGCAAAAGACAAGGGTGTGATGCTGCCCTGTTTCCCAACCCGTAATCTATGGAAATCGTGGCTAAAGGCTCACATAACCAAGCAACCAGATTCTGACGCAAAACGTCTGCAGGTCCCCGTCGTCCACTGTTTCACTGAATTGGGGAGGAATAAGATGTATCTAAACCCGCTACATGGGCAAGCTGCATCAGTAGAGAATGCTAGGTTCCAGGACAGTTTACGTTCTCAACAAAAGATGGACTGTCCGAGCTCTTTCTCACTGATCTTGTTAAAATCTAAAAAGAGGGCTTCCTTGGTGGCGCTGTGGTTGGGAGTCCGCCTGCCAATTCAGGGGACGCGGGTTCGTGCCCTGGTCCGGGAAGATCCCACATGCCGCGGAGCGGCTGGGCCCGTGAGCCATGGCCTCTGAGCCTGCGCGTCCGGACGCGTCCGGAGCCTGTGCTCTGCAACGGGAGAGGTTACAACAGTGAGAGGCCCACATACCGCAAAAAAAAAAAAAAAAAAAAAAAA
>NW_006771828.1:942727-961539 GCF_000442215.2 Lipotes vexillifer
AAAAAAAAAAAAAAAAAAAAAAAAATCTAAAAAGATGTGCCTGTCAGAAAGTTGGTTATTGACATACATATACTAATATGTATAAAATAGGTAACTAATAAGAACCTGCTGTATAAAAAAATAAATAAAATTAAATTAAAAAAAAAAAAGAAAGTTGGTGAGAGCTTAGCTGCAGTGGTAGTACTGATAAGGAATCCTCACTTCAAACCCTGAAAATCTACTGCAGTAAGTTAGCAGTGGACAAACAGGAAACAGCAAATGGCAGATGATCTGTTCTAAACATCACTGTTATCAAATATGAAATCATTATCTGCCTTGTCATTGCTTAATCCTTTCATACCACCTGAAGTTATACAATACATAACTGAAATTTCTAACCTTACACCAAAAATTTCCCCAACCATTTATCAGAATACGAATCACAATTTCAAACCATTCTTTTTTAAAAAAAAGAAAAGATAAGAAAAAAGAATAGTGAGAAATGTACTTACTTGTGTGCCAGATATCTCAAAGTTTTCCAAAAGCATGAGCTAATCTAAAAATGTTCTAGAAGCACAAGATGAACTCACACTTTTCCCATGTACCTTACAGACATCTTGCCAACCTTATTGAAGGTGTTCAGAAGGAAAATCTGATTATGATTTTCGTGAGAAAATCAAAGGTCACTCTGAAAAAATACATGAAATGTTAGGGAAATCTTCAGAATGTCTAGGAGGAGAAACATAAAAAGAAATTTCCCTTGGAATTCTTTTTTTCTGTTTTTGAATGGAAGAAAACACAAATAAATAATTGAAGACACCAATTTTTTAAATGCACTCTTTTATTCGATGTGCTTTTGGGTACACCACTGAACCACTGTAAATAGGGTGAGGAACTTCCAATTGGCTTTTCATTATTGATATCAGCTTTGCGCACTGTGTTCTTTTAGACTGCCCCGTGGGCCCCAAACCACACATGTGCACAATGGCAGAGACACCTAGGAGGCACTGCAGCTTCCAAAGCAAGTAGGGCTGGCTAACTGCACCATGTCAGAACTGAACCCACGACCCTGGGATCCTCAAGGCTATAATCAAAAGAACTGATAATCAACCAATAACTGCTCAGATAAAAGCCGTTTTCAAAGATAATGATGAGATGAACAGTATACCGAATAGCAGAGTATAAAATCAAATTTTGCTTTCAAATCATGTCCAAAATGCTATTTTGGTTGTTGTTTTTAAATCTCAGATAGCTTTCGGTGCAATAATTTTAAATGTGTTTTTTAAACCTAAAGTTTTATTTATGTGGATTTTAAAAGTCTAAGCTTTCAAAAAGTAGTCTGTATCAAAATAGGTTTTTAAGACTCTGAGTTAAGAATTCATTGCTATGGGATCTTGAATGAGCTACTGATCAGAAAGGATTGGGTAAGCTAAGGTAGGGACAAGTTAGTAATTAATAAACTAGTAAGTTAGTAAACTAATAACTTTTCTACTGAAACAGAAAATTAAAAGCAACCACAAAGTTCAACACAAACGACCAGCAACATTTGGCTGCATAAATAATGGTTCTGTCCCTCAGTAGATCCCCAACAACACAGGAGCCTGAAAAACCAGGACTGAGGAACTGTGATGGTTAATTTTATGTGCTAATTTAGCGAGGCCGTGGCACCCAGATATTTGGTCCGGTACCAGTCTGGACATTGCTGAGAAGGTATTTTTTGATGATATTCACATTTAAATCAGTAGACTTAAGAGTTAAGCCGTTTATCCTCTGGTTGTGTGTGGACCTCATGTGACCAGTTGAAGGCCTCGAGAAGACAGAGTTTCCCCAGAAGCAGACGTAATTCTGTCTGCAGTCTGTCTTGAGAACTAAGCTGCAGCACCAGCTCTTGCCTGGGTTTCCAGCCCACGCTGCAGCTTTGGACTTGCCAGCTCCTACAATCACAGGAGCAATTCCTGCAACTCTCTCTCTCTCTCTGTTTATCTATGCTTTACATACGTAGGTACATAAAAGAACCAAAGAGAAACACTTTCTCTCCTGCCTTTGCAGGTTTTCCCGCTAAAAAAAACCATAAAGACAAATACCTCTCCTAAGGTTACTTTTAAATATGTGCATTTCCATGAAAAGAGTGAAGGCGAAGACTTTGGATTCATTTACACAACAAATGTTTACGGAGCACCCACTACACAGCAGACCCTGCACTGTCCCGGTTCCCATGGGGATGCAGCAGAGAACAAAAGAGACTCAACCTCAGCCCTCGCAGAGTTTATCACCCAGTGGCAAGATACACATAATAGAAAAATAAATAAATGCATAACGGATTCAATGGTATTAGTGCCAAGAAGAAAAATAGAGCAGGAAAGGGAGATGGGGAAGAGGGTTGCTGTTTTATAGTGATCAGGGTGGGCCAAGAGGGTATCTGTGGAGGAGAAATACCAGGCGAGGGAACACAGGTGTAAATGTCCGAGGTGGGGGTGTGCCTGGTGTGTCCACAGGGCAAGGAGGCCAGTATGGCTGGAGCAGAGTCATCCAGGCAGAGGAGAACAGAAGACAAAGCCTTTCTCTGAGTGAGGTGAGAAGCCAGTAGAAGGTTTTGAGCAAAGGAGTGAGGTGATCAGACGTGATTTGGGGCAATTACTCCGGCTGCTCTATGGAGAGTAGATTATGGGAGGACAAGCCTGGACTAAGGGAGACCTTGAAGACGTTATACTTCAGGCAGGAAAGGATGGTGGCTAGAGTCATTGGGTAGGAGATATGCAATCCATCAGCGCATGGGCGGCAGAATTCCAAATTAGAGCTGCTCCTCTTTGGGAACATCAAGGTCTGAAGGCTACAGCTGATTATGGCACAGAGGGGTGACCAGTGCTTATGCATGAACCCAAGTAAACGTTCTTGGAAGTTCCTGAGTGGGGGGCAGGCAGGAGGATCTATCAGAGACTTTGCAACCACAATGACCCCTTTATAATCACAGCTAAACTATCCAATGTTCATGGCTGTGGAGAAAGGATGTGGGGCAAAGGGGACATAGTGTCTCTGTAGTCTAGCAAAGGGAGCAATGGCTTCTCTAGTCTGTCTCTAGAATTATCCCAGAGAGGCAACATGTTGGCTGTTTTCACATTCAGTCCGTTGCAGGGCACAGACATCCTTATAACACAGAGGGATACAACAGACTCTCTTGGCTTGATGGCAACAGATGCTAGGATCACCCACCTTAATCTCCTTATCCTGATTCCATGCTCCACTAACAACCTGATGCATAGTTTACTAATTACTAGAGTTCCCACACTAGTGATCATGAACTTCACAATTTGCTTGATACCTATGCTTTTCATTGTAAATTAATAAACCGGTTCAAAGTTAGAATTTAGTGAATGCCATGAGTCTAACTGATGTGAATCAATCCCCTTGAATCTGAATGCTTAGAAAATTTCAGGTTTGTGTGTCTTGATAAACTGAGGAACAGACTCTGAATCCCTGGCAATGCTGCCCTGAGAAGTTCGGCATAAATGGTGGGGTGATTTGAGTTGTCCTTTGATGAGAGAATAGGAGTTTGCTAGGTGAAGAATTCAGGTGGAAAGCTGAAAGAATGAAATATGCAAAACCACAGGGGCAGGAAAGGGAACATTGTGTTCACATAGTTGTTTAACATCCACTAAGCAGAGACTGAGCATTTGAGCAATGTTGAGATACGTCTGGAAAAGTTGTTTGGGGTCCGATTATCCTCCAAATACCATAATGAGAAGTTTGGATTCTCTCCTAAGGCCAGGGAGAGTGAAAGCTATCTGTGAGCAGAACTAGAATGCAGAGGAATATACAGTTGTTTTAGAAAATGTCTCTGGTGATGGTGTGGAGGATGGACTGGACAGGAGAGAAATTGGATGTACTGGGATGTGTGAGAAAGAGTTTACACAGGAAATGACATGGACCTGAACAAAGGTGAGGGTGATGGGTACAGAATGGAAGCAGAACCAGCAAGACAACACAAAACGAACCATACATGAATATTAATAGGGAAGCGCCAGTGGGTAGCTTTAGCTTAGTCAAATAATTAGACAGCAAGATCGTTAACTGAGATAGGGAAGGGAAATGGACAAGTAGGTTCTGGAGGGGGATATATTGAGTTCAGTTTTGAACATGTTGATTTTGAAATGGTCATGAGTCATCCAAATGGAGAGGTCCAGAGGCAATGGAAACAGGTCTGTGGTTCAGGAGAGCTGTGTGGGCAAAGCTGTAACTTTGGGATTTGCTGTAGGTGACAAGCAAAGTCCTAGAAGTTGATCATTTAGAATATAAATTAGAATTTGACAGTGTGAGGAAAGAGTCAAATGAATAGAATGCCAGATTAATCTAGAATGCCAGTTACCTCATGTGATTGTCCATTCAAAAAACTCCAGTGGGAGAGATCTTAGAAGTTCTCATCACACACGCATAAATCTGTAACTATGTGAGTTGATGGATGTACTTGACTTACTGCACTAATCATTTCACAATATATACAAATACCAAATCATGATGTTGTACACCTGAAACTAATATAAAGTTCCATGTCAATTGTATCTCAATAAAAAGTAAACAAATAAATAATCAAGTTTATCTCTGCACACCAAAAAAAACCAAACAAACAAACCAAACACTTCAGTGGTTCCTCATTGTTTCTTACACCCTCTTCAGCCTGACATTTGATGTTTGACCAGGATAGGTCATCCTCATCCTTTCCATCCTATAACCACCTCCCACCCACTTTAGCAGAGATGGACTTCTCACTGTTCTACATGCCAAGCCATTAGGCTGACTGGTTCACCATCTGCCTTCTCTCAGGTAATCAACCCCACCTGTCCTTCAAGGTCAAGTTAATTTCCAAGACTTCTATGAAAAATGAGGAAGAAGAGGAAGTGAAAATAATTACTAAACAGTTTTGTCTATTTTACCTTACAGGTGGGCTAGAAAGAAGAGAAGGGGAAAATGGTTACGGAAATAAATAACAATGTCTCTGTGAAGGTAGAGATCAGTAAATAGACACTTTTGACAACTATCATTCATGAACATGTATTTACATGCTTTTGATATTGAAGTTTCCTATTTACTTCAAACAGTAATGTCTTGTTTTTACAGTAACAGCACCTCCTGGATTCAAGGTTTACAGCTTTCTGCTGAATATGTGAACAGTTGCTATATGACAGGTTTTGGTCTCAGCTTTGCAATTCAAGCACTAGAGAAAAATACGTGGGGAGATTTTTGAAATTACCCACACTCCTAGAGATTCTGTTATCACTTCCCTTGGGGGCTACGGCCCCTGCCTGAGAATCCCTGGCTTGTGAGTCTTCTCACAGATGGATGCGCCACTTGCCTCAGGTGTGGGTTTGCGAATCACTGCAGAGCATGTGGAGTGGGAAAAGGCAGACCTCTGACAATACCTCAGGTTGGTTATCCCTAGTGAAAAAGTGAATCCCCCAAATGAGAGCAATTAATTGGGTGACTCCAGTTCGTCAGGATATAAAGAATAACCCCCCAAAAGTATTAAATAATATAAGGAAATTGTCCCCCAAATAGTCACACAAAAATTTGAAAAATATCTAAGAAATGCAATATCAAAGTGAAAATAAGCCAGCAGCCTGTCTCCAATCTGTTGGGTGATATATTTAGCATATTTTATAATTAAATAAGCTGACTTGAAAGTTGTTTTGAAAGTCTAAACTACTTAGTTTTCCTCATAAGACTGCATGGCACTCTGTATCTTCCTCATCGGTGATCATATGGATGAGGCTGTGTCCTCCAGAGAGGCGAGCTGTATTTCCTGCTACACTGCGTTAATAGCACTTAATGATATGGATACAGTTTCACTGGGGCAGTCATTTTTTTATCCAGTTTATGAACACCAAACAGTCCCAAGCTGTTCTGATGACTAATGCCCTCATGTATTATTGTTCAATCAGAGCCAGGATAGCCAGTATTTATTTAGCATCTTAAATTTTAATGGCTTTGTGTTTATTTTTATTAACAAAAGCAAATAGAGCTCTTTTTTTGTTTTTTTTGAAGATGTTGGGGGTAGGAGTTTATTAATTAATTTATATATTTTTGCTGTGTTGGGTCTTCGTTTCTGCGCGAGGGCTTTCTCTAGATGTGGCAAGCGGGAGCCACTCTTCATCGCGGTGCGCAGGCCTCTCAGTATCGCAGCCTCTCTTGTTGCGGAGCACAGGCTCCAGATGCGCAGGCTCAGTACTTGTGGCTCACGGGCCCAGCCACTCTGCGGCATGTGGGATCCTCCCAGACCAGGGCTTGAACCCGTGTCCCCTGCATTAGCCAGCAGATTCTCAACCACTGAGCCACCAGAGAAGCCTGCAAACAGAGCTCTTTGAAATAAGTAGGCAGTTGGCTCTGAGGAAAGATACTAAGGTACCAAAAGTTCAAATTCTAACCCAGAATTTTAAAATCAGAGGAGACTTGGGCCATTCCTTCCGTTGTTGACTCCCACTTTGGGTGCGTAACAGAATCACATGGGGAACTTGTCCAACATATGGATCCCCAAGCTGGAAAGTTCTCCTGAGTTCCCCAAATCTGCAACTGAAACAGAACTCAGGATGATCCTTGAGCTCCAGTGTGAAACTTACTGGCCAACCCCCTCACTTACACGTGATGAACCTGAGCCCCAGGGAGGTTAAAGGACTTCCCCAAGGTCACACACCTGGATGAGGACTAATGACGGCCAAGGGAAGAACTGATGTAGCCTCACTCTCAGCTCTGGGCTCTTCACCTCGACTCCCCGCCCGTCTAGACTGCCCTCCTCCTAGGTCCCCAGGGCAGGACCAGTCACCTCTCTAGGGCTTCCAAGAAGGAACATTCACAGACAGTTCTCTGCGGGTGCCGTGGACCAGAAGGAAGTTACCTCTGTGACAATAGCAGGAGAAAGGCTGTCACCTTAAGGAGAGGACAAATGATGCAGGCACCAACGGAATATTAAGGCCAAGTGCCAAGGGCTTGGTGAGACAGACAGAGACCCCTCTGAAATGGCAAGTTCACTCATGGACTCAACGTGAATAAAATTGTAGAAAATAAAAATAAAAATAAAAAAAATCCATTTTGAGTTTATTTTTGTATATGATGTTAGAGATTGTTCTAATTTCATAATTTTACATGTAGCTCCCCAGTATTACTCAGCCATAAAAAAGAATGAAATAATGCCATTTGCAGCAACATGGATGGACCTAGAGATTATCACATTAAGTGAATTACGTCAGAGAAAGACAAATATCATACGATATCACGTATATGTGGAACCTAAAAGAGGACACAGGGCTTCCCTGGTGGCGCAGTGGTTGAGAGTCCGCCTGCCGATGCAGGGAGCGCGGGTTCGTGCCCTGGTACGAGAGGATCCCAAGTTTCGCGGAGCGGCTGGGCCCATGAGCCATGGCCGCTGAGCCTGCGCGTTCGGAGCCTGTGCTCCGCAATGGGAGGGGCCACAGCAGTGAGAGGCCCGCGTACCGCAAAAAATAAAAATAAAAAATAATAATACTAAAAAATAAAAGAGGACACAAATGAACTTATTTCCAAAACAGAAATAGACTCACGGACATAGAAAACAAACTTATGGTTACCAAAGTGGAAAGGAGGGGATGGATAGATTAGGAGTTTGGGATAAACATATACACCCTTGTATATATAAAATAGATAACCAACAAGGACTTACTGTATAGCACAGGGAACTAGACTCAATATTTTGTAATAATCTATAAGGGAAAAGAATCTGAAAAAGCATATATATATATATATATATATATATATATATATATGAAAAGTATATATATATATATATATATTTCAATTGAAAAATGAAATTAAATTTAAAAATAAATAAAAACAAAATTTGTGCTCCTGGTAACAAAATCTCAGAAAGGCCCAAACTTACTTATCTTTCTGAATTTGTTTCTTATCTGTAAAAACAGTATGTTAAACCTACACACTATGCAGAATTATTAAGAATATAGCGATATTATTTGAACAGTGCTTCAGGCAGTCCTGGCACACGGTAGACACTCAACAAATGTTATAATTCTTAAAATATTATTATGTGGTGGGAGGGCCGGGGAGATTAGAATTACAAACATACCAGAGTAGAATTATTGATCCCTCCCATCACTAGAGTGCTGTACAAATTACAACGCATGGCAGATAGAGGATATTAGAAAGATTTAGGAGTTTTAAGAGAGCGCCTGTGTATAATAACACGAATGGAGCTCATGGAATATAATGTAGAACAAAGGAAGTAATGCTGAACAAAAACAGCCACAACCCAAAATATATTGCTTGGGAAGGCATAGTCAGGAGGCAGAGCTAGAAAGCAAAGCAAGGAATTAACAAAAACACCAGGATAGTCGTTCCCACTAAAGGGTACAGGGTGAGGGCGTTGCCATGAGGAAAGGCACTTACATTGCTGTTCCCTTTAAAACTTTTAAGTCTCTTTTTGTGTTCTATCTGTTTCTATGTATATATGTTATATTTCACAATAAATTTTTTCAAAGATTTTTCAGAAGCCCGAAGGATGTACTGGAGGTTCCTAGTATAGGTGCTGGGTTGCCTTTCCATGTGGACTGCTAAGATTACAGAGTCCAGCTGTGCCGCGGGTTCGTGTAAATATTTGTCTGTGTACCGGCCCAGACGACTCACACCCCGGAGGTGTTGGGATGTTTAATTGCAAGGCACTTGATGGGAGGTTGCCAGGACCCATTCAACACTAAATATAGAGCCCATCTGAAATAATGTATGTCCTAAAGGAGAAGATAAGTAATTGTCTGAGTTTTACAAGGGCAAAGGCTTCATTTTGCCACCTAAAAAAATATTCCTGCATTTATTTTGTTTTAGGTGTGATTACCCAGGAACTAAACTAAAGCTTTAACTAAGACGTTAGAGGATGAAATTATAGTCAGTGGCTGTGGTTTATCATTTCATTATTTGAATTGATTCGCACAGTTTTGACACCTAGAAAAGACGGCTTTGGATGGTGTACCCGTGTGTGCTGTTTTAAGTTACAGCATACTTAAAAACTTAAAAACAATTTGGTATCAGAGTTGGTGACAACCGCTTCCACGAAACTGAATTCTTAAAATGTTTTTAATTTCCTGTGATTTAATATCTGAAGGCAGAAAATGGACCTAACTTATTAACATGTTACTTCAAAATTAATTATTTGGAATTACTTTAGTGAAGTATGCCATACAAACAAGAGAGTACAATTTATATGTACAGTTTAAAAAAATAATAACGAAGCAAACGCCCAAGTACCCACCACACAACTTACAAAATAGAACATAATCAAAATCTCTGTTCCCTTTCTCTCCCATGAGAGGCAAACACTATTTTGAATTTCGTGAATGTCACTCCATGCTTTTCTCTGCCATTTTACCACATGTATGTGGTACATATAATTATTCATATTGTTTAGTTTGACATATTTTTAAGTAATAAATAAATGAAGTCATGTAGCAGCATTCTTCAATAAATTTTCTTTATTCAGCATTACATTTTTTTAGATTTACCATGTTGACAAATGTATCCGTAGTTCATTTTCAATGTTCTATATTCAATTCTATGAGTATATACCATAAAGTACTCAGTCTTAAATTCATATAAAAGGTATTTGGGCTGTTTCCAGTTTGAGGGTTTTTTTCTGTTACCTAATATGATGCTATAAACATTCTTAGACATGCTTTTTCCCTTGTGCAAATTTCTCACTAATGAATATCTGGCAGTGGAATTCCTAGATCATAGGTATTCATATCTCTAATTCGAACAAATAATGCCAAATTGTTTTTCCAAAGTGGTTGTACACGTTTACGTTCTTAAATGTCTGAATTTGCTTTTCACTCCCACTTACTCAGTTACAAACAACACAGCAGTAGTAACTTTCCCTTGTAGATTCTCTTGGTTACAAGCATTGGACGCAAACTCTGAAAAGTGACTAGGACTCACATAACCGGTCTATAGAAAGGGTGAAGGTAGGGTTGGCCTTGGGTGTGACAGGAAGCAGGAATTTGAATGCCATCAGGACTTTCCCTCTCGCTCTCATTTCTGCCCCGCAGTGACTGCCAGCCTTGCTTTCCCAGAGCAGCTTCTCCTCTGAGGAAGGGACACTGTTGTCTGTAATTCCAGATTCACTTCCTTCCAACATCTCAGCTCCAGATTGAAAAACCCTAACCAGAGCTGTGACTGGGCAAGCCCATTCCTTAGATTGGTAATCCCTGTGACCAGCGGGCAAGGCCCACTGATGGGCTCACAGGACCACTTATGTAGCAGACAGAGGGATGAGACAGCAAGCCAATGACAGATGTAAAATGTAAAGAATGACTATAACTGGGATGGTGGCTAAATAAAAGACATCTGAACCAAACCTTACATGACGTAAAGTATGACACGTGGAGACCAGAGCACACAAAGGATGTCACACCTGAGGACGCTGACTCTCCCACCGTGAGGCCAAGGAAGGTGCATCCCTCTCTCCAGGTGCCCGACTTCACCTGTGGAGGCGTCGCAGGTGGCAGATAAGGGGAGGGAAGGGACCTGGGAGCCAGAGTGTATCTTCTGTGGACTGAAGTTTACCTGAAAGGACTGTTCAGCTTTAGGACCAGAGTAAGTTTTAAATGTAATAGACTTGAAATGGGAATATTTTTCCTACTAATCAGAAGCTGGAGGCTTCAAATAAGAACAGACTTGTTATAGATGGAAATAAAGAAACCACATATGTTCAGCATAACTGCACTGTGGTGGGAGCCTGCATGGCTTTGAAGTTCCTGCTTCTGTTTTCTGGCTCAGGCGGAGCTGACACAACCCTCCTCTCAGCCCATTCTGGCTGAAGGTCCCCCAGTCTCTGCTTGGCCCCCTCTCTACCTCGGCTTAGGTGTCACAGAGCCTTACCATCAGGATGCCGCATGGAGTCAGCACCCTTGCACCTGGGGATGAAAAGACCAGGTGTATGAGATGTGACCAGGGTCCAGCCAATATTCCCTCATGCTTGCACTTTCCATGGATGCCAGTCTGACTCCACTGGCCAACTTGGTTTCTTGGCTGAAGACTTTGTCTGGCCACCAATGGCTACTCACGAGCACACGACAAGGCTGGAAATGGCAGACAATTAAGGTTCTTTGGGAACAGCCCCAAACCATTGACTGTCTGGGAGACAGTGGATAAAGACCCCAACTCCTTTGCCTCTGGTGTGGAGTCACCTGAGATATGTGCTCGAACATACTCTCCAGAGTCCCCAGCAGGGTCAGACCCCAATTGCCCACGTGGCAACTTGTGTGACAGCACACCTGTAAAATAATAGAAAACCTATGTAGTGCAAGTCCCCTACATACGATCGAGTTCCGTTCTGAGAATGCGTTCGTAGGTCCAATTTGTTCATAAGTCCAACTCATTTAGCTTAGGTACCCAACTAACACAATCGGTTATACAGTACCATAATGTAATAGGTTTATAATACTTTTCACACTGTACTACTGTACTCTATACAGTACTGTAAAGTACACAAAAGCACAACCAGTTGTAGAGGATACACGCACGTGACAACATACACCAGACACTTGAACTAATTTTCGTGATTGGACACACAACTGCACATTCGCATCTTTGAAAGTTCGCGACTCGATGGTTCGTATGTAGGGGACGTGCTATATTGGTCTCTGCCCCTGGTTTCTGGCACAGAGCTCCTGAAACCCTCGTAATTTCCTGAGTGATAAGAGGCACCAGGAACATTGTTTGCTCTAATATTTGGTCTTTGACTCTGGTTCCTGACATAGGGCTCCTGAATCCCTTGTAATTTCCTGGGTGACAGGAGTGTCTTTTGTTCCAATGAGGCAATGCTGAGTGAGCCCCTGAATGGCTCCTGGATGGGGCCTGGTCACCAGAAAGAACAAGCCATGATCAGAAGCTTGGAACTTCAGCCGTACCGCCACATTCTCTCGAGAAGGGAGAAGGGCTGAAAATGGACTTGATAATCGGTCATGCCTACCTGATGAAGCCTCCATAAAAATCCCAACAGTAGGGGTGTTGGAGGGCTTGCAGGTTGGTGAACACATCCATGGAGTGGGGTGCGGGTAAGGCAGCCCACCTCCAAGGGAACAGACGGCCTATGCTCAGGACGCTCCCAGGAATCTCTTTATTCAGCTGCTCACCTGTTATCTTTTATCACATCCTTTAAACTGGTAAACGTACGTGGTTCCCTCAGTTCTGTGAGCTGCTCTAGCAAGTTAATGGAACCCGAGGCGGGTGTCATGGGAGCCCCCGATTGGCAGCCACATCAGACAGAAGTGGTGGGTACCCTGAGGACCTGCTCCTTGTTTTTTTTTTTAAAGATTACCCACAATTACGTCTAATTCCACCAGACCCTTAAATATATATGCATCACATGTTTAGTATGGGGAAAACTCACTGTGACGTGGAGAAGGTAAAACTGTAAGGTTGGAAGTTCAAATAAAAAAAGCAAATAATATTACATACATACAAATAAATTATATAGTGCTTCCTTCTTGCCAGGCACTGGTGTGATCATATATTTTATGTGTATTAATTAACATATATAATTAATCGTCAAAACCATCTTTTGAGGTAGGTAATATTATTCTATCTTACAAATGAGACAACTGAGGCACACAGAACTTAAATAACTTTCCCAAGGTCATACAGCTCGGAAATGGTAGAGCCAGGAAGTTGTTTTGTTGTTTAGTTTTGTTTTGTTTTGGCCACGCCGTGTGGCATGTGGGATCATAGTTCCCCGACCAAGGATTGAACCCGTGCCCCCTGCAGTGGAAGCGTGGAGTCCTAACCCCCAGACCGCCAGGGAAGTCCCAGGATCTGTTCCTTGTGATTGGCACCTGAAGAGGGCTGGGGGCAGTCTCGTGGAACTGGGGGATCTGACACCATCCCCATTAGACAATGTCAGAATTCAGTTAAATTGTAAGACACCCAGCTGGTGCCTGGAGAACTGCTTGTGCATGGAAAGGACCCCACGTTTTTGGTGACCAGAAGTGTCAGAGTGAAGTGTTCATTGTGAGGAGTGAAGGAAACACACAGGAGAAGGTCTGTGGGTTATTCCAGCACTGCACCCTTATTGGCTTTCTTCCTTTATGTTTAACTTCTCCACTAACCTACTGGTGTTTCCTGGGAACACGTCCCAAATAAATCCTCCTGTTCCCAAATCCTTTCCTTGGCTCTGCTTCTGAAGGGCCACAAATTAAGACAACAGGGAAACACAACTTAAGAGCCTCTAAAAATGTGACTGTGCTATATCTGCATTGCTGTGGCCATGCCCCAGATTTCTGCAGCAGAGTCTGAGGTAAGCTCCTCTCAGAATCCCAAGCAGGAAACAGAAGCGAGAGCCCCCCACCCCTTCACCCTCGTTGTTCCTCGAGTAATCAGTGCAAAGTTAGGACACATGCTTCCTGAATCTCTTCCCTCTCTGGCTTCTCTCTCCTCCTTTCCTTGTTGGAACACAGGTAATTTTTTCTCGGACATTTCCTATATCATATCTTCCTTCTACTGTGGGAAAGCAGGCCTCCTGCTTATATAGTACAAAGGTTTTGACTACCATTGGCTGAAGGGGTATCCTTCTTAAACTCCATGAGAAATCTGTGTGCTAGGTCATCCTGGTTTAGCCCTTGGTATGTTAAAGGGGAAAGATTGAGCAATTTATAAAATGCTCTCTCAAAGCTTGTTGTATACACTTATTTTTTTCATTTCAGAAACTTTCACCTGTTTTTATCCTTCATTCTTTCTGAAACATCCATTTCCCTGATGGTAACATAGATACTGAGGAAAAATAGGGAGGAAAGAAACAAACAAAAGTCAAATGAAGAATACAGAGTTTCAGGACCTTTCCTAGCAAAATAGGTCAATTTCAAACAAATAGTTCTCCCAATATTCAAAGAAACTAATAGCAAGTTTCCCTTCCTGAAAAACTAACAGGTGATCAAAAAAGAGATGAAGAGAGAACCGGAGATTAATAAATTGAGTTTATGGAGCTCAGGAATTAATAGAAGAATAAAACAAAACTGTTACAGATGTGAACCTCCCATTAGACCCAACAAAAAGTAAAATAGATATGGATAAAAGCATAGTCAGGTACAAAGAGAATAGGCTTGGGGAAATAACAAAATGAAATGACAAAGAACAAAGAGATAAAACAAGAAAGAAGATGACAAATAGGGACAACATACAAATAATCGCTATCCTAGAAGAAAAGAGCACACGATATAGGGGGAAAAATCAAATGTATAACAATAAATGTTCCTGAAATAAAGATTCAAATCTATAGATTACAAAGACATAGCTTAGCCAACACTCCAGAAAATCTGACAAGGACTGATTAATCAGACAGATCCCAGAAAATGGATTTGAGGACGGAAGTTGTAGTAAGTTACACAGACAAGAAATAAGGAAGCACATGAACAAAATCAGCTGAAAGAAGAAAGAATAGGAGGAAATGAATTCAGGATATTGAGGATCCTGACATGTTGGAAGACAGCAGATCATGGCTGTTGAAAGGCTGGCTCTCTAGTTAGACCCCAGCCCTACCCTGTTACCCCGTGTCCTGACAAATTATTTAGCCTCTCTGTGCTTCAGCTTTCTTACCTTTAAAATGGTGATAGCAATAGCCATAACACATAACACAGTGAGACTGAAGACTGAGATGATGCACTTAATCCTCTTAGAAAAATGCCCAGCCCATACGAAGCACTATTAATTATTACTAAATCCAACAGAGCTTGGTAATTTTCTGAAGGTGGAGAGTCAGAGAGAGAAGGGAGAAACAAAGGTGATTCCTAGGCTTCAAGACTGGACAGTCATAGCCCCATTCATTATCAAGGAGAATACAGAAGAAAAGATTATAAAAAACATCCCCAAATATGGATTCATTTTGAACATTTTGTGATGGAAGCATCTTTGGACAGAGCTGTGCCATGGGCAGCACCTGGAGCTCTCAGGAGAGCAGTCAGGGCTGGGGGCAGATGCAGACATCTTTAGTGTGAGCTTGAAGCCAGGGGAGTGGGTAAGATTTCCTTTGTGATACACACAGGAGAGAAGGAAGGGGGTGAGGGTTGAGCTGCAGAACATCCTCACTTAGGGGCTGAGCAGAGGGCTAAGGTCTGTGACAAGGGACCAGGGGGATAGTTGGAGCAAAGCCACCAGGGCTTTGGAGAGCCTGAGTTCGGGAGCACAGATCAATGGTTAGCCTCTGTCAAAAGGAGGACACTCCTCCCACATGAGAGAAAGAAAACTGTAAGGATGTGTGTGGGAGCAAATAAGTTTGTAGACTGTAGTTGGTAAAGCTGAAGAGAGTTCCCATCTGATGCTTTGATTTTGTCTATGAAGTAAGAGCAAGACCACCTGTAGCCAAATACAGGAAGTTAGTGCAGGACCGAGGGTTAGGATCAGTTAATGACAGGAGGGTGGCCAGAGGTGTCCCTTCTCAAAAAAAAAAAAAAGCCTCATCGAGGACCCAGCAGATATGGAATGAAAAGTATGAACTATAGTATTGCAAGTAAAAAAATTTTTTGCCAAGGTTTTTTCTCAGCAATTTTTCCAGTGTTCTGAATATAGAAACAAGATCCAGGGTGGAGAATTTGAGGTAAGATGTGGCATGCAAAATTTGTTACATGGCTACTTTTACCATAAAACAAAGTATAAAATAACCGAAGTCCACTTCAAGATTTACCTGGCACTGTAGTATTGGCTTAGGATACAAAATACCTGTATCCCGCCTCACATTCCTATTGTCTATTGAAAGGATTTTAATCATTTAGTAAAATCACTCATAGCATACAATGAAAAGTATTTCCTAGAATTTTTTAAAACTAATGAGAGGGAAGCTTGAATATGCTGATTAACATGGAAGCTAGTTATTGGGAAAGGAAAGATTATTGTTTTAATATCCTTTTGGTTACTCTAAAAGATTCCAAAACTGATAGTATAACATGCTATATAAAGTACAAGGCTTAGTCATAGAAACATCAGTCTCATACCTGGGTTTTCATAGTTAGTATAAATGTCTGGAGGATTTTTTATCCTCCACCTGAATGGTTTAAAACTCCCAGAAAGCTCACTACACAGCATAAAAAGACATCTTAGAAATAATTATTTCAAGTTGTTTATGCAGACAAGCGCATTTCTGTTCGCCTTCAGCATTCAGTAGTTTGTTGTAAATTGGTTGGAGTGAAATTAGGAAATCTCTTCAATGATCATTTCAAATATACAATGTATTAAATGCTTTAAACATCATTCACAAAACAACATTAGGGCATAAGATTGACAGTAAAGCTCCCTAATCAATAGAACCTTTAACTTGCCTTCTTTCCAAGGAGTCAGTTGTCAATACAAAAAAATATGTTAAAGAAATGGGTCAGTGAATGAGACGTTAAGGCAATTTGTTGAAGGATAATGAATCAAACTGAGGGAAACAAAAAAAAAGTGAGAATAAAGATTAGTGATAAGTGGATTAATGCAAGTAAAAGGTGCATTGTATTAACAAACTTATAAGGCAAATTCTGCAGAATAAACAAACTCTCAACAGCGAGTCCAAGAAGGAAGAGCTGCGTCTGGACACCAGTTTCAGATCCACGTCCACTAGCTCAGGAGGCAGCAGCGGGCTGCCGACCAGGGAGAACCCAAAAACTGAAGCACCCCTTCAGGTCCTTTCTCCTCGTTTCCTCCCTTATTTGACATTATATCTGAAAACAAATCAGGTCAATGAAAAACAGCGAAAGGCTACGTTGGGAAAGAATTCGTGATAAGACAACAGAGGTGTTCGTGTGCCTGGAAGAAGAAAAGGGAAATACAGGTCCTGAAAAGAGCTAGACTGGGAAGATAATAACTTAGTTAGAAATGATGGAGAAAGACGCTTAGTCCTCAACACCGTGGTGTTGTTTGTGTGGCATGTGATGACTTCTAGGAGCCTCTTGCTGTTGATCACCTGGGTTAGATATGGGTGTAAATGATTTTTGGAATCATGTTCTAAGTGGATATCATATCACAAAAAGCCAATGGCTCTCCAATAACTTATCACATATGTGGCATCTCTACTCATTATCGGGGGAGAAACTCTGATTTGACTAAAGTGGAATATGAAACATGCCTTTTTTATTCTACAGGAGCCCATTCCTCCTTACTAGTTAGGTTTTCCTAATTACCAACACTTGTTTTTCTGAAACCTATGCAATCAATCCTTTGTCAGTTCCTTACTACTATTATTTGAATTTAAGGAAGTTCCAGTGCAAAGACAATTTAGGTTACAATTATATTTGGAGATGAGAGTACTGAAAATCTATGAGTACTTCTGAAAACCTGGTAAATGGCTGGCTCTCAGTTGCTTTCACTACTTTATTTGATGCCTAGTCAACTCAACTGGGTGCCCAAAATTCCCTTTCTATTTATTCTCAACTTCTATTATACAAACTAGTTTAATAAATTATTTAGCCTCTATTGTTCTAAGTTCTTGGATTTTTTCACATCACAACTCTCCAGTTTCCAGTGTGTTATTTCCTGTTATGAAAGGATTCAAAGTGGTTTGTTTTTTTGTTGTTGTTTTTTCAAGAGAGGGAGGCTCGCCAGTGGTACTTGGGGATATTTCGCAATGCTAGTTCCTTCCTGTACACACACACACACACACACACACACACATACACACACACACACTCAAACACACACTGGCCCTAGGTAAGAAGTTGCCAAATTTCTCAGGTCTTCAAACCGCCCTTTCTGGCTCTTTTCTCCTCCTTGTGGAAGCACGTCCTGCCCTTGAATTGTCCCACATCCTGGATTCTCCTTTCTTCCCTACAAACTGCCTAGCACGTGTCACAGCCCTCGTGCTCCTGGGTGACAGTGGTCCACTTCTGCAAGAATGCACGCACTGGGTAGCAAAGCAAAGGGAAGAAGCAGGCTGGCCCCTCAGCTGGCAGCCTCAATCTTTCTAGGACACCAGGGCTGCTCCTTCCTACAAGTTACATCCTGTCTGTAGACAGACTGGCCCAACAAGGTTATATCTGTTGCAGTGAAACTTGCCCCAGAGGGTGTGTGTTGGAGCAGGAGGGTGTGGGGAAGGGGAGAGGTGAAATAGGAAGTGGATTCTCAACAAAGAGTTAGAATCCAGCCCATCAAAATCCTACATATACTCAGGGAAGGAAACCCTCGTGATTTTTTTCCCGATATTTTGTTCTAGAAGAGAGCAATATTAGCATATTCTAGGAAAGAAAACCTTGACTTTAGTAAAATATCACTAAGTGAGAGGTACACGATTATGATATATGATTAAATGTTATGTTATTGACAAAAACATTATTTCGAAGTTATCTCATACACTTAGGTTTAATGAAGTCTTAAATACATAGAAGTATTACAGGCACATATTAAAGAAATACGAAGTAGGCGGCTAGGTGGAGTTGAAAAACAGGCATTCAAATATTTCAGATTGCTCATTCCTTGTGTACGTCTGGTTTTATGTGTGAGAGTGTTTGTCACCCTATTCAGAATACAGGGACTTTTTTGTCATTTATTTATTTTTTTAAATTGAAGTTTAGTTGATTTACAATGTTGTGTTAGTTTCAGGTGTACAGAAAAGTGATTCAGTTATATACATATATTTTTTTTCTTTTTCAGATTCTTTTCCCTTATAGGTTATTACAAAATATTAAGTAGAGTGCTATACAGTAGGACCTTTTAGAATACAGTGACTTTTAATAGTACTTGTGGAATCAGTTTTTTTCTAGCCTGTGGAATAATTTATTGTGGAACAGCTGAAAAGGTGCTCTAATTTACTAACACTTCAAAGCATTGTTTATTTTCTCAGGGAAAGA
>NW_006771828.1:961549-966894 GCF_000442215.2 Lipotes vexillifer
AGCTAGAAAGATTTGTTCCAAATTTAAAATGTCACGCTGGTAGTTTAATATTCAAAAATGAGTAAGTACATGGAGTTACCAGTGATATTTTCAAATTCATATTCTGGCTTTATGTACATGACTGGGGGGGGGTTGTTTGTTTTTTTGTTGTTTGGCAAAACCATAGCAAGTATACCAAAGTGAGCTAACAGTCTTCATTCCAAAATGATTTCCCAAATAATTTCTGAACCATATGGCAATATTTTGATACAGATGACTCAATTTGCAGTCGTGTTTCATTATTAACAGTGAAACCAATGAGAGAGCTGGGCTTTAGACACAAATACCTTATAAATATGAACTTACATCAGACAATATAGATATCATCTTAAAGTACTCTTACTCTTCAAAAAATAAAATTAAAAAAAGATCAGAAATTAAGGGAAGAAACAGATTGAGTGACACTATATGCCAGCCAGACACTGGACTGGCTGCTTCACATACCTTAGGTTATTTAACAGTCTAGTTATATAGGAAATTTTTTAAGTTGTGGAAGTTTTCTTTTTCTAAGCCAGCATAACACTTTTTAAATTTTTTATTTTATTGAAGTACACTTGATTTACAATGTTGTGTTAATTTGTGCTGTACAGCAAAGTGATTCAGTTATACATATATATATTCTTTTTCATATTCTTTTCCATTATGGTTTATCACAGGATATTGAATACAGTTCCCTGTGCTATACAGTAGGACATGTTGTTTATCCATTCTATATACACTAGTTTGCATCTGCTGTTACCAAACTCCCAATCCATCCCTCCCCTGCCCTTGGCAACCACAGTCTGTTCGCTATGTTTGAGTCTGTTTTTCTTTCGTAGATAAGTTCATTTATGTCACATTTTACTTTATTTTTTTAATTTAATTATTTTTATTTTATTTATTTTTGGCTGTGTTGGGTCTTCGTTGCTGCATGCAGGCTTTCTCTAGTTGCAGTGAGTAGGGGATACTCTTCCTTGCAGTGTGCAAGTTTCTCATTGCAGTGGCTTCTCTTGTTGCAGAGCACGGGCTCTAGGCATGCGGGCTTCAGTAGTTGTGGCTCATGGGCTCAGTAGTTGTGGCTCACGGGCTCTAGAGCGCAGGCTCAGTGGTTGTGGCACACGGGCTTAGTTGCTCTGTGGCATGTGGGATCTTCCCGGACCAGCGCTCAAACCCGTGTCCCCTGCATAGGCAGGACGATTCTTAACCACTGCACCACCAGGGAAACCCCTGTGTCATATTTTAGATTCCACATATAAGTGATATCATATGATATTTGTTTTTCTCTGTCTAGCTTACTTCACTTAGTATGATAATCTCTAAGTCCATCCATGCTGCTGCAAATGGCATTATTTCATTCTTCCTTATGGCTCAGTAATATTCCATTGTGTATATACCCCACATCTTCTTTATCCATTTATCTGTCAATGGACACTTAGGTTGCTTCCATGTCTTGGCTATTATAAAAGTGCTGCTATGAACATTGGGGTGCATGTATCATTTTGAATTAGAGTTTTGTCTGGATATATGCCCAGCAGTGGGATTGCTGGATCATATGCAAGCCAGCATAACTCTTGACTACTCACACATTCAAAATGCAGAGATCATTTGCTCTGCCCCATGTTTCTGTTGCACAAGACTTTCTCTTTTTTAAGTCCTATTTCTTCTTTTTTTTTCCGGTACGCGGGCCTCTCACTGTTGTGGCCTCTCCCACTGCGGAGCACAGGCTCCGGACGCACAGGCTCAGCAGCCATGGCTCACAGGCCCAGCCGCTCCACGGCATGTGGGATCTTCCCGGACCGGAGCACAAACCCATGTCCCCTGCGCCGGCAGGCGGACTCTCAACCACTGTGTCACCAGGGAAGCCCTAAGTCCTATTTCTTGAATCACCAGCTGCCTCAGGCTTGGTGTGGAGCAGTCTCTGAAGGACTGGGCTAGTACGTCGACTCACCTTTCAAAATATTTCCAGTAGAGGTCACTCCTTCAGCGTCCCAGGTGCCTAATGAGTCGTGCTCCTCTCCGCAGCCAACCAGGCAGGGTATCAAAGTCTCCTTTATCTCTCTGGGTGGATACAGAGCCATTAAGCTTAAACATGCCCTTTGCCAACAGACTTGAGTGTTGGGTTTAGTTATTAACTTGGTGAGCCTCCACCCAGCTAACTATTCTAGGAAATAATTTGGTGAGTCAGGTGTTTTTATATTCATATTTCAACAAACCAGTAGCCTTTCCTGAGCACTGTGGCTGCAGGCTGAATGTCCCAGAAAGCTGTCCATCTCGACACAAGCTCTGTGGCATTGTCAACAGAATTATTTTTGTTTTCTTTTAAACAACATTGCCTTCTTTGTGATGAAAGGTCAGTAAGCATTTGTTCACCTCGGCTTTGATGAGGCTGTGAGCTGTTACCATAAAGCACGGAGCAGCATCTTAACTTAGGGAGTGTGGAAGTGGGGATGGGAAGTGAGAGTCTATGATTCAGTGGGACAGAAACCTGAGAAGTTCCTCCTCTGCCTGGAAGAGAGGCTGCACTGGGAGCATCTGCCTTTCTTCCCATTCCGAGCAAAGACTAGACTCCCTGGTACGTTTTCCTTATGGCAGCATATGGTGTGACAGTGCCAAGTGAGACAGCTCCAGGGACACCTCTCCCTTCAGCCAGACACAACACCTGATCCAGAGGAAGAGCTGTAGGGAGGAAGGAGGAAAGGGTGTGAGGGGGCACAGCAGACTGGGCACCTTCCCTTCGCCATCAGAGCAAATGCAGTCAGCCCTCACCTGCTCGGGACCTGAGGATGCTCGTAATTCGTACAACACCATAAACAGGACTTAACTTCCTAAATGTAAAGATATAAGGGAAGTTTCATCGTCTGCATGAAAAAGTTCTCCTGAAATCAAATGAGTTGATTTTGTATTCAATACTTCCTGGGCAGTAGGTGCTGAACCAAGCACTGTGCATACTTTTGCTACCAACAAAGCTCACGACAAGTCCAGAAAGTTGCCATTGTTTCACCATTTTACAGATGAAAAACTTGGGACAGTAACTTGCCCAGAGTTCCATAGCTGAGCCAACATTTAAAGCAAAGCTTTGTTTGTTTCTAAGACCCAGAACTATTGACAAGTATATTATATTGCCTGTATAGTAACTGATTAAATAAAACTAACATGACTAGCATGTATCCTGCATATCTAAGCTTACAATGAATTTGTATTATATATATAATAACTTATTTTGACATAAAAATTTCACCATTAAAAAAATCACAAAATGATGTTTCAAAGTAAACGTTCTATGACAATGAGAAACAACACTGATAAAACATGGGTAAAATTCATAATATAGGCAGCATCAAGATTCAGTTCAAACAAAAGCTTTACAGACAAGCAAAAGCTAAAAGAGTCCAGCACCACCAAAGCAACTTTACAACAAATGTTAAAGGAACTTCTCTAGGTGAAAAAGAAAAGGCTCCAACTAGAAACAAGGAAATTACAAAGTGAAAAAGCTCACCGGTAAAGGCAAACATAGAATAAAGGTAGGAAATCATCCACACACAAAGATAGTAGAGAGGTTAAAAGACATAAGTAGTAAAATCATCTGTATCCACCATAAGCAGTTAAGGGATACACAAAACAATGAGATGTACAATATGATATCAAAAACAGTAATTGTGAGGGAAGGAGAGTACAAATGTAGGGTTTTTAAAATGCATTTGAAATTAAGAGATGCAACTTAAAACAATGACGTATACATATGGACGGCAATACAAAAACCTCATGGTAACCACAAACCAAACCACTGAAAGTCACAAAGGAAAAAAAAAAGGATTCAGATTTGACAAAGATGGGTTGTGAAGTCTCAGGCATTCTTTGTACTTCTCTCTATATTTTTATATAAGTGTGAAATATTTTACATGGAAATATATTTATAAAAGACAGATCACTACCCGTCTGGCAGAACTCCTGGCCATTATTTTCACCTTGATGATGCCCTGGGTGACCATGTGCCTGGGCTCACAGGCATTACCAAAAATAATAAAAAGAAAAGCTGTGAGCCAAAAGCCTATCTTAAGTAAATATTTCTGGGAAAATATGAAAAGACTCTAAGGCCAGATTATTTTAGCGATAAATTCTTCTAAAATCCCATGTGATATAATATACTTTTTTAAAAAGGCTTCTAAATTTATTTTACAAATTTAGTAGAAACCTGATACCCATAAATGACAAATGCAAAGGAAAGGAGGGAAAGGCACAGAGGAAGAAGGGAGACAGTAAGAGAGAGAAAAAAGGAGAAAAAATTCAACACAATATCCTTTGTCAATACGGATGGAGAAAACATTAAATAAAATTCTGCCAAATGAAACTCAAAAATATATTAAAAGAAAAATCAAGCCCCACCAAGGAAATTTTACTCTCATGGAGTGGAAGGAAAGTTGAACATAGGTGGCTAGACATACAATACATGGCATCTATAGGTCAAAGGAGAAAACTTAAATAGATATCAAAAGGGTACCTAATAAATCTAACACCAAGTCTTGATTTTTTAAACACCCACAGCAAACTAAGAGTAGTAGATGGATATTTCTCAAATTTGATAAAAAATATTTTCTTTGTATTAGTTAAGGGAGAACTATTAATAGGCTGGAACAGATAAACAATGAAATCTCTGCAGTTTAATAAAATATGTTTATTCCTTATTCCTAGGAGGTCCAGCCAGTGGCAGTGTCAAGGAGGTGAGGGGAGTGTGGCCTAAGGAGGGTAACGTGTGATGTACTGTCCACGTGGTCACTAAGGGCCTCTGTCACCTTTAATACGTGACCTCTAAGGCTATCCTGAGAACTGATGTCTAACCAGCAGACAGGGAGAGGGAGAAAATCACACATGGGAAACTTTTGATATGGGTTGGGTCAGGAAGTGGTACCCATCACTTCCACTAATATCCTGCTAAGAGAACTTAGTCACATGGTCGCTTCTACTGTGGAAGTGGTGCCTCACCTGAGTCTATCCTCCTGGGCATCACATAGTCTTCCACTGCTCTTCCCACACAGACTATTTACCCCTTCACAAGAGAAACAGTCCAAAATCCCATTCAGTCACTGTATCCAACTCAGGATCAAGGATCTCCAAATGATGGTCTTCTCCGTCTGGTAAGGATGTTGCCTAAGAGTCCAGACACCTATGAACAAAAATGATAAATTATCTTCCTGTCTTCCTCCCCTAAATTCACACATGCACACATCACTACATAAAAAAGGGATCCTGCTTCTTATATACAACTAATTTTGTCTTTCACTCTCATCCTATTGCTTTGGTTCTTTCACCATTATAAAGGAATCTTCCTG
>NW_006771828.1:967016-1035857 GCF_000442215.2 Lipotes vexillifer
CCCCCCCCCCCCCGACTCCATTTGCCCCAGGCATGCTTTTGCTCCTTCTGCCAGTATTATTTCAACCCCTGATTCAGACTTTAGAAGCCTTGCTGAGAAATCTGCACTTGACCCTAGAGCTACCAAAGAATTTTAATCACAAGCTTGATAACAATGAAATTTGCATTTAGAAAAGTCACTGGGGGATGTGGAGCATGGCTTGAAGGGGCATCAACTGAAAGCTGCAGACATCCAGAGTAAACTGAAGAAAAGAAAAAGAAAAAGAGATAGAAGAAGGAAAAGAAGAAGGGCCAGTTGGGGGCCTTGTGATTATCAGTGAAATAAATACAGTTTTAGACAAATGACTCAAGGGACCTTGAACATATCAGCTCAGGAATGTCAAAGCTCTTTTATTTGCCTTGTGGAGATAAAGGAGAAGATGGGCTAAATAACAGTATCTTCATCAAATTTAAAAACCATCAATTAGGGCTTCCCTGGTGGCGCAGTGGTTGAGAGTCCGTCCGCCTGCCGATGCAGGGGACGTGGGTTCGTGCCCCGGTCTGGGAAGATCCCACATGCCGCGGAGCGGCTGGGCCCGTGAGCTGTGGCCGCTGAGCCTGCGCGTGCAGAGCCTGTGCTCCGCAACGGGAGAGGCCACAACAGTGAGAGGCCCGCGTACGGCCAAAAAAAAAAAAAAAGACACAGGCTGGCTCAAACCTTGGCTCAAACCTTTTCTACTTTATGGAAGTATCTTTGGGAAAAAAGAGTTTCAGAAAGAGTATCTTCAATCTTTAATCCCTTCTACTTTCCTATGTTGATGGTATGGTAAGGAAAATCTAAAGTAAAAATTACCTGGGAAACTGGTTCCCCTTATTTTACTAAGAGACTAGAAAACCCTAGGTCCTTGTCTTAGTCTGTTTGTGCTGTTATAACAAAATACCATAAACTGGGTGACTTATAAACAACATAAAATTATTTCTCGTAGTTCTAGAAGGTGGAAGTCCAAGATTAAGTCACCATCAGATTTGACATCTGGTGAGGGCACACTTCCTGGTTCATTGATGGCATCTTTTCACTGTGCCCTCTCATAGCAGAAGGGACAAGGGAGCTTTCTTGGGCTACTTTTATAAGGACACTAATCCTATTCATGAGGGCAGAGCCCACATGACCTAAGCACCTCCCAAAGTCCCCACCTCCTAATACCATCACTTTCAGGGTTGGATTTCAACATATAAATTTTGGAGAGGACACAGACATTCTACCATAGCAGTTGTATAGTACAGCATCTAGAAAAGGTGGAAGGAATCTTAGGCAGGGGTAAGAAAGTGAACCCAAGTGCCAGACTGAAATATGACCAGTTTAGCTAAGATAAAGGCTAAGTTGGAAAGGTAGGTAAGTTCTAACTTGTGAAAGGTGTTTATGAAAAATCTAATGAACATCTGCTCAGGTCAGAATGGAGTACCAAGGACTGGATTTACTACTCCTCTGGCCACCCACCATTTCCTGTATAAAGCAACTAAAAGAATTTTTTTAATAGAAAAGAAATAATGGTTTTCAAGAAAAAGGATACAGGCAATAATCTCTGAGAGACAGGAAACTAAGGAAATGAGCCCTAAAACTGCTCTAACTTATGGCACGGAGAGAGTACCCAGAGTGTGGATCAGGGAGGGGAATGCAGGGAAAGCCTGGCGAGCTCCTGAGTTGAAGAGATGCAGCAGGAGTTGAGGAGGCTGTGGTAGGTAGAAGTTGCAGGGTAGAGGCCAGATAGTAAATATTTTTGGCTTTGTAGGGCTCTTAAAGTTTTTGTCATATATTAAAAAAAAAAAATTAAAAATGTGAAAACCATTCCTAACACATAGACTATATATAAAAGGCCATGGGCTGATTATGCCAGGGTCTTAGTTTGATACCCCTGTTCTAGAGGGGGAAACCACCATGTGAGATGAAAATTACACTGGATAGGATTAACAACAGAGTAAACATGCAGAAGGAAATATGAGTGAACTTTAAGACACAGCAATAAAAACTGTCCAAAATGAAACTCAAGAGAGGAAAAAAAACTAAACAAAAAGTTATTTTAAAAATAATTGACGGGCTTCCCTGGTGGCGCAGTGGTTGACAGTCTGCCTGCCGATGCAGGGGACACGGGTTCGTGCCCCGGTCCGGGAAGATCCCACATGCCACGGAGCGGCTGGGCCCGTGAGCCACGGCCGCTGGGCCTGCGCGTCCGGAGCTTGTGCTCCGCAACGGGAGAGGCCACAACAGTGAGAGGCCCACGTGCGGCAAAAAAAATTGACTATATAAAGCATAAATAAGTTGTAGGACTGCTCTATGTTAATTAATATATATGCAACTGTAGCTCCCAAAGGAAAGAAGGATAGAGAGGTATGCTTGAATAAATAAAGGCCAAAAGTATTCCAAAATATGATGAAAAATATAAACCCATAGATCCACGAACACAATAAACCTCAAGCATGAAAAATATGAAGAAAACCACACGAGGACACATCTGTTGTTTAAACTGCTTAAAACAAGGAATGAAGGAAAGATCTCAAAAACAGAGAAAGAAGGGCACATTACACAGCTAGGAACAAAGATGAGTATAACCACAGATTTCTTGTTGGAAAGAAGCAAGTGAGAAGATGGTGGAGCAGTGTCTTTAAAACACTGACAGAAAAAAATGTCAGTCTAGAATTCTGTACCCTGTGAAAATATCTTTAAAAAACAAAGGTGAACCTAAAAACAAAACAAAACAAAAAGGTGAGGTAAAGACATTTTCAGACATACAGAAGCAGAAAGTATTCATCACCAACACACCTGCACTATAAAGAATGTTAAAGGAAGAATCTCAGTCAAGAGCAAAATGATACCAGATGAAAATCTGAATCAATACAAAGACAAAAAGAGCACTAGGCATGATGACTCTGTGATTAAAAACAAAAGACCTTCTCTATTTAAATTGATTTTAAAAATAATTGACTGTATACAGCAAAAATAATAACAATACATTGTGAGGTTTGTAACATGTAGAAGTAAAATGTGTGACAATAGCACAAAGGCTGGGAGGGGAGAATGAAATTATACTGTTGTAAAGTTTTTATACTACATATTAATAGTGTAATATCACTCGAAAGTAGATGGTAATATGTTTTAAATGTATATGATAAGCCTTAAAGTAACCTCTAAATACCAGAACAAAGAGTGACAGCTAGTAATCCAACAAAGGAGGTACAATATAATTATTTTTAAAAATTAATGCAAAATAAGACAGAAAAAAGAAGACTGAAACAAAGAACAAATGGCACAATTGAAAACAAATACCAAGATGGTAGATTTAAACCTAACAGTATCAGTACTGACACAAAACACAAATGATCTAAACACACTAATTGAAAGGCAGATTGTCAGTTTGGATAAAAAACAAAGACATATCTAAATGATACCTTCAAGAAACCCACTTTAAATATAAAGACACAAATATGTTAAAAAGTAAAAGGACAAAAAATGATATACCATGGTAACACGAATTAAAAGTTGGAGTGTTTGGGACTACTCTGGTAGTGCAGTGGTTAAGAATCCACCTGCCAATGCAGGGGAAACGGGTTCGAGCCCTGGTCTGGGAAGATCCCACATGCCACACGACAACTAAGCCAGCGTGCCACAACTACTGAGCCTGCACTCTAGAGCCCATGAGCCACAACTACTGGAGCCCACGCGCCTAGAGCCCCTGCTCCACAACAAGACAAGCCACCACAATGAGAAGTCCTTGCACCGCAATGAAGAGTAGCCCCTGCTCACCACAACTATAGAAAGCCCTCGTGCAGCAACGAAGACCCAATGCAGTCAAAAAAAAAACAGGAGTGGTTATATTCATACAAGACAAAATAGACTTCAGAGCAAAAAGTATTACCAAGGAAACTGAGGACCATTTATTAATGATAAAGGGATAAATTTATTGTGAGAACCAAATGATCCTAAATACATACGCACTTAATAAGAGGTTCAAAATGAATTAAGCAAAAGCTGATAAAACCACAAGCATAAATAGCAAACCCACAATTATAATCAGAAATTTCAACACCCAGTTCTCAATAATTGATAGAACAAATGGATAGAAAACCAGTAAGATATAGATTGGACCAATACTATCAGTTAACTTAACACAAATAGCATATCTAGTATGGTCCATCCAATAATAGCAGAACACACTTTCTTTTCAGGTGTCCACAGAATATTTATTAAAATAGTTTATATTCTGGACCATTTTAAAGTATCAATACATTTAAAAGGATTCAAGTCATACAAAGTATGTTTTCTGGCCACAATGGCATAAAATTATAAATAAGTGGAATATCTCTAAAATACCCTCAAATATTTTGAAACTAAATACTATACTTTTAAATATCCCATGGGTTAAAGATGGAATGAAATGGGAGATTAGAAAGTATTTTTAACAGAATGAAAATGAAAACAAACACGATCAAAATTTGTGGGATAAAGCTAAGGCGGTATTTAGGGGGGAAAATCATACTACTAAACACCTATACAGAAAAGAAAAAAAGTTCTCAAATTATACATTTTCAATTAAGAAACTAGAATAAGAACAGAGTTCAGAAGTAGACATACATGGGCTTCCCTGGTGGCGCAGTGGTTGAGAGTCCGCCTGCCGATGCAGGGGACACGGGTTTGTGCCCCGGTCCGGGAAGATCCCACATGCCATGGAGCAGCTAGGCCCATGAGCCATGGCCGCTGAGCCTGCGCATCTGGAGCCTGTGCTCCACAACGGGACAGGCCACAACAGTGAGAGGCCCGCATACTGCAAAAAAAAAAAAAAAAAAAAAAAAAAAAAAAAGAAAAAAAAGAAATAGACATACATATCAACACAATCTTTCAAAGAAGGTGTGAACGCAATTCCATGGATAAAGAATAGTCTTTTCGAGTCAAGTACCACAGTGTTCATTGCAGCTCTATTTACAATAGCCAGGACATGGAAGCAACCTAAGTGTCCATCAACAGATGAATGGATAAAGAAGATGTGGCACAGATATACAATGGAATATTACTCAGCCATAAAAAGAAACGAAATTGAGTTATTTGTAGTGAGGTGGATGGACCTAGAGAGTGTCATACAGAGTGAAGTAAGTCAGAAAGAGAAAAACAAATACCGTATGCTAACACATATATATGGAATCTAAAAAAAAATGGTTCAGAAGAACCTAGGGGCAGGACAGGAATAAAGAGGTAGATGTAGAGAATGGACCTGAGGACACGGGGAGGGGGAAGGGTAAGCTGGGACGAAGTGAGAGAGTGGCATGGACATATATACACTACCAAATGTAAAACAGATAGCTAGTGGGAAGCAGCCGCATAGCACAGGGAGATCAGCTCCGTGCTTTGTGACCACCTAGAGGGGTGGGATAAGGAGGGTGGGAGGGAGACACAAGAGGGAGGAGATGTGGGAATATATAGCTGATTCACTTTGTTATACAGCAGAAACTCACACACCATTATAAAGCAATTATACTCCAATAAAGATGTTTAAAAAAATAAAATAAGGGCTTCCCTGGTGGCGCAGTGGTTGACAGTCCACCTGCCGATGCAGGGGACACGGGTTCGTGCCCCGGTCCAGGAAGATCCCACATGCCGTGGAGCGGCTGGGCCCGTGAGCTTGTGGCCGCTGAGCCTGCGTATCCAGAGCCTGTGCTCCGCAATGGGAGAGGCCACAGCAGTGAGAGGCCCGCGTACCGCAAAAATAAATAAATAAAATAAAATAAAATAAAATAAAATGCAACATTGGAAAAAAGAATAGTCTTTTCAACAAATGGTGCTGGAACAAATGATTACATGCAAAAAATAAAAAGAGAACATCAATCCATATCTCATACCATATATAACAACTCAAAGTGGATCTTAGATTTAAATGTTAAAACTTTTATAAGAAAACATAGGAGAAAATCTTTGTGACCTTGAATCAGAGAAAAACTTATTAGTTATGACACCAAATACACAATTCACAAAAGAAAAAAATTGATAAAATAGGCTGTCAAACTTAAAGCTTTTGCTCTTCAAAAGATATTGTTGAGAATGCAAAGACAAGTCACAGACTCAGAAAATATTTGCAAATCACTTGTCTGTTAAAGAATGTACAGTAAAACTGACACACCATTGTAAAGCAATTATACTCTAATAAAGATGTTTTAAAAATTAATTAATTAAAAAAATAATGATAGAAATTAATATATTAGAAAGTAATAAGAAAATGAATACATAAAACCAAGAGTTCAGATTTGGCATAAATACATTAAACATACTATTTGCTTACTTAGCAAAAAAAAAAAAAAAAAAGAATGTACAGTATATCCAGAGTATATAAAGAACTCTCAGAAATCAATAACAAGAAAACAACCCATAACATAATGTGTGACAGATTTAAACAAACACTTCACCAGTTACATGATGACAAAAAAACTCATGACAAAAATGCTGCCTCCAGACATTAGTTATTAGAGAAATGTACATTAAAACCACAGTAAGATATCATTATATACTTATTAAGATACTAGCATTAAAAAGATTGACCATACCATGTTGAGGAGGATGTAAAGCAACTGAAACTTTCAAACACTGCTTGTGGGAATGTAAATTAGTACAAATCAGTGGGAAAACAGTTTGACTGTTTCTTTAAAAATTAAACATACATCTACCATATGACACATTCATTTCATCCCTGGGTATTACCCAAGAGAAATGAAAGTATTGATATATGTCCATACAAGTACATGTAAAAACATTCATTGCAGCTTTGTTTGTAATAGTCCAAAACTGGATCACGCCACCACCACTATCAGTTCCTACATTGATGCCGTTAGCCCCCAGCAAGACTGTATTTGGAGACAGGACTTTTAGGAGGTATTTAAGGCTAAATGAGGTCAAAAGGGTGGGACCCTAATCCAATAGGATTGGTGGTCTTGTATGAAGAGGAAGAGATCCCTCTTTTTCTCTCCACCATGTAAGGACACAACAAGAAGGCAGCCTTCTGCAAGCGAAGAACAAAGCTCTTACCAGGAACTAAACAGGCCAGCACCTTGATCTTGGACTTCCCAGCCTCCAGAACTGTAGGAATTCAATTTCTGTTGTCTAAACCACCCAGTTTATGGTGTTTTGTTGTGGCAGCCAGAGCTGACTAACCTAGCGGACTACTACTGAATGGAAAAAAGGAGTGAATTACTGGTATGTGCAACAACACGGATGAATCTCAAAATAATTGTGCTGAGTGAAAGAAGTCAGACAAAAGAGTAGGCATTGTATGATTGATTCCATTCATATAAAATTCTAGAAAATGAAATCTATCCTATAGCGAAATAAAGTAGTTTGGTGCTTGCCTAGGGATAGACGTGGGTAGGGAAGGGGACAGGATATAGGGTTACAAAGAGGCTCAAGGAAACTTCTCATGCTTATGAATATGTTCATTATCTTGATTATGGTGATGATTTTACAAGCATCAACGTACCAAATTGTACATGGTAAATAAGTGCAGTTTTTGTCAACTGTATCTCAATAAACTATTTTTCAAACCTAATAGTTTTGCTTTAGCACTTGTAAAATTTTCATCTACAAATTTCAATCTTGACAATATACTATTTATATGATCATTTTAAACCAGTGAAAAATTAGTAGAAGATATTTTTTACAGGAGTAACTTAATAAAATCCTCCGTCAGCTTTTAATTCCTACATCCTACATGGTGATAAAGCAAGAAAAAAGAAAAGCAACTGCCAAGAACATTTTTCCTTAACTTGTAAAAGCAAGTACAAAGGCATATGTTCTCTTAAAGGAGTATCTACAAATAGAATCACCCAAAAGCTAACTATTTTCTCATCTCCCAGATCACTTTAAACTACTCTTTTTCTGAATAATTCGAAAATAATGAATGAAATTCATATTTCCTAATACAAAGAAGCTTTTATTTTCAATATCCGAGACAAATTTGGCAACTGTTACACATTTCAAATAAATCTAAGGATAAATAAATTTGGTAGTTACCCAAGAAAAAAATAAAACATAATGACAACTATAATACAGAAAAATGATTTTATTGTAGTTTACTTTTTCTTTCTATTGCATTCCCATCAATGTTCCCAATGCAGAAACTAAGAAGTGGAAAGAAGAGTTTTCCACTGAAGACATTTTAAACATATGAAGTTAATTTTGCATTCTCTATGGTCTGCAAATTGACATAGGAGTTTAGAATTGTATCTGTTGCTTTTCAAGAGGAAATTAAACACTAATTATGGACACATTATAAGTTTGATTCATCCCTTAATCTTCCATGACTTCTCATTATTCCTGCCAGTGCCAGGAATAATCAGAAATGTATACCTTTTTTTTTTTTTTGTAAAAGATCTTTGTAATAATTTCACAGCATTCTCGTGAAGCAGCTTCTTATTATGATACCCAACTTATAGATCAGGAAGCTAGAAAAGATGCAAAGGTGTAAGGTCACAGACATTAGAAAACTGTTTTGATTTTTTGATTATGTGTTCAATCCATAAAGTTGCAAATACAGCTGTGAGGTTCCGGGCTTAGGTAAATGGGAGGGGAGGAGGGTCATTAACAGACACTAGAAGGTTGGTAGGGAGATGGAGCTGTGTGTGATGGGGAAAGGAGAGCAGGATGAGTCTGGGATGTGTTGAGTAACAGGAGTCGACAGGATACCTCAGTGACAGGGCCTGATATGAAGCAGAAAGCAGTTTTGTGACTGGAGTTAAGGATCATGACTCGAGAAAAAAATGTGTGAGTCATTAGAAGAGTGAGATAGTTGCCCTAATATGTTTGCTATCACAGATCAAATGGCATCTAGTGTAAATATTATCTTTTTAAAAATCATGTTACGCTTCTAGCATATGAGGAAGAGAATAATTCAGAAATCATTTCATTACTGTCACATGATGCTAGATAATTATACTTCACAGGAATGATTCGGTGGGATGGTGGTGGAGGGAACACCTTCTGTCTGACAGATTCTGAGTGATCCAAGCAGACACTCTGTCTTTAGGAAATCCAGATAATCGGAGCTGTAACCAAGGAGTCACTGTTTACCCCTTTCACACTGTACAGCAAACACTTGTTTGTGTTTTAATCGATATGTAGCTATCAAGGTTTTCTTTTCTGTAATATCATCATTAAAGTCTGTGTACATTTAAAAAACTGTATCATTTAACATAGATTCAAACATTTTTTTCTTTAATACATTTGCTAGCTTTGAACTTAGAAGAATATACTATATAAAGTCTTCTTTCCCTTCCCTCACCAAAAGCCCAGCTCTCCAAGTTTCCCTCTCAGAAGCAAACAACATTATCAGTTTAAAGAGAAAAAGAGAAAGAAAGAAAGAAAGGAAGGAAGAAAATTTTTTTTGAGGGTTTGCTATTACATTACAGGGAAGAAAAACTTGGTAATTGAGTTTTATATTGTGATTCCTCCAGAAAGACCATGGCTATTAAGTCATGAAATAATGTTATGACATTAAGTTGTGAAGTAATACATTTGTCCTTCTGGTTTGTAGCTGTTACTAAACCATGAAGGAAGTCCTGTAATGAAACTTTTTTTTGCCCCATCTCATACTTGTTAAGATTATATAACCTTTAAAAAACTTACCTTGAGTACTGTGGGCACTTTCCCAAATGTCTGCAAATGATTAAATCTATATTTTACATGGAGACGAGTGACTGCCCCAGAAGGAATACTCCAGTTAAGAGAATACTACAGTTAGAAGGGTTTAGTAAAGATTCAAATACATTCTATGCCAAAGTGAAATCATGTAAACCACAGATAGTAAACCACAGGATAGAAGGGATTCCAACTTTGCATCCTTTGAGCATGCATAGCTTGGATAGAAAATGATACATATAACATAAAACTTAGTTTAAACGTTAAGTGTGTTAAGTGTGACACAAAAATGTTAATTAGCAGCATAGAGGCTCAAAACCTTGGGAGATAAATGGGATGTAAATTTAGAGTCACAAATTTTCTAAAAGACTTTAGATACCATATAATCTGATTCTCTTGTTATGAGAGAAACTGAGACCTAGAGAAGGTAGGATTACACAGATTACACTGACTTCAGATTACACAGTGTATTGCAGATCTAGAATTTAAACCAGGTGAACTGATGCCTAGATCAACGCATTCTGCACTCTAATAGTCTGTGTGCCAGGAGATATCATAGTTTTTCTAATTTTAAGAGAGTATTCTGTATTCTTCTATTGACAAATCATTTCCTGGAAGTCTTGTCTAAACCTCTAGGTTAGTTAGAAGGGAGCTCCTTTTCTGGACTCTCAACCAACCTTCTGCCTACTGCAATTTTAACTCTTTGGTACAACTTTTTGACTTTTGAGGTGCCTGTCTCCCCTTACTAGATTGTAAACTCCTTGAGAGTTAGGAGTGACTCTTAAACCTCCTGTACCCTAGTAACTAGGCACAGTGCTTGGCATACATTGACTAGGTAATGAAAAAATACTAAATTGATCTTTCCTTGAAATCCTTCAAAGGCTCACCATGATCTGATCTTTGCCTGGTTCTCTAGCGTCACACCCCCAAATTGTGGCACCAAATTGCTTACTCTTAGTTCTGTGCAAAGATCAGTTTCTTGTTGCGTGGTTTTGTTTAAGCGATCTTTTCCCCCTCTATTCCTCCTCCCCCCTCCCCACCCCCCCACACACATATATTCCACTGCATTAACTCTCTGGAATCATTTCCTCCTGGAAGCCTTTCTTGACTCATGACCTCTCCCAACCTAAATTGGATTAATCCTCTTCTGAGCTCCAGTAGTTCCCTGTGCACACATCTCTGCACTACACACATCACATCATAAGGCAGTTATGTAAATACTCCACCCACGTTCTGTTTTATTCATGTTGGTATCCTCCAAGATTAGTATGCTCTCTGGCACATAGGTGTTTTAAAAATGTGATTTGAGCAAAAAGAATACATTAATAGGGAAGGAATCTTGGCACAGGGTGAATTTTGGGGGAAGACATAGATATGGAACTGCAAACTACTGGATATTTAGGACATTTTCCTAAGAGAGCCAGAGCTAGAAAAAAAAATAGGAAAAGGCCTTTAGTTGTGAGGCTACAATTCAAATCGCAAAACAAAAAACCTTTATGTGTAAGGATAGTAAAATGCTATTTGGCCACTTTTTTTAAAAGACAGAGACTAGGAACCAGGAAACCAAGCCGTTCACGCAAATGCTAATATACTGGTTATCGTAGGGTAACAAGGCACTTACAGTCATGTTAACAAGACATAGTAACACAAAGAAACACCAGAGGTTAAATTATATTCAAAACCTGTCCCCCAAATGGTCTAGGCCAGGGGTCCCCAACTCTTGGGCCACAGACTGGCACTGGTCCATGGCCTGTTAGTAACCAGGCCACACAGCAGGAGGTGAGCAGTGGGCGGCAAGTGAAGCTACATTTGTATTTGCAGCCGCTCCCCATGGCTCGCATTACTGCCTGCGCTCCGCCTCCTGTCAGTTCAACGGTGGCATTAGATTCTCATAGGAGCACAAACCCTACTGTGAACTGCGCATTCGAGCCATCTAGGTCACATACTCCTTGTGAGAATCTAATGCCCGATGATCTGAGGTGGAGCTGAGGCGGTGATGCTAGCAGTGGGGAGCGGCTGCAAATACAGATTATCATGAGCAGAGAGGTTTGACTGCACAGAGACCCTAATAAATCAATTGCTTGCAGACTCATATCAAAACCCAATCTGTGAGTGGCAAGTGACAAGTTGCATCTTACGGAGTAGACTGGACATAAGCAACACACATCGGGGGTCACTGTCCCCATCACCCCCAGATGGGACCATCTAGTTGCAGGAAAACAAGCTCAGGGCTCCCACTGATTCTGCATTATGGTGAGCTGTATAATTATTTCATTATATATTACAATGTAATAATAGAAATAAAGTGAACAATAAATGTAATGCACTTGAATCATCCCAAAACCATCCACCCCCGTCTGTGGAAAAATTGTCTTCCGAGCAACTGGTCCCTGGTACCAAAAAGGTTGGGGACTGCTGGTCTAAGCTACAAGGCACCGGTTTTACTCCCAAATCAGTGCACAAAGCTTTTTCTTTCCAATTCATTTTTATTGTGGTAAAATATACATAAAATTTACCATTTTAATCACTTTTTTTGTTGAAGTATAGTTGACTTACAATGTGTTAGTTTCAGGTGCACAGCAAAGTGATTCAGATTTTTATATATATATATATCTTTTTCAGATTCTTTTCCTTTACACGTTATTATAAAATACTGAGTATAATTCTCTGTGCTATACAGTAGGTCCTTATTATGCTTTATATATATAGTAGTGTGTATATGCTAATCCCAAACTCCTAATTTATCTCTGCCCCGCCCCCATTTTAAGCACTTTTAAAAGTACATTTCAGTGCTATTAAGCACACTCCTATTGTTATACACCCTCACCACCATCCACCCCCCTCAGTTGTAAAATACCCGCCGCAGCCGCAACTTCCTTCTTTTCAACTTTGCTTTTGTAACACACTGAGCTTTCCGCACCACAAAAGGTTCTTCTGGGTTAGGTTCAGAAACTGGGGTGAGTGAAGTAGATCACTGAAGGATTATCCTTCACGGGCTCCGTTCATGGAACCTAAGAGGTATATTCACTTCGCCCTCCAGCCCTTTTCGGCATCAGTAACCGAGTAGTAACCATAGCAACACGGACACCTGCCCCCCCCCTTAAATGCAGCAACCGAGTCTCCAACGGCAGCTGTCCCTTCCCTGCTGCGCACTGAGCAGCGCGGGAACCGGGCTCTTCATCCCGGACCGCAGGCAGAAGGTGAGGAAGAGAGAACGAAGGACGCTGTGAGAAGTACAGCTCAAGTAACCGCATTCCCTCTCCTCACCCGCCGCTGGATGCCACTCCCAAGGCGCTCATCCTCCTCACACCCGCAGCCGAGCACTTCCAAGACGCTCGCGCTTTTTATTGACGCAAACGTCCCGTTCTCGCGGGAGCTTGGGAGCGGGAGCCCAGTAGGGCGGACAGAGCTCTTGAAATCTCAGTCGGCTCTGGAGCTGGAGCTGCTGCCCGGGCGGTCGGAGCGCGCGGGGGGCGGGGCGCAGGCCGGGGGGCGGGGCCTCGCTTGGAGAGGGGAGGGCGGACGGGGGGCGGGGCCGCGCGGCGGGACCTGTGGCTCCCAGGTAGCGCAGCCTGCCGGGCTCCCTCGGGACCGGGCGACTGCGCATGCTCGCTGGCCGCGCTGGGCCGCTCGTCGGGCGGCGTTGACGAGCCGGCTCCTCAGCTGCGGAGGTTGCTGTGCTACGATGGCGATGTGAGGGGCCCGCGGCGGGATGGTGCTGACCCGGGCGGGGCCGCCTTCTTGCAGCGACACCACGGGCTCCTTCGTCCGACGGGCGGCGGCGGAGGCCGAGCCGGGCGAGAGGTGAGCCGCCGACGTCCTCCCGTCCCAGCTTGCGACCCCCGCGATCCCCTCCTTGTCCTTCCCGCGGGCCCGGCGGGGGCAGTGCGGACGCGCTCGGGGTGCTGAGCCGCTGTCCCCCGTGACCTCACTCCTGCCCCCCTCACCCGGTGCCCCCGGCCCCCCCGGCCTCGGCCCCCGCCCCGCACTCCTCCTGCCCGCCCCCTCCTGCCCTTCGCCCTCTGCCCATCCTCGCGCCTCGCTCCCGCCCATGCCCCCCTCGCGGATCCGCTCTTCATCCCCGGTGGTCCCCCGTGGGAGGCGAGGTACCCCTTGCGCGCCTGGACTTCTCTCTCCCCCTCCCCCCCGTGCATCCCTGGGCCGGCTCTTCCCTCACCGGCCAGGCTTCCTACTCCGCCGCCTCTGTCATTGCTCCCTTGGCTCTCTGCTCTTCCCAATAACTCCCTTCGGTACTTCACCTTCTCTCTCTTGTGTGAGTTTCCGACGATGTGTTTGGCTTTAGCATCGCTCTGTGCTGGAGTTCGTTCTACGCCCCTCTCGCTGCCTGAATCCTTCCCTCTTGGTCCCTATTTCATCGCTTCCGTTTGACGGCCCCTGTCCTCCAGTCTTTCTCCATCCTGATCCCATCTCTACTCTCTAATCTTGATCTTTTTTTTCTCTAAAACTTTTTCTTTTTTCTGTTTGCATAGGTCGAGCCTCTTAATGCCAATCCGTTTTACTTCTTATTAAATCTCTGAAGAGTTCTAGTCTCTTTTACTTTCTACCTAAACCAGGTATCCACTCAGTATACTTAGTTCAGTTGACAATTTAATAAAATCTCTTCCTTTTCTTTCTTCACTGACTGGAAGTATCATCAAAAGAGTGACAGTAGCAATAACCTGTTACACTTACTGATAGAAGCTTTAATTTTTAAGAATTGTGTTTGCCTGACATGTCAAGAGAAGCCACTTGAGGACAGAGTTGATGAAAATATAAAGGCTGACCTCCAAACATAAGGTTAAAATTTGGAGATATTATTGTCCTCCGGGAAATACAGTTGTCCAAGAGCTAGTCTTAAATGAAATTTAACAAATTAAAAAAAATAAAATTAGTTATTAATTTGATATTTTATACATTTGCTATTGCAACTGATTGCATCGTTTTTGTGATAGTCTCTGTAATAAATGCGTAGTTTTTACTAACTTACAGAATTAGTGTCCTTACTAAAGGAGAAACGTGGGGACAGAAGTACTAACTTTTTGAATTGGGTAAAAGAACTTTCTAAACAGTTGTGGAGGTTTTTTCCTGTTCTTCATGGTGATCAAGATTTGGCTTACAAAAAACTTCTCTATGTAAATAATGTTATAGGATTTTATTTTGAAGGCATCTGCGGAAGCAGTCACTCTCAGTGAAGTTTGCATTTATTCTAGGGCCAAAGAACAACTGGATTATGTATTTCATTCTGGAATCTCAAAGCAGTCCACAAACAGTAAATTCTTCCTTACATTGTCTGTGTTAGGTAGGAATTAAAATTTTCTGTTTCTGTTGTACAGAAGGGAAGTACCAAGACAAAAATGTGTAGTTCCTTATTTGAAGGTATATGAGAGGTGAAAGTAGAAGGAGACACTGTTTAGGGTCTGAGGCGGTGAAACCACATCTCTTTTGGAAGAACCAGCAGTTATTGTGTATGGTAGGAGGCGATAAACTCCTCAGCTTTTAAGATTTTAAAAATGATTTTTCCAGTGCAAATAGAGATAAGTGCTGCTTCTGAAGGAGGTCTTCCCATCTTTCAAAGGCAAGTCTTTCTATCTCTAGGTAGCTATTCATTAAAAAAGTAAATTCTTACATATTCCTATTGGTATTTATAGTGAGTTGATTCTGTGCTCTTAGAAATTAAAATAAAGATTCATGGTGGACAGCGGGCACAGGGCTAGAAATCAGAAGATCTACACTCTTCTGATGAGTCATGACATTAGTTTGTAGAAGTCACTTAACCTCTATACCTCGGGTGTGTCTCCCTGTAATACTGGGTAAACAGGTGGCTGGCTACCCACTAATCTTTCAAAAGCAAAGTAAGCCCTAATTTAAACATGCTTAGGGCCACCACAGGCAAAAATTGCAATATAAACTCTTAATTTTTATCTCTTTTAGACTACGTCGTAAGTATAATTGAATGCTTAAATCCCAGATCACTGCAATTTAGATGTCTTTTTTAAATTTCAGACTTATGTGAAAAGTTTTAGTAGCATGTGCCATGAACTGTGGACTCGTTTAATGTTCATATGCAGTGAAACAGCCACTGCAGCGTTCAGTATGTTTGCTGAAAATGTAAAGTTACATTTACATAAACTGAAAAAGTAAAGTTAACAGGATTTTGGTTACTTCCATAAATTTCTGTTGTCTTATATTTTATCTTTGCTGTGATGTAGACCCTTGAGAGTGGAGGTTCTTTAGGGGATAGAAAGGGCAAGGATTTCCTTTGCTTTGATTCAAAGTATCAAAAAACTTTAAAAAGTAAGAAGAAACTGCTTAAAAGTGAGTTTTGTGATATGTTCATTGTGTGTTTAAATAAATGGGTGGAGATGGGAGTATGTAGATCTGAAGTGAGTAGTGTATCGTTTTTTTTTTTTCCTTGAGTTGTCAGGAAGAAGGTTTAGAAATGAATATGAGTAAGAAGTAGAGTGGTAGTACAGAAAAAAGTGTTCCTAATGAATGGGCCCAGGGGATTTTCAGAAAAATCAGAGAGCACAGGTTGTTTGGCAGGTCTAGATTTTTCAGGGAAATAGAGTGGAACGACTTCACAGTGAGTTTTACCATTTTATTTTCAAAGATTGCCACTTTTAACAGGTTCATACTTAGTAATCAATGATGTGCTTAAATTTAATAACAATTAGCCTCTTTTTTCTTAATGGAAATATAGAAGTGTCAGGTCCTTTTGACTTAGGAGTTATAAATATTATTTCCATTTGAGAAAACTGAGGCTTAGAGAGTCTGAATTAGAATCCAGGTTACCTGGATCTGTTACCAAAGTTAACGGTATACTGAAGAAAGCAAGAAAGCAGAAGCTGTTAAGAAAACATTGGTACTTTCTTGGAATATTTTTCAGAGAGAGGATTGTGCTTTCTGTTCCGGTTCTGAGTTTTGTTCTCTGTTGAGATAACTAGTAAGATGAAATATTTTCAGAATGTTGGGCAGATCCCTGAACTAGGTAATAGATAATGATTGTGGTTCTTTCTGAATTTCTCTTTATGTTAAAAGGAGTAACTAGTTTGGTACTTGGGGCTATTCGGGGATTTTTTAAGATATATAATAACATGATATATTCAAAGGCATTCTCTATTATGTTACTGGCAGGTTTGTTTTGTGGCATATACAACTGAAAAATTTATCTGAACTGCTCTTAATAAAGTAAATCCTATTTTCCATGTAATGTCAAAAGTATCTTTTACCAAGTGTCCCATAATGAGCAAGAAAAGTTGTTTCTCAATTTCTTTACTTCATTCATGTGGTAAGTCAGTCATCGAAATACTCTCAGAAGTTACTGACATTCTTTCTACATTGTTTAAAAATTATTTTTTCTATGGATTTTCCATCATATTAATACAGTTATCCAAAATTAACAATGTTCTGAGAGTGCTTCTTAATCTAAGTGTCAGTTCTAAGATGAGTAATAATAATATATTTCTCTTTTATTAGACACAACTGTTTAAACCCCAATTTTGAAGAAACCAGAAGATAGCAATGTCTTTAAACTTCAGATTTTGTATTTGTGGGTGTGAGGAATTTGAATATTTCATGATTAGGGGATAATGTTAATTACATGGAAAATTGAATATAGTTAATTTATCAAGTGTAATTGTTTCATCAATATTGCATTCTGATTTCAGGTTTTCTTGTAGTAGGGGCATATTTATCTCATGGCTTGATGAATACTGAATCTATTTCCTAAAACAAGGTGTGGACTTTAGAATTATACAAGTTTAAATATAGGCCATGAAGTTTGACACTTTTGAGGTATTTGTCCTCTTTTCATTATTTTATAACTGTGTGACCTTGGATAAGTTATGTAAACTTTTTGCTCCTTAGTTTCTTCACCTGTAAAATGGAGTAATAATAGCTCTTTCAGATTTTTATGAGAATTAGGTGCAGTAATAAAAGCTACTGGTATAAGAGTAAGTAATCCAGAAAGTTTTGATTGTTCATATTTGGTTTGTATTTGATATTGCCATTTGGTCTATATTTGGTATCAACAGGGAAGCGTATAGCTTTTTAAAATATAATTTGTCTATGAAGCTATTTTGCTTATCTTTCCTTTGCAGGATTTCCCTCTTACCTTCTCTCCAGAAGAGAACTTAGTACTCTATTCTCTTCTTAAATATTTCTATAATTAGTGCATACAGTATGTGGCACTCAGGAGTTCGTTTTGATGAGTGATGAGTAGCAGCAAAGTGTTCTAGACCGGTGACTTTCCTCACTTTACATGTCCCCTTTACTCTAGCGGTTCTCTTAAGCTCATCTTTGTTGACAATCACCTTTTAAGATGAGAGATGTCACTGATGAAAGGGTGTTGTGTGTGCGAATAATCGTGGAGGCAAAAAAGTTAGATGCCATCTGAGTGGTGGTGAGCCTCAGAGTCAAGAGATGCCGGGTGACTTGGCTGTATTAGAGTAGGGTATAATCCAGGGACTTAGCATGCTTAACCCCTGAAATAGGGAGCTTCCAGAGCTGGGCAGGGTGTCGAGGCCTCAGCCAGTCCTAAAGGGTACTGAATGTCAATCAAGAAACAAGACCATAGGCCAAATATTTAGACTGAACCAAGCAATGCAGACTTAACCGGCTTAGGTGGCCAGAATTACACCAGAAAGCAGGGTGAGAGGTGCAAGACTAGTACAGATGTCACTGGCTGGTTGTTTTCAGTTTATGGCTCTCTGGTTTGAATTGGTCAAGATTAGCTCAAAGACGGTGAGGGCCAGACCCTTGTGGACTGGAGTTCTGCTGTGCCCTAGGTGAGTGGTCCTTAGGAAAGGTTGTGGCTGAGCATACTTTCGCCAAGAGACGCATCTTCCTACTCTCCTTGGTTTGCTACAGAACTTGAGTGTTACAGGAATCTTTTATTATTTGCAAGGTTATGAGACAGCATTCTGAAGGCTTCTTGCGGAGCCCCTCTCTGGGCTTCCTGTTTATTCATGGGAGAAGGCCCATAAAAATGAACCCAAAATTGACTAACTAGTATTAAATGGATTTAGTTAACCTCCTTCTAGATCTAGAGGATTTCTTTGTTCCCATCGTATTCCTATTTAACAAACTTGAATTTAACTGTACATGTTTGATGCTCTTCCCTTCACTGATCCCAGATCCCAAATGTCAGTCTCAGTCCCCAGATATCTGTCATAGTGTGAGTCCCTCATCTGGTTGGGCTTGAATTTGATGTTCCTTCATTTGGTATCAGTTCCTATGTGTCTGTCATAATGTGAGCATCTCACTACATTGAGTGTGAACATTTAGAGATGTATAGATTTTTGTACACTATGGCCCCTCAGTGCAAGTTTACTACATTATCTAGTGTTCATCTGAAGAACCAGTGATTTTTTTTTTCTAAAGCTAGAAGAAAAAGTGAATGTGCTTTATTCATTGAGAAATGATGTATTGATTGCCAGTATGGAGCCTTTCTAAGGGTAAGTTGGTCCATACGTATTTTTTACCTTATGTGGTATCTTTAGTACCTAACATCTGCATACAATTGGGCATCATTATTTGAACGGTCAGTATTACAGGCTCTGAACCCATTTGTCCCATGGCTGCTGACTTGGGAATGGAATTCAGAAGCTGGAGCCATTGGCTCCATAATTGATAAAAGTGGTGCCTTTATTTCTTAGGTTGACAAAGGGAGTGTCTGGGATCTACAATTTCTTCAGCTTCTTACCCTCGGCCTTAGGAGAAAGAATATCCTCAGGACATCTGTTTTGGGTTCATAATTCAAGAGTCAAGACTGTTAGCTCTTTGATTTCTGAGAAAGGATCTCATCATTGCCTGTGGTCTCTAGTCTTTTTAAGGAACCTCTGAACTAACTATGCCTCTTAGTTTCAGATATTTCTGTGTCCTCTTTTAGGTTTCTGAAACACGCAGGAGTTCAGGCTGAGCTCAAAATGTTTAGCTATTGTTTCAGGATGGGTATTGGTGGTGCAGGAGCATCTCCCACATTTTTCCAGGTATCCACGCCCGGACTCCTCTTTGCGGATACCGGAGGTCTCAGCTGATCCGATGGGTGTGAGAATCCCTGGTCTTAGAAGCTAGGCACAGTGTTTATGCACCCAGCACTGTTTCTGGGGCAGTTACTGTGCACTCTAGTGATTAAGGAGTTGGCTTGGCATTGCTAGACTAAGATCCAGTAGAAATATGTGAGATACATGTAATTAAACATGTCCTAGGAGCTACATTTTAAAAAATAAAAACAAACTGATAAAATTAATTTGTATAGTATATTTTATTTAATCCAACATATCCAAAATATTATTTCAAGATGTGATCAATATAAAAAACATATTAATGAGACATTTACATTCTTTTTCTGTACTAAGTCTTTGAAACCCAGTGTGTGCTTTACATTTACAGTATATCTCGGCACACTCATCTTTAACAGTTAAAGTAAAATACAGCCCTGTCAAAACAATAAAGTTATGTTTAATGAAAAAAATGTCTACACTGCTTCAGTGTTTAGATGTAAATGTAAACGAATTAAAAATTTTAAATTCCATTCCTTGGTCACACTAGTCGCATTTCTGTTGTTCAGTAGCCATTGTGGCTGCTGGCCGCCATGTGGGATGTAGCGACTCTTGAGGGCCAAGGCCGTCTTCCAGTCTGATAGGTGACCGCGTTCCTCTGGGAGTGGGCTGCCTTTCCCTGAGGTGTTACAGGGGATTGTCGGGTTTGACTGTCAGAGAAATCCCTCTTCAGACCTAAGAGCATTTGTGCCTACATTTCTCACTTAGTATCAGGGGCAGTTTCTGCTTGAGGTTTCCCCTGTGGCATCTTTGGATTGAGGTTTGTAGTTTACGCAGCTCAGCTCTTTCTTAGGGACCTAGGAAATGGCCCAGGCAGGGACTCTTCTTGAACAGACCTCTCAGGTTATTCTGTTTAGGCTACTTTGCCAGGGCCAGGAGAGCAGAGTGGACAGTCTCAGGTAAGCCAGGGTTCCCATAGCTTCAGAGGCTCAGATGAAAGTGACAGATATGAGCTGTCTAGCAGACTGTGCAAGAGGCCATGAAGCTCACAGCTTCCGGGGGTGCAGGGAGTTTCTGGCAGTGGAGAGTCTCCCAGACACGTCTGGGTAAAAGGAAAGGCTTCCTCTCTTCAATTTCTTTCCTCCTTGAGAGAGGACAGGCCAGGATTTCCCTCTTTCATGAAAGATTCTTTACCTGATGAACTGAGTGGCATGAGAATCTGTGGAAGTCAGACATTGCAAACTTTGAATGAATTTGTCCTGTAGAGGAATTTGATTTTCGCTACACAGGTTTTGTTCTGTTTGTGTTTATTTGGGGTTTTTTAAATTTAATTTAATTTTATTTATTTTTGGCTGTGTTGGGTCTTCGTTGTTGTGTGTGGGCTTTCTCTAGTTGCGGTGAGCAGGGGCTACTCTTCATTGCGGTGAGCAGGGCTACTCTTCATTGCGGTGAGTGGGCCTCTCATTGCGGTGGCTTCTCTTGTTGAGGAGCATGGGCTCTAGGTACACAGGCTCAGTAGTTGTGGCACATGGGCTTCAGTAGTTGTGGCTCACGAACTCTAGAGCGCAGGCTCAGTAGTTGTGGCACACAGGCTTAGTTGCTCCGCAGCATGTGGGATCTTCCCAGACCAGGGCTCAAACCCGTGTCCCCTGCATTGGCAGGTGGATTCTTAACCACTGTGCCACCAGGGAAGCCCCTGTGTTTGTTTTTTAACTAGCTGGCAACATCTAAAATTTAGGTGAAAACCTTTAGGGAAAACATCTTCAATATCTACTTGGAAATTTAGAAGCCTCTGATGGTGCTGGGCCAGCAAGGATTGTGTGGACCTTAGTAGCAGTTACTCCCTATGATGGGGAAGAGTGGTTTATGAGGAGAGGGTCCCACAGATCCCCCTGGACTCTGAGAGTGCTCTGAATTTTTCCTTCCTTTCTTTTTTGCCTACTCTCCTTTTGCTTTAGTCTCTTCTCCTTTCAATTTTTTTCTTCTACCAACATATAAAAATAAAAATAATTCTTTTTTGTTTTTTGGGGGGGAATGAAAAATAGATTTATCAGTATTACTCTGTATATATCTGTACACATATGTTTCTACTTAGGGAATAATCAGTAAAAAGGGATGGACTGAGGAAAATTAGGCATCAACAAAAGAACAAAAAGCACAGCAGGATATGAGATGAAAAGTGAAGGAAATTGCTAACAGATCTTGGACTTATACTAATAAAGGAATTTTATCATAAAAGTTTATTCATGCAAGACTGTTTTCAATACATCAGTGTAATGATTCCTTTCTTCAAGCCGCTTGGGTTTAGATAGGAGAAAAATACTAATAGTTAATATTTATGGAATATTTAAAGCTAATTTATTAAGTGTTCCTTAAAATCTTAAATTAAGTGCCTGCCATGTGGCAGGCAGTGGGGTACAGCTGTGAACAGAGTAGTTAGAATTTCCTGCCTTCATGAAGCTTACATTTTACTGGGGAGAATAAAGACTACTAAGTAGGATCTTTGGTTTGTTAAATGGAGATTAGTGCTGAGTAGAAAAAATAAAGGAGGAAAGAGATAGGGTGTGTCAGGAGAGAGAGTCCTGTTTTAGAGGGTGTGGCCCGGAAAAGCCTATTTGAGAAGGTAACGTTTGAATCAAGGCTAGGAGGAGTGAGTCATTTGGATATTCTGGAGGTAAGAGTGTTCCAGGGAACCACTGCAGATGCCCTGAAGCAGGAATCTCTCTGATGTGTGTGGGGAATAGCAAGGAAACCACGTGACTGGAGTGGGCAGACTGGTAGGAGATGAGAACAGAGAAGTGATGGAAGATCCAGATTCTGTAAGGTTGTCATACAAGCACTTGTGAGACACTACTGCTGAACGTGGTGGGAAACCATTTGGGGTTTGAATCAGAACAAAGACAGACAATTTGAATTATTTTCAAATAATGTATGTCATTTTATAGCATTTTATATTATTATTGTATATAATTATATAACATAATTATTAATTAATATATGTAATACATAATATAAAGGATCATCTGCCTTCCTCTTTGAAAATAGCCTAGAGTGGGGGATGTATTACTTAGGGTATAGGTTAGGTACAATTTCTGTAATAAAGAGTTATAAGACATAAAAATCTGAACAGTCTAGATACGTTCGACATCTGTGCTCTATGAAACCATTCAGGAATCCAGAATCTTTCCATCTTTCTGTTAACCATTCTTCAGGTTTTGTCCTAATCTGTGTGGTCAATACAGGGTCACTATTCAGAAGATATTCCGGGCTGTAAAAAAGGGAAGCAATGAAGTCCAGGGCAAAGAATTTTCTTTTAAACAAATGAGGCAGACATTGCATATATTACTTCAGTTTGCGGTCCACAGAAAGGATCGATTGGCCACACTTGCCTCAAGGGTGGTTGGGAAATGTAGTCTCAGGCTGGGTGACCATTCAGCAGTGAAGAAGAGGAAAACAGAAATGACAAGTAGTTGACCACAGTCTTGCAGTTCGGCAACAAATATCCATGTGTATCCTTCATCCTACCTATTGAAAACACTCCAGCTCCCTTTCCCGAAGGAGACAACCCAGGTGCAATCCTCTTGTTGCACTAATCCAACTAAGCGATCAGTACTTCCTGTCAGATCCGCAAGTCCAGTGACCTGTAGGCAAAACACAGTTATTTGTTCCTCCCTTACCCCTCCCACATACACTGAACATATCATGGTGAATCAGAAACAGGAAAAGAATAATAAAATTTTCCGTTTGGGTAAGTAAACAATGAGAGACACATAGAGGTCTCTGGTTGAGAGTAATGCTGGGCAGTAATGGTGTAGCATCTATTATCCTTAGTTCTGCTTTCTGGTAAGAATGCCTATATTCATTGCACTATGACCCCAGTCTTTGCTGTCTGGGTGTTTCTTCCTTACGTTAACCTCCATGACCACATCTGAAGTTGGTATTGAAAATTTCCCAACTTTGGAGGGTATATAGCTTTCATAGTCAGTTTCCTGCTACTGCAGGCTTGCTGTCCTGCAAGTGACATGGTCACAGGTGTTTGTAGGTTAGCTTATAATTTCTCTGACAAATACAATTCTCTCAAAAATATATTGGGATTCTTTTATGTTTGTCTCCATTCCGTTCTGATGCCAGTGACTATAGCAAAATTGTTTCCTGGTGTAGTTCTTAAGCCTGCCTTATTTACTGCTCTCTGTGCGCTGACCACTTTATCTCATTCTAATGGCCACTGTCTTGAAGCCATCTGAAACAGCAGGCATTGGGGGGTGGGATGGCAGCACCCTAAAATATAATCTTAGCCACAGCGCTAGATTCCTTCGTTTCATCAAGAAATCTTAAAAGTTCTGCGAAAAATGCCATTGGTAATTTGATAGGGATTGCATTAAATCTGTAGATTGCCTTGGGCAGTGTGGTCATTTTAACAATATTGATTCGTCCAATCCAAGAACAAGGTGTATCTTTCCATCTGTTTGTGTTGACTTCAGTTTCTTTTGTCAGCATCTTATAGTTTTCAGAGTGCAGGTGTTTTGCCTCCTTAGGTAGGTTTATTCCTAGGCATTTTATTCTATTTGAAGTGATGGTAAATGGGATTGTTTCCTTAATTTCTCTTTCTGATAGTTAATTGTTAGTCTGTAGAAATGCAACCGATTTCTGTCTATTAATTTTGTATCCTGCAACTTTACCGAATTCATTGATGAGCTCTACTAGTTTTCTGGTAGCATCTTTAGGGTTCTCTAGAACAAAAAATTTGAAGATTTGTATGGAAACACAAAAGACCCCAAATATCCAAAACAATCTTGATAAAGAAGAGCAGGGCTGGAGGAATCACACTCCCTGACTTCATACTATACTACAGAGCTACAGTAATCAAAACAGTATGGTACTGGCACAAAAACAGACACATAGATTGATGGAACAGAATAGAAAGCCCATAAATAAACCCACACTCTTATGGTCAATTCATCTATGACAAAAGAGGGAAGAATATATAGGGGAGAAAAGACAGTCTCTTTAATAAGTGGTGCTGTGAAAACTGGACAACTGCATGTAAAAAAAATGAAATTGGAACATTCTCTAACACCATATACATTTAGGATTAAAGACCTAAATGTAAGACTGAATGCTATAAAACTAGAGGAAAACGTAGGCAGAACACTCTTTGACATAAATCATAGCAATATTTTTTGGATCCATCTCCTAGAGTAATGGAAATAAAAGCAAAACTAAACAAATGGGACTTAATCAAACTTAAGAAGTTTCTGCACAGTAAAGGAAACCATTAAAAAAAAACGAAAAGGCAACCTACAAAATGGGAGAAAATATTCGCAAATGATGCAACTGACAAGGGCTTAATTTCCAAAATATATAGCTCATACAACTCAACAACAAAACAACAAACAATCGAAAAATAGGCAGAAGACCTAAGTAGACATTGCTCCAAACAAGACATGCAGATGGCCAATAGACACATGAAAAGATGCTCAACATTGCCAATTATTAGAGAAATGCAAACCAAAACCTCAGTGAGGTACCACCTTGTACCGGTCAGAATGACCATCTTTAAAAATCTGCAAATAACAAATCCTGGAGAGGGTGTGGAGAAAAGGGAACTCCTCACTGTTGGTGGGAACGTAAGTTGATGTAGCCACTATAGAAAACAGTATGGAGGTTCCTCAGAAAACTAAAAATAGAATTACCATATGGTCCAGCAATCCCACTCCTGGGAATATATCTGGAGAAAACCATCATTTGAAAAGGTACATGTACCCCTATATTCATAGCAGCACTGTTTACAGTAGCCAAGATATGGAAATGACCTAAATATCCATTGACAGATGAATGGATAAAGAAGATGTGGTATGTATATACAATGAAATACTACTCAGCCATAAAAAATGAATGAAATAATGCCATTTGCAGCAACATGGATGGACCTAGAGATTATCATGTTAAATGAAGTAAGTGAGACAGAGGAAGAAAAATATCATATGGTATCACTTATATGTGGAATCTAAAAAAAATGTTACAGATGAACTTATTTACAAAACAGAAATAGGCTCACAGACATAGAAAACAAATTTATGGTTACCAAAGGGGAAAGAGGGGGGAGGGATAAATTAGGAGGTTGGGATTAGGAGATACAAAAACTGCTATATATAAAATAGGTAAACAGCAAGGACCTATTGTATAGCACAGGGAACTATGTTCAATGTCTTGTAATAAAGTATAGCGGAAAAGAGTCTGAAAAAGAATATATATATGTAACTGAATCACTTTGCTGTACACCTGAAGCTAATACAACATTGTAAATCAACTATGCACCCATAAAAATTTGTTTTGAAAAATAAAGTCTTAATAGAAGTCTTTGAGAAAAGTTCTAATAATCTTATCTCCTGATAATGCAGGTACTAAGGACCCACATCTCTATATTTCCTTCCATCTTACCTTGCAAACTGGCCAGTTCTTGCCTGAGTAAATGCAGCAAAGAACCACTGACACACACAAATATTGTGGTTCTTTTCATCTACTTTCCCTGAAGTTCTGGGCTTTTTATGGGCACAAGTTCTGTAAGTTAGTGTAGGCAACAGTTTATGGAATGTTTTGCTCCATTATAACCAGGGTCACCATTACCCTAGTAATATCTGTTTCCCTGTTGCCTGCTACCGAGTGACTTAGGCAGTGCCACATATTTTAGGATTTTGTTGTGGCAATACTCTAATTTTGGTATTAATTTCTGGGTTAAGGAAAAGGCTGCTCTAAAGGGATCCAAAAGTAAAATGGCTTAAATGAGAAAAAAGTTTGTTTCTTCCCCAGATAACAGGCCTACTAATTTAGGTGGTAGGGATGCTATATTCCATGAAGGAAATGAAGACACTAGAGGGGTAACTACCAGAATGTTGGATCTGGGGCTCAGATCCTCAGCCTTGTTTTAACCATTGTGCAGTACTTATATATATTTATCTCTTCCTGGTGACTAGTGAGCACTTTGAGGTGTCGGGAACTTAGCTATGCCTTGATCTCTTGCATTTCCTAGCTTATAGTAAGTGTTCAATAAATGTTTGAATGAATGAATACGTGTTTTATATCTGAGTAAGTTAAGGCATAGAGACCTAAGCAAACTTGAGTCACAGGGCTGGAACATGATCTGAACCCTGCACACAAGAATATAGGTGCAGGAGAAGCTGTCTTAGATAAGAGGCTACTTCCATGAAATGGGGCATATCTTATATAAAGGTAGTATCATTTTGATCTCCTTAGGAATAGTTACTGTAAAAATCTTTTGATGTGATTATTAAGGTTTAAAATAACAATTATGGAAGGTGGTAAAGTCTATATCTGTATGATGGAGAGAAGAAAAAAAATGTATGAGGAAGAGAAAATGTGGTCTTTATTCTAACATTTTTAGTACCTAAATAATTATACCAAGGGCAAAAGACTTTTTTAAAATTTAAGCAGTAAATATTTGGAGTGTGAAAAAACTATCCATAGCATATCCAGGCAACCTTTTTCGTCAAAATATTTTAAATAGCTCATAGCATAAGTGTGTATGTATATACATACACATTTCACATATGTGTGTGTGTGTGGATGTGTGTGAAGTTTCAGAAATCACTCCACCAAGGGAAATACATATTTTTAAATTAATTTTTATAGGAGTATTGTTGCTTTACAATGTGTTAATTTCTACTGTACAGCAAAATGAATCAACTATATATATATATATATATATATATATTCCCTCCCTTTCGGACTTCCTTCCCATTTAGGTCACCACAGCACATTAAGAAGAGTTCCCTGTGCTATACAGTAGGTTCTCATTAATTATCTATTTTATACATAGTATCAATAGTGTATATTTGTCAATCCCAATCTCCCAATTCCTCCCACCCCCGCCTTTCCACCCTTGATGTCCATACATTTGTTCTCTACATCTGTGTCTCTATTTCTGTTTTGCAAATAGGTTCATCTATACCATTTTTCTAGATTCCACATATATGCGTTAATATACGATATTTGTTTTTCTCTTTCTGACTTACTTTACTCTGTATGACAGTCTCCATCCACGTCTCTAAAAATGATCCAATTTTGTTCCTTTTATGACCCAGCAATCCCAGTACTGGGCATATACCCAGAGAAAACCATAATTAAAAAAAGATATATGCGCCCCAGTGTTCATAGCAGCACTATTTACAGTATCCAGGACATGGAAGCAACCTAAATGTCCATCGACAGATAAATGGATAAAGAAGATGTGGTACATATATACAATGGACTATTACTCCAGAATTACATAATTTAAAATGGTGAATTTACATCTTAAAAATTAATAAGCTTATACTGTTTTGGGTATTCATGAAGATTGTTTCTGAATCACTGAACTCAGAAAGCACTCCTTTATTATTGTACTTTGAAGTATATACAAGTGAAGCATAACAAAGATATAATAGTTTATATTTGTATGTGAAACTGTTAATGAAAACATCTCTAAAACTTATTCCTAAGGCTTATGGAGGATATGGATCTTTTAGATAAATTGAAAGTACTAAGTAACTAACAAAGCATAGGTTTCCTGAAAATGGACATTTTTATGTCTGCTATTTTGTTTGAGATGTTATTTTTTCTTTCTCATAGGGGGAACAATATTTTTTTAGCAAGAATCAGTAACTGGAAGTACAACATTGGTTATTTAATGATATTAAAATGAAGTTTTGATCAGCAGAGGTAAGAATATGGCATTTAATTCATAATAGATCAAAATACTTGCCAGATTTCTATGAAGAACTATTTTAAGAACTGTGAAGGGTCTGAGAATTTATCCCTCTTGCAAAGTAACAAGTTAGCCTGCTGCAGCACCATGGATGTGGGCAGGAGACATGAGATTCCTGGATCAGAGAAAATCATAGTTTATATGCATGGCAATAGCACTGGCTAGAGTATGATGCCCCCTGCGTAAGAGTAGGTTGAGTTATGGAGAGGACCCCTGAGCTGAGGAGCCCAAATCTCTTATGCCGGACAATGAGCCTGCTGACTTATGCCTCAGGGGAGACTTTATTACATGGCACAGTAAATAGATCTGCGCTTAGTTCCAGTATGAGACACTGTCTCTGACTCCTCAGACTGTGCGAAACATGTCCTTGAAAAATAGTCTGGAATAAAGGCAGTCAGTGTCTCTGCCTGCAAGACATGAAGAAACACAAGACTCTCAGAATTGTCTTTCAACACTCTCTTACTCCAAACTGCTTTTTAAAAGCATGTGTCACTGATAAGGATAATTGTAATAATGCTTTTTTGAAATAGTGTGAAGATGGAAACCACTGAAATACCGAACAGCAGGAGATTGCTTAAATTATAACATTCACAGTATAATAGTTATTAACTAGGTGTTCATAAAAAAAGTGAAATACACAGGTTATAAAATGTACATGTAGTTCGATCCTACTTTTATAGAAATTGTACAAATGTACACACGTATGAAGAATATATACCAAAGTATGTATTTCAATGGATAGAATTGTGAATGGTTTTTTTTTTTTTTTTTGCTTGTCTATTTTTTTTAACCTCTTGAAAATGAACGCTTTAGGCTTTTGTAATGAGGGAAAATTTTTTTTTGAAATTTAAAAATGAACAGTTGCTTAAGAACTTCAGCTGACAGAGAAAAAGCTTCATGAATTTAAATGGAAATTAAAGAATGTTAATTCTTTTGTTTTTACTCTGAAGTTGCCTTTATATGTAATGTAGAACTAGAAGAGAATAATTAGGTAGCATAATTTTTTCTTCAAAAGTTACTGTTTTATCTATGATAAAGTCAGAAGTTACTTTTAGCAATTTGCTGTATTATTTATTATCACATAGTTGTCATGAAGGGAAACAAATCTTAGAAAATGCATTCTAACGGGGCATATCTTCTAGAGTAGTTCTATTTACTAAGTATTTCATTAGTAAGTATATTTAGTAAGTATAGATTCTGGTGCTATATAGTTGGGTCAGGCTAACTTAGGAGCACTGTATTAATTAGCTTCACTTTTATTTCCTGCCTATGTATCATACTCTGAAATATGTTTAATATTAGTGATTTTGTAAGTTGGCATTTTTATTGTGCTTTCATGATTTTTTTTTTCCCTTCTTTAACCAAGGTGCTGTTACCAGATTTGTCTTCTGAGTATAAATTAAAAATGACTGAAGTTCAAGCAATGGTAGAATTCTCCGTGGAGCTAAACAAGTTCTACAATGTGGATTTATTTCAGAGAGGGTTTGTATTTTAATGTGAAAATTGTATATTTTGCATAAGATAAATTGTACAGTTTTCATTTAAATTTAATTACATATTCTTGTTCCACCATATATAAGGAAAACAATGAGCTATATTCAACTATTTTCTCAGAGAAATTTTATTTCTAAATATATATTTGAGTATATTCACATGGATTTAATGATAATGCTGGATATATTTAGCATGTGTTTATGAATTTGTACTGAGCATTGAGAGGATTTTAATGAAAATGTTTGAGATCTAATTTCTGCTTTTTAAAAGCTAACAGTGTGTGGGAAAAATAAAACATATACACAAAACACAAAATGTTGTAGGAACACAAAATGTTGACTCCCCAAAAGGTATATATAGAAAGTGCTCCGGGAATCAGAAGAGAAAAATATCTTTCTGGGCTCGTACGTTAGGAAAAGCATAATGGAGGGATAGGATCAAGGTATGGATAAGATTGATAGGCAGAGGATAAGGTGAAAGACCCTCTTAGTAGGAGAGTGCATCATGAATCAAGTCTCGGAAACAGGGATGAACAGGTTATTTTAAAGAGTAGTAGGAGGTTGGATATTCTCTAGTAGAGTTGTGAAAAGATAGTAAAGAGAGGAGAGGTTATGTTTGTGAAGGGCTTTTGATGTCCGGAGGGATTTGGGTAGCCATTGATGGTTTCCAAGGAAGGATGAAACTGTCACTGTTATTACAATCAGCACTTACTGACATGATGAAGAGCATGGTGATATTGGATGGATGGTCGTGTAGAAGAAATAGAGGCGCAGGGAGCAGTGTGGAGGTGCTCACGATGTCTCAGGATACAAACCTGAATTCCTGTGCTGGCAGTGGTAGCGGTGGGGCTGTGACCAACTGGGGTAGGATGAGAGAAATCTTCTGTTGTTTGTCTGTCTGTCTTGGCTTTGCCATCTTGTTGAAAAAAACAAACAGCTCTGCTCTGCTCTGCTCCACGTGGTCTCTCAGGACAGCCTGGGCTTGTTCTCATGGCAGAGGCAGGAGTCCAAGAAAGAGAGCAGAAGCTGCAGGATCCCTTGTATTGGCACACTTGTTTCCTCACTGCATTCTGCTGACTAAGCAAGTTACAAGGCCAAGCCAGGTCTGGGCTGGGGGCTGTTTGGCCGGTGAAACTCACTGTAAAACTTTATGGGGATTCTGTATGTCTGATATAGTCCATTCCATGCTCTGAAACCCACACCCACAATTGTTTATTGAGACACGACTACTCTCTCAATGAATCACTACTATTTGGAGGTCAGAATTCTGTGGGATCACGCCCTTTAACTTCCTAAAAGCCTTTTTGTCAAGCTGAGGATGTCTACTTAGACACTGCCCTTAACTCCTTTGGAGATCTAAGAAAGGGATTTACAGCCACTCCCTTGATTAGATCTTTGTAAGCAGTTTTCTTTTCCTCCCCAGGAAGTCTTGGTTCCTCTAGATTCTGCTTGTAAAATGATCAGGTCTTTCTTTAGCTCATCTCTTTCTTGCAAAACCTTACTACCCTTGCTAGGAGCAACCAGGTGACATTTCCAATATTCTGCCAGGAAATTAGTTTGCTCGAGTCCAAAAGTTTCTTGGGTACAGTGTCTGACTTCTTCTAAGTTATTGTTTGAAAGCATACTGACCAAAAGTTCATCACTACAAAACATGGGTCACTGTTTTTTAAGTCTCCTATAGTTTCCGCATTATTTTTTTTGCTTCTGTAATTGTAACTAACCGTTACTTTGGTCCCAAAGTCAGTGCCACATATTTTAAGTTTCCTTAGTACCCATTTTCATATTAGTTATTTATTGCCACAGTAATACAGCTGACAACAAACACAAAGCCTCAGTGGCATCACAGCAGTAAGCATTTATTTTTGCTCACAGATCTGTTGATCAGCTGAAAGATTCTGCTGATCTGGGCTGGCCTGGTTCATCTTGGCTGGGCTCATGAATTCACAGTCAGCTGGCAGGGTGCTACCTGGTGCAGAATGGCCCCACCTGGGTGCACTCAGCTCTGCTTTATCATCTCTCATCCTCCAGCTTATTGTCATAGAGGAGGCAGGGATCCAAAGAGAGAGAAAGAAACTGTACAAGAAGACATTTTAAGACCTAGGCTTGGAACTAGCTCACTGTTACCTCTGCCACATTGTACTGCCCGAAACAAGCCGTAAGGCCAGCCCAGATTCAAGGGATGGGGAACTACACTCCACTTCTTAATGGGAGTCTCATTGAGAGAGTGTGGATACAGGGGTGGAGGAAGAAATTGAGGACATTTTAAAGTCAGTCTACCACACACTTTAGCATCTTTTGGTTTTTGTTATTAATTTCTGTGAGGTATTTTGGGGAATAAAGAGTAGGATTTAATGAGTAACTCCATGTGGAGGATGATGCAGAGACAGAAAAAGCATTAAAAAATATGTGTGTGGAGGGTGAATTTACATGATCTCTAGGATTACCTTGAAATAGCTCAGCAAAGAAAAAAATGAATATATGAATCAAATATGGCAAAATCTTTTTCACAGATGAAAAATGGGCAGTGGGATATGGGTGCACTGTTCTACTTTTTGCAAATTTAGAATTTTTAAAAATAAGAAATTTAAAAAGATAATGCTGAAGTTTCAAATCACACTGACTTGGACAATATTAGTGATATTGAAATAAACAATGAAGTTGAAGGGGGCCATGGTGTGGGACTCAGAATTGGTTCATTTCCATATGTTGAGTTTGAGGTAAGATACCAAGTGGAGATAGTTGATAAATAATTGGAGGTTTGGAACTGGAGATAAGGACTAAGTGAACTGTTGTTCCATTTTATTGTCAGCCATGTATGATTGCTGCTTTCATTAATTTTCTGTTATTCTACAATCTAGTTCCCACATCCATTGAGGACTTTTGCAGAATATTGTTATGTAACTGATCTTTCTAAAATCGAATAATTAGAGGCTCATTGTCTTTAGATATATTGCTTGACTTGTTTATTTGTAAGAATATTTTCAAGGATATAATTTACTCTTTTCTATTCTGATTTATCAGTTCCTGCCTTTTAAACCTTTTCTTTATGCTTCTTATTGAGTCTTTACTACCTTTGCCATAAGCAAGTTAATTTAGAGCTTGTGTTTGGCTGTTATGTTAAATAACTGTCAGCTTTGATAGATAAACAGATAAATTTATCTAAATTTATATTTAAATGTTAGGAAATAGAATATATCTTTTCCAATTTATTTTCTGATTTATGAAATGTCTGTTTAGGAGACTGAGATGAGAAACTTACAAATTCAGGTAATGAAATGCAGGCAGAACTCAGAGAGGCTGCATGTTCAGCTCCTGACCACTGCAGTAAAGTGGGTATTGCAGTAGTCACATGAAGTTTTTGGTTGCTCAGTGCATATAAAAGTGATGTTTATACTAAACTGTAGTCTGTTAAGTGTGCAATAGCATTATGTCTAAAAACACAATGTACATACCTTAAGTAAAAAATACCTTAATGCTAGAAAGTGCAACAGTAACATCAAAGATCACCAATCATAGATCACCATAGCAAACATAATAACAGTGAAAATGAAATATTGCAAAAATTACCCAAATGTGACGCAGAGACACGAAGTGAGCAAATGCTGCTGGGGAAAATGGCACCGTTAGGCTTGCTTGGCCCAGGGTTGGCACAGACCTTCAATTTGTAAAGAAACACATCATGTGCGAGGTGTAATAAAGTGAAGTGTAATAAAACAAGGTCTGCCTGTAGTCCTGTGCAGTATTTTACTTCAGTGTTTTTAAAATAACATCAATAAATATCTTACTGCATAGCACTAAGTCATAGCCCAGCAGGAACTAATGGAGGTGGAGTATATGAGGAAGCACTTCTTGTGTACGTTTGGTGATGGCCCTTGTCCTACGCGTCCACAGTGTTTAGTGTTTAATTTTGCCACTGTTGTTGTTACACGATAAGGGACCGACTAGGCAGGGCCTAAGCTGTAGGCAGGCTCAGAAGAGAGAGAACATGTGGCATCTGAGTAGGTCTGTTTTTACTATAATTACATTGTTTTTCCTTAATGGTAAACCAATAGCCCAGATACTATCAATCTAAAGAAAAACTAGCTGTATTTTCATTTTAACCTATTCTGTCTTTTTTTAAGTATGGTAGATTGTAAACTGTGAAAAGAAAATTGAGACTCTACAGCATTGATTATGAATTTGATGTTATTAAATGGTATGTGGGCATATGTCTTATATAAATGAGAGATATAAGAACTCAGTGTAACTAACTTGTTTTGAGTTGTTTATTATACTAGAAGTACATGATTACAAGTTGGTGGACTTCCCAATTGACTATTCAAAATTCGTTTATCAAGAGGACTCCAAAGGGGGAGGAGAGATCGCCTTTTAAATATACAGGGAAAAATATTATTTAAACACCTGTTCTCAACAGCATAAAGGATAAGAGAGTGGGATTAAATTGAAGCTGTAGCAATTTCAGTTAGGTATTAAACTGGAGGGGAAATTTCCTCTCTTTGGAGACCATTGCAAAATTATGAGAACATCTTTTTCTGGAATTCTTTAGGATATTGCTATTGAGTACTCATCTGCATACAGTTTGTTACTAATTCAAGAAGAGGTGAGGCACTTTCGCCAGAATGTAGATTAATGCACTGCTTTCTTCAGTGAGAAACTCTTGCTAGGAAGGAAAAAAAAAAAAAGACTAGTTAAAACAGTGTGTTCTGAGATGGAGTCGGTTTGCTTTATTTCACTGCAGGTTGGTAACATGTCACAGAGATGCGCCAGTGTACGTACCACAGTTTAAAAAACACAGCTTTAGAATATCAGTGAATGGCTTCTAGAATGGAGTTGAGTTTAATTCATTTCAGAAGGAAGCAAATGGACTAACGTTAGGTATTCTCAAATATTTAGAAAGTGTGGGAACTTGGGCAAAGTGCTGTATGTTTTAACATTCTTTTGTAAAGCAAGTGAAATGTTATCAGTTTGATTTGTCTCCAGGTGTGTTTGGGAGAGTCAGCAATCCAGCATACTGCTGATAATAAAATAAGTAATGACGAGTGAGTCCCTCCAAGTCATCCAGGAGGGTTGGAATCAACTTCTTCTGAACCCCTTTTAATGTTGATATGTGGACCTCTTCCCATGGATCATGAATATTCTTAATGGCATCTAGAATGATGAATTCTTTCTGTAAGGTTTTCAATTGACTTTGCCCAGATCGACCAGAGGAGTCACTGTCTCTGGAAGCTATAGCCTTATAAAATGTATTTTTTAAATTGTAAGACTTGGGAGTGGAAATGACTCCTTGATCCATGGGCGGCAGAATAGATGTCGTGTTACCAGGTGTGAAAACAACATGAATCCCACTGTCCATCTCCATCAGAGCTCTTGGGTGACCAGGTGCATTGTCAACAAGCAGTCACATTTTGAAAAGAATTTTTTTTTCTTAGCAGTAGGTCTCAACAGTAGGCTTAAAATATTCAGTAAGCCATGTTGTAAACAGACGTACTGTCATCCAGGCTTTGTTGTTCCATTTAGAGAGCACCGGCAGAGGAGATTTAGCCCTAGGATTTTCAGAATGGTGAATGAGCATTGGCTTCAAGTTAAGTCACCAGCTGCATCAGCCCTAACAAGAGAGTCAGCCCGTCCTTTGAAGCTTTGAAGCCCGGCATTGACTTCTCTCTAGCTATGAAAGTCCTAAACGGCATCTTCTAATAGAACACTGTTTTGCGTATATTGAAAATCTGTTGTTCAGTGCAGCCACCTTCACGAATTATCTCAGCCAGATCTTCCGGATAACTTGCTGCAGCTTCTCCATCAGCACGTGCTGCTTTCCCTTGCACTTTGTTGTTATGGAGACGGCTCCTTTCCTTAAACCTCATGGACCAGCCTCTGCTGGCTTCAGACTTTGCTTCTGCAGCTTCCTCATCTCTCTCAGCCTTCAGGGAGTTAAAGAGAGTTAGAGCCTTGCTCTGGATTAGGCTTTGGCTTAAGGGAATGTTGTGGCTGGTTTGATCTTCTCTCCAGGCAACTAAAGCTTTCTTCATATCAGCAATAAGGTCGTTTTGCTTTCTTATCATTCGTGTGTTCACTGGAGCAGCACTTTGAATTTCCTTCAAGGCTTTCCCTTTACATCCACACTGTGGCTTCCTGTTTGGCACAAGAGGCCTAGTTTTCTGCCTCAGCTTTGAACATGCCTTCCTTACTAAGCTTAATCGTTTCTAGCTTTTGGTTTAAAATGAGAAACAACCAACTCTTCCTTTAACTTGAACACTTAGAGGCCATTGTAGGTTTATTAATTGGACTAATTTCAATATCATGTGTCTCAGAGAATGGGGAGGCCCGCGGGGAGAGAGAGATCGGGGAATGGCTGGTCGGTAGAGCAGTCAGAACACACACAACATTTATTAAGTTCACTGTCTTATATGAGTGGTTTGTGGGGCCCCCAAACAATTACAAGAGTAGCATCAAAGATCACTGATTGCAAATCACTGTAACACATGTAATAATAATGAAAAAGTTTGAAATACTGTGAGAATTACCAAAATGTGACACTGAGACACGAAGTGAGCGAATGCTATTGAGAAAATCATGCCAATAGACTTGCTTGACACAGGGTTGCTAGAAACCTTCAACTTGTAAAAACCAAAATATTGGGTTAGCCAAAAAGTGCCTTCGGTTTTTAAGTAAAAATAAAAGACATATTTTTCATTTTCACCAAGAACTTTATTGAGCAACACATTCACCATTTTGTTCCACCATCTTCTGCCATTTATCAGGCAACTTCATAATTCCATCTTCCCAAAACTTTTTATCTTTTTGAGCAAAGAACTGTTCTAGATGCCTTTTACAGTCTTCCAGGGAATTGAAATTTTTTGCATTAAGAGAATTCTGTAAAGACCGAAATAAATGGAAATACGAAGGTGCAATGTCTGGTGAATACAGTGGATGAATCAGAACTTCCCAGCCAGGCTATAACAGTTTTTGCCTGGTCATCAAAGAAACATGCGGTCTTGTGTTATCGTGATGGAAGATTATGCGTTTTCTGTTGACTAATTCTGGACACTTTTCGTCAAGTGCTGCTTTCACTTGGTCTAATTGGGAGCAGTACTTGTTGGAATTAATCGTTTGGCTTTCCGGAAGGAGCCCCTTCCAATCCCACCATATATACACCATCACCTTCTTTGGATGAAGACCGGCCATTGATGTGGTTGGTGGTGTTCATTTTGCTTGCCCTCTGCTCTATTCCATTCCACATTATAGTACAGTATCCACTTTTCATCGCCCATCACAATATGTTTTAAAAATGGAACATTTTCATTACATTTAAGTAGAGAATCGCATGCAGAAATACGGTCAAGGAGGTTGTTTCACTTATCTCATGTGGAACCCAAAGATCAAAGCCATTAACATAACCAAGCTGGTGCACATGATTTTCAGCACCTGATTTGGATATTTTGAGTATGTCAGCTGTCTCCCGCATGGTATAACGTTGGTTGTTCTCAATTAATGTCTTGATTTGATCACTATCAACTTCAGCTGGTCTACCCAACCATGGAGCATCATCCAGCGAGAAATCTCCAGCACAAAAGTTTGCAAACCACTTTTGACACATTCTATCAGTCACAGCACCTTCTCCATACACTGCACAAATCTTTTTGTGCATTTCAGTTGCGTTTTTACCTTTCTTGAAATAATAAAGCACAATATGCTGAAAATGTTGCTTTTTTTCTTCCATCTTCAATATTAAAAAGGCTGCACAAAAATTCACCAATTTTGATAAGTCTTTTTTTAAATGCATGTTGATATGACAGCTGTCACATACAATCTAATAAAATTGTTTTGAACGAAGTTAAAAACAACCAAGGGCTACTAGAGCCATCTTATGGGAAAATACCAAATGAACCTTTTGGCCACCCCAATACCTTTGAATAAAGTGTGATAAAAACAAGTTATGACTATACCAATATGAACTCATGGATTTTTAATGTATCTGATGGTAATTCTGCATCATTAATCTTCTTGATGTTCAGAGAGAGCCTTGTAGGTTGATTTCTGTGAACTTCTCATGGAGTGACCCAGGCAGTATTTGAGAGCTTCCATGTTTCCTACTGTGACTAGCTTTTCCAGATTCTAGTATATTCCCTGCTCTAGATTTGGAATCAGCCAGTGGGCTCTAGTTCCCTTTAGTAGGAAATAGTGTTTAGAGATCGTAATATATGTGTTAAAGATACACATTTTTATTGAGTCATTGCTTCTAGGCCTTCTCAGTTGACAGAGATAGAAAATACATTTTTTTAAGAAAAATACACGATAAATTTTTACTATTTTCCTATTCTAATTTTAGATTACAAGGATTTTACTTTTTTAATTTTATATTTATCTCTTTTCATTTACACTGAAAATCTTGGTTCCTAATAACATGATTACTTAACTTGTTTTATTCATGTGTGTGCAAATATGTCTAAGATAATTTCAAAATAATAGTACCACCAACAAGACTATAAATGTTGTTTAAAGCTTCTTTGGGGTTCTCTTTTATTGTAGGATATATCCCATGAGGAATAGGCACTTAAAGTACTATGTTTTAAAAATCTCTTGAAAGAACTTTGTGAAATTGCAGTTAAGAAGGTACACATTAAGTTCAGTTGTTTTAGGGTGGTTTAGGGGATTGCTTTTTTTTAATTTAATTTATTTTGTTATTATATAAAAATATTTTGTGGTTCCAAAATCAAAACTCTGAGGTACATACATTGAGAGAGGCCTTGTTTTCATCCTGGTCCCTTCTCCTGAACCCCATTCCCCCACCTATAGGTAACCATTTTATTTTTTATTAGTTTTGTGTATATCCTTCCCTTTTATTACTCTTTAAAAGGCAAAAAATATATATAATCATATCCTTTCTTCTTACACAAAGGTAGCATAGTACACATGTTCCATGCTTGCTTTTGTTGGTAAAAAATGTATCTTAGAGATCACTCCTTTGCTATATGTAGAGATATACTAAATATATATGTAAATATAGATATACTAAAATATATATATAAAAGATTACTTTTTATAACCATGTGGTACTGCATTGTATAGTTGCACCATAGTTTATTCAGCCAGTCCCTTAATGATGGACATTTTGCTTTTTTCTTGGGTTTTCCTGTTGCAGTTAAGGCTGCAATGAATAGCCTTGTGCTACCTCATTGAATATTTTTGCTAAAGTATCTTTGGGAAATAGTCTTAAAAGTGCTAGGTCAAAGAGTAAATGTCTATGTGTTTTTGCTCCTTATTGATAAATTCCCCTCCATGTGGCGTTGCACAATTTTACTTCACCAGCAGTACAGAAGAATTTCTTTTTGCCCAGAGCCTCACCAGCAGAGTATTTTGTCAAACTGCTGGTTTTCTTTCGATGTGACAGATGAGGAAGGATAGCCCATTATAGTTTTAATTTGTAGTTTTTAAAATTATAAGTAAGATTGAAAATTTTTTCATGTATTTAAGAGACATTTGCGATTCTTTTTTGGTGAACTGTTTATTAATTTTCTTTTTCATTTTTTTAGGTTAATTGGCCTTTTTCTTCTCAATTTTTAGATGCTTTTTATATATTAGGAATATAACCCAGGCTTTTAAAGCCGAAAGTAAAGTTTGTCAGAATGAATCAGCAGATGCCTGTAGGACAAAAGCAGCTTCATTGCGTTGTCTACCTGACTGATTTTATTTGATAATTCCATACTATTTTGTTACTTCAATAATTTTATAAAGATATATTTTTACACTTTATTTGGCTGTTTTAGTTGTTTTTTTAGCAAGAAGTTCTGAATAACCTAGCTCACCACAGCCCTTAGAAAAGGAAATATTTTATCCTTTGCTTTTAAAATTTTATCTCTTATTTGATATTTTACATAAAAAAGTTAACATATGCACATTTGAAAGTTTTGTTCATTTTTGAAGATTTATACCTTTAAAGTATCATTAATTTTAATTAAAAAATATATTTACAGTCATAATAGACTGCATTTATAAATGCAAAGTGAACATCGCTTAAAATAATGTAGGTAATTACTTCCAGTGGTTTGTTTTTCCTGTATCTCTAGAACTTAGCCCAGTGGCTAAACATAGGTGGGTCCTCAATAAGTCATGAATTAATGGTACGTGTATGTATATGTATACACAGGCACATTTATTTATTTTTTAATATGTTGAACCATATGTTTTAGGCACTTTTTTTTTCATTTGTTTATTTTTGGCTTCATTGGGTCTTTGTTGCTGCATGCGGGCTTTCTCTAGTTGCAGCAAGCGGGGGCTACTCTTTGTTGCAGTGCGTGGGCTTCTAATTGCGGTGGCTTCTCTTGTTGCGGAGCACAGGCTCTAGACACGGGCTCAGTAGTTGTGGCTCGTGGGCTCTAGAGTGCACCCTCAGTAGTTGTGGCACACGGGCTTAGTTGCTCTGCGGCATGTGGGATCTTCCCAGACCAGGGATTGAACCCGTGTCCCCTGCATTGGCAGGCGGATTCTTAACCACTGCGCCACGGAAGTCCCACATGCACATTTAAATTCAGGGTGTTTTAAATTAGGATACTCTAACAGTATACAGTAAATGCAGAGTGTTGTTTAAATGTCTCTGAATTTATGTGTGCAAATCATTATATTAGGATTGAGGGTGTACACTTACAAATAGGGTATAGTTCTTGTGCTTAAGAAGCTTAAAGTGAAATGTCTATCAGTTGCTTATTCTTAAGCTCTTATGCCACATACCTGAATATTTTAAAATAGCAATATTTCACTTAATCTTTAATTAAAATTAAAACTTTGCTGTCCTTTGGTCCCAAGGCTCCTGCTCTTTCCACTTTGATTTTTCTTCTCAGTCATCTCACGTCTTCAAGGTGACCTCATCTTAATCTCAACTAAGCATCTATCTCTGTGGAGTTTTGCCATGTCTCTTTAAGGCCAAATTGTGATTTTAAAGGTTCTAAATTTAATTGGCTACTGTTTCATTCACTCTTTAATTCGGGCTTTGTGATCTGACCATATGTTCTCTTCAAGGCCGCACCTTCCTAGAAATAATAGTAATAAATATATTTATATATTTTAATCTTTGTATTATTTACAAATGTAATATTTAAACTATCATCTAGGAAATTATTAAAGAGAAATAAAGAGTAAATATTCAGCTCCCTAGGGTCCGTCTAAAGTCATCCCTGATTTATAATCTTCATTTAGCTTTGAGTAACCCTCTGTGTGTGTGTGTGTGTGTGTGTGTGTGTGTGTACAAAGATACATGTATCCTCCATTACATACACAAACTAGTAGTGTAATGATGTTAAAACACAAGCATATTATAATACTTTTATCTCATAATTTTTTCTGTTTAAACTGATATTGTTAATGACTGGTAGATTTTTTTTAATATATATTTTTTCTTAATTTTGTAGAATAAATAAGCAAGTAAAAGTGCATAAACTAAACAGAATAGTTATGACCTCGAAAAAATACTGAATTCTTTAAACCAAATACATATCTTACAGTATGAAACTAATTTTTTTAAAACTGTCTACTATTAATCCTGCATTTTCTCAAAATTATGCTTAAGAATAATTTATTATCTTTTAAAAGAAAAAAATGAATAAATCAAATAAAACAGTGAAAGTCTTTAAATCGTTAGTAACTGCTGTGGTTGCCATGCATTCTCTCATTTAAAGTAAGATTGTTTCTCTTGTCTGTCTTTACACATGCCTGTTTCCCTTTGGGTTTTATGCCATGCTGGTATTTAATCTGTGTGTGGATCTGATACACTGTTTTCCACCAGCAGTAAATACTGTGGGAGACTGATAGAAGCAGACCAACTTTATTTTTTAATACATATAGATATATAGAAATTGCGGCATTGCATATTTTTAAATGTTTTGAAGTGACTTCTTTGTCTCTTTTGCTTTAGTTTTTACCAGATTCGTGCGTCTATGAAAATTCCACCAAGAGTTCCCCACAGAGTAGAAGCTAGTTTGTTACATGCAGCAGGTAAGCCAAGGGATATTTTCAACTGTTTTTTAAAAATGTGAAGCAATATTATAATGACCAATAATAAATTTCATAATTATTTTTATCTTTTAATTACAAATATAAGATGCCACAGAGCATCATTCTCATACCTCTTATAAAAAATATATTTGATGCCTTAGTAAAACAGGCTTGATTATAGGTTCCTTGTCTCCCTCTTAGCTTTCTTATGATGAGTGAATAAAAGAAAGTATGTGAAATTTCCATGAAACCAAACATAAGTGGGGGTGGTATCATTTATATCATGTAATATATAAATTTAACAAATACACAGTAAATGTGGACACATAATTTGACATATGATCACAAAGGTGTTTTATGATAAAGTTTTATAGTATGCGTTTTGAGAATATTTTTCAACCACTTTTTTTTTTCTGGTTGATTACTCTAATTAGAAAACAAAGGGCCAGAAAGCATAAAATAGACAAGTTATAGCAGCTCTTTTATTACTCATATTCTGAGGAGACACACCAGCATTAAAGGATTGGAGCCAAAACTGGTGGCCCTGACATAATCATTGGGCATTTTTTGAGCTTTCCTGATACAGTGTACTCTGTTTCAGTCTAAGCAGTTAGAAAACGAAATGGTTAATGAAACGTACTAGAGAGTTATCATATATTTCTAATATGAATTACTAGTTTTCAAAGCATCACAAAATAATAAGTATACCTAACATTAAAGCTATGTTGAGCACAGTTCAGTTCATTTTTGAAATTTAAAAATACATTCTGGGAATTTGAAGTGTTGAGCATTATCTTTCTTAGAGAACTATGGATACCAAAATGCTGGTTAATGTTAAAGTTTAATGAATTGTACATAATGGAGAGTTTACTCTTTCTGAAGACTGTCAAAATGCTCAGGGAGGCCTATTGCTTATGACCAAAAATATGTACCTTTTTTCTTTTCAAAGTTAATTTTCTTCTTGGGCTGGTGTACATGTTGGAGTATACATTTATTGTCAATAGGTCTTTTGTAAGTCTACTTTCTAGGAAACAGGTTAAAACAACTAATGTTTCAGGACAGATTGGTACTGCCTTTTTGACCTTTCTTAATCAGCAGACTAAATGTCCTGCTCTGTTGTATCTCCTAAAATTGCCAGTTGGAAAATACTGTAGAAAAACTTCTTTTTTCTGGACTACCTTTTTATTTATATATATTTTCAGCTTTATAGAGGAATAATTGACAAATATCATTTTACATATTTAAAGTGTACGATGTGATTTGTTATACACATACATTGTATAGTACATATACATATGTGATTTGTTATACAGATACAATGTGAAAAAATTGCCATGGTCAAGATAATTAGCACATCTATCACTTCACATAGTTAGTTGTTTTGTGTGTTTGTGGGAAAGAAGGCCTAAGATTTATTCTTAACAGATTTCAGGTATACAGTACTTTATTACTAACTATAGTCATGCTGTGCGTTAGATCTGCAGAACTTATTTTTCTTATAACTAAAAGTTTGTACCCTTTGACCTACATCTCCCCATTTCTCCCACACCCCAGCCCCTGGCAACTGCCATTCTACTGTCTGTTTCTATGAAACTGACTTTTTTGTTTCGTTTCCACATGTAAGTGATAACATCCAGTATTTGTCTTTCTGTGTCTGACTTATTTCATGCAGCTTAATGCCCTCCAGTTTCATCCATGTTGCTGCAAATGACAAGATTTCCATCTTTTTTTATGGCTGAATAGTATTCCATTGTTTAAAGAAGAACTGCATTTTCTTTATCCATTCCTCCACTGACAGACACTTGGGTTATTTCCACGTCTTGGCTATTGTGAATGATGCTGCAATGAAAATGGGAGTGCAGAATTTTCTTTTAGATACTGATTTCATTTCTTTCAAATATATATTCAGGAGTGGGATTGCTGGATCATTTGGAGGTTCTATATTCAATTTTTTGAGGCTCCTCCATACTGTTTGCCATAGTGACTGCACCAATTTACATTCTCCCCAACAGTGCGCAAGTGTTCCCTTTTCTCCACATCCTGGCCAACATTTGTTATTTCTTGACGTTTTCATAATAGGTATTCTGACAGATGTGAAGTGGTATCTCTTTGTGCTTTTGATTTGCGTTTCCCTGATGATTAGTGATGTTGAGCACCGTTTCATGTACCCGTTGGCCATTTGTATGTCTTCTTTGCCAAAAAATGTCTGTTCGGTTCCTCTGCCTATTCTAAAATCAGATTGTTGTTTTGCTGTTGAGTTGTTTGGTTCTTTATATATTTTGGACATTATCCCCTATCAGATATATGATTGGCAAATATTTTCTCCCAGTTAGTAGGTTGCTTTTTCTTCTGTTGGTGGTGTCCTCTGCTGTGCAGAAGCCTTGTAGTTTAATGTAGTCCCACCTGTCTATTTTTGCCTTTGCTTTGGTGTCAAATCCAAATAATTGTTGCCAAGACCAATGTCAAGGAGCTTTTCCCCTTTGTTTTCTTCTAGGAGCTTTGTGATTTCAGGTCTCAAATTTAAGTCTAATCCATTTTGAGTTAATTTTTGTGAGTGATATAAAATAGGGGTCCAGTTTGATTCTTTTGAATGTGAATGTCCAGTTTTCCCAGCACCACTTTTCGAAGAGACTCTTCTCCTTATTATGTGTTCTTGGTGCCTTGTCAGATATTAGTTGACCATATGTGGTGGGCTGATTTCTGGGCTCTTTTTTGTGTCATTGATCTATATGCCTGTTTTTATGCCAATACCATACTTCTTTGATTACTATAGCCTTGCAATGTAGTTTGAAATCAAAAAGTGTGACGCCTCCAGCTTTGTTCTTTTGTTCTCAAGATTGCTCTGGCTATTCAGGAACTTTTGTGGTCTCGTACAAATCTTAGGATAATTTTTTCTATTTCTGTGAAAAATACCATTGGAATTTTGATAGAGATTATATTGAATTTGTAGGTCACTTCAGGTAGTATGGATATTTTAGCAATATTCATTCTTCCAATCCAAGAACACAGGTTATCTTTCCATTTATTTGTGTCTTCTTCAGTTTCTTTCCTCAGTGTCTTATAGTTTTCAGTGTACAGGTCTTTCATCTCCTCTGGTTAAATTTATTCCTAAGTATTTTATTGCTTTTGATGCTATTGTAAATGGGATTTTCTTCTTGATTTCTCTTTCAGTCAGTCCATTGTTAGTGTATAGAAATGCAACTGATTTTTATATGTTGATTCTGTGTCCTGCAGCTTTATTAAGTTCATTGATTAATTCTAACAGCTTTTTGGTGGAGACTTTAGGGTTTTTATGTATAAGATCATGTCATCTGCATACAGAGATGATTTTAATTCTTCCTTTAAATTCTTTAATTTAATTAAAGAATTTAATTCTTCCTATTTGGATGCCTTTAATTTCCTTTTTTTTGCCAGTTTGTTGTGGCTAGGACTTCTAGTACTGTGTTGAACAGGAGTGGTAAGAGTGGGCATCCTTTTCTTGTTCCTGACTTGAGAGGAACACTTTGAACTTTTTACCACTGAAGATTTGTTAGCTGTGGGCTTGTCATAAATGGGCTTTATTATGTTGAGGTACATTCCTTCTGTACCTAATTGATTGAGAGTTTTTATCATGAAAGTATGTTGAGTTTTGTCAAATTATTTTTCTGCATCTGTTGAGATGATCATATGATTCTTATCCTTCATTTAATCCTTCATTTATCTTCATTTCGTTAATGTGGTATATCACGTTTATTGATTTGCATATGTCAAACCATCCTTGCATCCCAGGGATAAATCCCACTTGATCATAGTGTTTGATCCTTTTAATGTGCTCTTGAATTTGGTTTGCTAGTATTTTGTTGAGGATTTTTGCATCTTTGTTCATCAGAGCTATGGTACACAAAGATATCAACACTTTTACAAATGCAGTGGCCCTGAATGAACTGTAAGACGTGCTGCTTTTCCTGCCCAAGACCATCCCCAGCTTGGCTACCTTTTATGTGTGTCATGTTCCACAGCTTCTGAACCATCCTCTGAAACCTCCCTGGGAATATAAATCTGGCATCCCAATTGTATTTCCTGCCAGTATACCCCAGAGTAGCCTATGGTGTTGAATGTTTAAGTTTGTATGAAAATTATAGAGAATAATGGTTGATGGAATGTCATGACTTATTAGAGGCTCACAGATATAGTAGATCCAAAATAATGTTCAGGTGAGTTTCCTCACCAGCAATCTGAAAAACAAAGAGCAAAGAAAGGCAGCCAGTTTATTCCAATCTAAGAGGTATTAGTTCTTTTCTCTTTTTATGTCTTTCCTCCCCCACGATTTGTTTCATTTTAAAATGATATTTAAGAGTTTCTCGAGTATGTGTACCTTTTTAGTATTAGTAAATTTGTTAGGAAAAAGTATCCTTCCAAAATTTTTCTGCCTCCAGAAATTACTCCTATGTATTTGGCTGATTTCTAGACTCATCCTTGCTAACAACATAAATATGTTTAAGTCTCTTTTCGCTTCTGTTCCTTAACAGTTCACATTTCCTTCCAAGGGCTTGAATTTTCTCTGTACTTTTTGTTACATACCCTGTTTTTCTTCTAATTTAGATTTGTGCTTCCATCTCAAGACCTTTTCTTTCCAGCTCTATATTTTACCATATATCCTACACCAGGTGTATATTTCTGGAAAACTTTTAAGAAGAAGAGAAAAAAATGATGATTTTGCCTGTGAGTTGTAGTAGGCAGGTTAGATGGTTTGGGAATTAGATGGTGTTATACAGCTTATTGCAACATGTTTAAATTATTTCCAGCACAAGATTGTGCTGACAGTGAGAGGCTTGAGTCAGGACATAGCTGTCATCTTATAATAACATCAGTCATGAGAGACAGTGAGTATTTATGGGGCTGTTGAAAACAGAATCATAACAGTGCATTCAGAGATTTTTACAACAGAGAAGTCATTGCCGGTTCTGGGAAGCTGGCCCCAGTTTGAAATGTTAGAAGACTATGTACAATTTTGATAAAAAGTCAAGAACAACTTGCCATTTCTAATAGTGATAGTAGTTTTTAAAAAGAAGCGTATACCGTTTTATTTGATTTTTCGTATCTATCCATCCCTTTTCTCTGAAAAAAATATTTTTATGCAAATAATACCAGCAAAGAGTTAAAAGATCCATTAGTCCAGAAAGATTAGTAGTGCAAACCATAGCTCCTTCTCTGGATGCACCCGCTTTTAACTGTTTCTGTAGCCCTGATGGTTCCCCTACATGGACATTCCACGTCCTGTAACAATTTATGTCACACCACTTCCTCCCTCTCCCCCTATTTTTTAAGAGGTACCATTATTCTCACATTTCTCTTTGATCATTACCGGAGCTTCAAATGAAATATTTAAAGCTCTGTTTCTTATTTCAGCACATATGACAGACCCCTCATTTTCTAAAGTAAGGATATAAACAATCTTACCCCTTTTTTCAAATTTTCTCTTTCCCTCCACTTCCCAACCTGTTGGACATATCCTTTGTTTTATATTATCAAGATTGCTAACATTCATATTCGGATTTGTAACTGTAGTTAAATCTTGTGTTTTTTGCCTATGGGTTTATTCCAAATGTTGAAAACAAGTAAACAGCATTTACATTTCCATGGTAACACAAGAGGAAAAGGGTTTATAAAATTGAAATGACTATCCAACATAAAGAAGGAGGATCTTAAGTTTCTGGCAAGACAAGGCAAATCTAGTTCCCATTTTGGTATTGATCTGGGTCACCTATGAAATTGAGATAGCTATAGGTATATCTTAGGTATTTTAGTAGTTGTAGAGTCAAAGGTGCAGCTTTGTTGTGGTTAACAAAGTAATTCCTTGGAATCAGGATACCAGCTTCCTTTTATGTTACCTTGGAAAACTCACTTAACCTCTGCGAGCTTCAGTTTCTTATCTGTGAAATGTGTAACCTGCTTTACAATAAGTGAAAGTTCATAGCAAACTGTAAAGGGCCATATACATGTAGGATATTGTTATTGGGCTTCTAGTAATACAAGAAAGAATAAGAAGCAGTCAAGTTTGACTCATTTACTATGCCATTTGTGAGCCATTTAATGTTGTAAAGAGCTGAAACATATTATTAATCGGATGTTTTCCTATGATTTATATAATTCTTTTATGCAACATAGTAATTAAGCACATAGGATAACATCTCATATTAATAAGTAAATCTAAATTTGTTTTAAAAAATCAATAAAACCATTTCTTGGACAAGAAGCATGAACCAGGATGACCAAGGGCAAGAGGGGAAAACTGAAGGGAGGAAGAGACCTCAGAAAAGTCCCTGGACTTTATAACTTATTACAGAAATCTGGGTACCTGGGCTTCCATTTCTATTCATATAAAGCTCATGTAATCTGCACAGAGTATTTGAATTTAGACATAACTAGTTTCAAGTCTTGTTCTGCTGTTTACTAGCTTTATGGTCTTAAACAAATTATTCAGTTTCTCTAAGCCCTTCCTAATCAGTGAAATGGAAATAATCCCTGTTTCACAGTGTGTTTTTTGAAAATTAAATGAGAAAATTGGGTCAAGAGGCCTGGTGTAGTGCTCAGTAAATAGTGGGTACTTTGTCCTGGCTTCCCATTCTATCTTAATTGCCGCAGATTTTAAAGAGCTGGAATAAGGTGACCTCTAGGGTCTCAGCACGTGCTTGATGTAAGGACAGTTCTGGAAGAGGTAGCTACTGGAGCCGTTTGTGTGCCTCTCCCTTCTCCGTGTTTAAGGGTTGGCCTTGCTTGTACACAGGAGAGCTGATTGATATGGTCTGCCCTCTTCAGCACCTTCTCTGGGTCTTTTCTTCCTCAGTGAGACAGCTCTTCCCCTCTAGTGTGGGGTTCTGTAGTGAGTGTAAGAGTGAACTGCAGGTATGTCTTTGAACTAATTTATCAGTGTGGCATAGAAGACCAAGCACAGGCTTTGCAGCAAACAGCAGTGGCATTTATTTCCTGGACAACTTAGTTATGTTATCAGAGGCTTGGTATCTATAAAATGGATATGTTAATCCCTGCCCTATAAGATTGCCTAAAGGATTAATAACAATATGTGTAAAGCACAGTGCCTGGCACATAGTAAGTGCTCTATAGATGATAGCTAGTAGTAGTAGTGAGAAGCAATAAATAAGTAATAAATAGTAATTAAAAGTCAGCTATTTTTCCTTTTTTATTGAATAAATTTGGCATTTTTATTGAATAATGTAACACTGTATAAATTTAACATTGTGTACAATGTATTACTTTGATACATTTGTATATTGTACTTTGATTGCCATTGTAGTGATATTTATCACATTACCTAATTATAGTACAGTATTGTTGTCTTTATTCATTATGCTATGCATTAGATCTCTATGACTTATTTATACTATACTCATTGCAAGCTCATACCCTTAAGCTACATCAGTGTTATCTTCCCACTCCCCCATACCAGGGGATGGCGGGGGTGGGAAGATAAGATTGTTCTTATTTTACTCTCTGTTCGTTATGAGTTTGACTTTTTTTTTAGGATTCCACATAAATGATATCATACATACTGTCTTTCTCTAACTTACTTCACTTAGCATAATGTGCTCAAGATCCATCCATATTGTTGCAAATGGCAGGATGTCCTCCTTTCTTGTGGCCAAATAATATTCCATTGTGTATATATATACCACACCTTTTTTATCCTTTCATCTGTTGATGGGCATTGAGATTGTTTCCACATCTTGGGTATTGTGAATGATGCTGCAGTAAACACAGGAGTGCATACATCTCTTCAAAATCCCATTTCCGTTGCCTTTGGGTATATACCCAGAAGTGGAATTGCTGGATCATATGGCAGATCTATTTTTAGTTTTTTGAGGAACCTTCATATTGTTTTGCACAGTGGTCAGACCAACTTACACTCCCACCAACATCGTGTGAGGGTTCCCTTTTCTCCACACCCTCGCCAGCGCTGTTGTCTCTTTTCTTCTTGAGGAGGGTCATTCTGACAGGTGTGAGGTGATAGGTAATTGTGGGTTTGTTTTGCATTTCCCTGATGATTAGCCTTGCTGAGCATCTTTTTATGTGACTGTTGGCCATTTTAGTGTCCTCTTTGGAAAAAAAATCTATTTAGTTCTTCTGTAAGACTGCTGTTTATGGGGAGAAAGAAAGAGAAATTGCCCAAAATTCAAGCAATAATATGCAGGGAAAGTCTTATTACTAAAAAAGTATATTTTCCACTTTGATAAAAGCTTCACAACTAGATAAACATTTGGACTAATAAGAAGTCAAACCTGGTTGAACCAAAAGGAAATATTTGTGTTTGACCAGGGTTTTTCTAAGGCTGTCTATTCTGGGTAAGATTCCTTGTGCATATATGTATTGTGTTCTTTTTCCTACCTGCCACCACCCAGTGCTTTTATACAGGTGGTAGTGGTTAAAAGAAAAAGGGGGCTTCCCTGGTGACACAGTGGTTAAGAATCCACCTGCCAATGCAGGGAACACGGATTCAAGCCCTGGTCTGGAAAGATCCCAAATGAGGTGGAGCAACTGAGCCCGTGCGCCACAACTACTGAGCCCGCGTGCCTAGAGCCCATGCTCTGCAACAGGAGAAGCCACCGCAATGAGAAGCCTGTGCACCGCAGTGAAGAGTAGCCCCTGCTTGCCGCAACTAGAGAAAGCCCCTGAGCAGCAACGAAGACCCAACACAGCCAAAACATAAAATAATAAATAAATAAATACATAAATTCTTAAAAAAAAAAAAGGAAAGAAAAGAAAAAGGAGGGGACTTCCCTGGTGGCGCCGTGCTTAAGAATCTGCCTGCCAATGCAGGGGACACGGGTTCAAGCCCTGGTCTGGGAAGATCCCACGTGCCATGGAGCAACTAAGCCCATGTGTCACAACTACTGAGCCTGTGCTCTAGAGCCCGTGAGCCACAACTACTGAGCCCACGAGCCACAACTGCTGAAGCCCACATGCCTAGAGCCCATGCTTCACAACAAGAGAAGCCACTGCAATGAGAAGCCTGCGCACGCAATGAAGAGTAGCCCCTGCTCGCCGCAACTAGAGAAAGCCCGCGTGCAGCAACTAAGACCCAATGCAGCCATAAATTAAAATTAATTAATTAATTGATTAAAAAATAAAAGAAAAAGGGAAGTCTGGAAATAGGGGCTAGGTATCAGGAAGAGTTGGCCCAGGTGCTTTGCCTTGGCAGTGGCTAACTGGCCACTTGTAATGAAGCGTCAGTATTTTGCAGTGCTGCTAGAAGAACCATCTCTTTCTCCCCTGTTAGTTGTTTCCTTAAGCTCTGCCCAGACACCAACCTTTCAGGGCCTTCCTTTGACAGACACTGAAATGTTGTGATAGATTTTTCTGAATTGTGAAGATTTTTCATGACTTGACCCCCATCCTACATGTCTGACTTTATTTCCCACCATTGTCCCTGTGGACTCTCTGGAACAAATTTGCTGGGCTCTAACCTCCTTCCTATTCTGTGCACATTTCTCCCCTCATTGTCTCCTTTGTTAGCCCGTAGATGCCTCCCATAGGCACTGAGGAGTTTCCTCTGCCATGTTGTCATAGCGCTTTCTATAGACTTCTTTCAGCTCTCAGCATCTTAACACACTTTTTCCAATTCAGAAATGGAATTCTAATACAAACAAACAACAAGAATCATTAAAGAAAAATGCTTTTAAAAATGAGGAAAGTTTAAAGAAATATATAGCTAGAGACAATTCATATTATGTCACTAATCCATTACTGTTATCAGGAACTGAATAATTTCAACAACTGTGAATGGAAAAATCACCAGAAAGTTAGCTCTTGCAATAAACTCTTGCATAGATTATGAAACTTGAGTCCATTTGGCATCACAAGCCTCCATTAACTTTCCCTGGATTCAACAGCTTCCTTCTGTCACTGCCATTTGTTGTCTTTTTACCTGGCTGAAGAGACAGTAATAATTACAGTGCCATTTGCTTTGGCCTCCGGAAATAAGGAATTAGGAGATTATCACATTGTACTGCAATTATTTGCTTGAATGTTTCTATCCAAACTAGACTGGGAACTCTGAAAACAAGGACAGTGTTCTTAATTATGTTCATATCTCTTAGTTCTCGATATTTTAGCGGCAAATTATGGTTGAATGAATGCTCACTTGTTCACAGAATAAATGAGAGATACCAATGCTAGCTGTTTAACCAAAAGAAATGGAAATGCAGAAAGATGGTGATAGGAATAAAATATAAATTATCATGATTTAATGGAAGTATTTGTAGGCCTCTACCACAAGTCTCTCAAAGTGTAGGTTTGATGTTTGGGTTAGCAGATGACTGATAGGCAAAGTGAAAATAGAGTCATTTCAACAAGGAAATAGGGCACTAAATTAAGAAGTTAGATGAAAGTTCAGTTCTTCAATAGATACTTACTGAGTGCCTATTATGTGTAAGACATGGTCCTCACTCGTAAATCAAAGCAATGAAACATGTTTATGTGGTTCCTAACCTCATGGATGGAGGTTATCATCAAATAAGTGTTAAAAAGCAGGGAGGCTTTCTGACTCAAGACAGTAAACTGAGTACACACATATGTCTTGGTCTTCTTGTTTCCAAGACTCCTCAGTAATAGCAGTGGAGGAGTGTAAGAAGGAATAACAAAAATATTTCAGTGAATTTTGAAGGACAGAAAACAGAAGTAGGAGCTGAACTACCTTTTCGGGGTACTTTCCCTGCAAGTGTGCTGATGGGAATAGCAGATGAAGGAAAGTGAGAGGTGGGCCTGGAAACAGGGATAAATTAAAGGTCTGTAATCAGGACAGCTGGGCACCCCAGGCCCAAGTGCAGAATGTCAGGAAATTAATGTTAACCTTAGGGCGAAAACCTCAAGGCTTCTCTCTAAATAAATTGCCATGGGTTACTAACACTCCAGAGTAAAGCACTTCTTTTTTTTTTTTTTTTTTTTTGGTAAAAAACACGTAACATGAAATTTCCCCTCTTAACAAACTTGTAAGTGTTAAGTGTTGCTAACTGTATGCACATTGTTGTTTGACAAACTCTGTACGTTGAACATGGTGTACCGAGGACTCCTCATTTACCCCAGCTTCCGGCCCCTAGCAACCACTCTTGTACTTACCGCTTCCGTGAGTGCCGATTTGAGATCCCTCGTGTAGGTAGAATCACGCAGCATTCGTCTGGCCTATTGCACTTAGCATAAGTCCTCGTGGTTCATCCATGGTTGAACCATCCATGGTTCATCCATGGTTCATCCATGTATGACAGGATTTCCCTCTTTTTTGAAAAAATAATTAATTTATTTATTTATTATTTATTTTTGGTTGCATTGGGTCGGTTGCTGTGCGTGGGCTTTCTCTAGTTGTGGTGAGCAGGAGCTACTCTTCTTTGTTGTGTGTGGGTTTCTCATTGTAGTGGCTTCTCGTTGCAGAGCACGGGCTCTAGGCACGCAGGCCACATAGTTGTGGCTTATGGGCTTAGTTGCTCCATGGCATGTGGGATCTTCCCAGACCAGGGCTTGAACCCGTGTCCCCTGCATTGGCAGGCAGGTTCTTAACCATTGCGCCACCAGGGAAGCCCACCTCCTTCTTTTCTAAGGCTGAAAATATTCCATCTTATATCTCATTTTCCTTATCCATTCATCCGCTGACGGACATTTATGCTTCCATGAACAGCACAGTGCAGATATATGTCTTCAAGACCCTGTTTTCAAATCTTTTGTATAAATATCCAGAAGTGGGATTGCTGGATCATATGGTAGTTTTCTTTTAATTTTTTTGAGGAACCTCCATACTGCTTTCCATGGTAGCTACATCATTTATATTCCCACCAGCAGTGCACACAAGTTCCAATTTCTCCACAAGTGCTGACCGTGTACCTAATACCATATGAAGTAAGAAATAAATGAAGTTTCCTTTTTTTAAAATTTTTAAATTTAATTTTATTTATTTTTTTATACAGCAGGTTCTTATTAGTCATCCATTTTATACACACAGTGTATACATGTCAATACCAATCCCCCAATTCAGCACGCCACCACTACCACCACCCCGCCACTTTCCCCCCTTCGTGTCCATACGTCTGTTCTCTACATCTGTGTCTCAACTTCTGCCCTGCAAACCGGTTCATCTGTACCATTGTTCTAGGTTCCACATATATGCGTTAATATACGATATTTGTTTTTCTCTTTCTGACTTACTTCACTCTGTATGACAGTCTCTAGATCCATCCACGTCTCAACAAATGACCCAATTTCCTTCCTTTTTATGGCTGAGTAATAATTGTATATATGTACCACATCTTCTTTATCCATTCGTCTGTCAGTAGACATATACGTTGCTTCCATGACCTGGCTATTGTAAATAGTGCTGCAGTGAACATTGGGGTGCATGTGTCTTTTTGAATTATGGTTTTCTCTGGGTATATGCCCAGGAGTGGAATTGCTGGGTCATATGGTAATTCTATTTTTAGTTTTTTAAGGAACCTCCATACTGTTCTCCATAGTGGCTGTATCAATTCACATTCCCACCAGCAATGCAAGAAGGTTCCCTTTTCTCCACACCCTCTCCACCATTTGTTGTTTGTAGATTTTCTGATGATGCCCATTCTAACTGGTGTGAGGTGATACCTCATTGTAGTTTTTTTGTTTTTTTGTTTTTGCAGTACGCGGGCCTCTCACTGTTGTGGCCTCTCCCATTGCGGAGCACAGGCTCCGGACGCGCAGGCTCAGCGGCCATGGCTCACGGGCCTAGCCGCTCCGCGGCATGTGGGATCTTCCTGGACCGGGGCACGAACCCGTGTCCCCTGCATCGGCAGGCGGACTCTCAACCACAGCACCACCAGGGAAGCCCCTCATTATAGTTTTGATTTGCATTTCTCTAATAATTAGTGATGTTGAGCAGCTTTTCATGTGCTTCTTGGCCATCTATCTGTCTTCTTTGAAAAAATGTCTCTTTAGGTCTTCTGCCCATTTTTTGATTGCATTGTTTGTTTCTTTAATATTGAGCTGCATGATCTGTTCATATATTTTGGCGATTAATCCTTTGTCCGTTGATTCATTTGCAAATATTTTCTCCCATTCTGAGGGTTGTCTTTTCATCTTGTTTATGGTTTCCTTTGCTTTGCAAAAGATTTGAAGTTTCATTAGGTCCCATTTGTTTGTTTTTATTTCCATTACTCTAGGAGGTAGATCAAAAAAGATCTTGTTGTGATTTATGTCAAAGAGTGTTCTTCCTGTGTTTTCCTCTAAGAGTTTTATAGTGTCCGGTCTTACATTTAGGTCTCTAATCCATTTTGAGTTTATTTTTGTGTACGGTGTTAGGGAGTGTTCTAATTTCATTCTTTTACATGTAGCTGTCCAGTTTTCCCAGCAACACTTATTGAAGAGACTGTCTTTTCTCCATTGTATATCCTTGCCTCCTTCTTCATAGATTAGTTGACCATAGGTGTGTGGGTTTATCTCTGGGCTTTCTGTCTTGTTCCATTGATCTATGTTTCTGTTTTTATGCTAGTACCATATTGTCTTGATTACTGTAGCTTTGTAGTATAGTCTGAAGTCAGGGAGTCTGATTCCTCCCGCTCCATTTTTTTCCCTCAAGACTGCTTTGGCTATTCTGGGTCTTTTGTGTCTCCATACAAATTTTAAGATTTTTTGTTCTAGTTCCGTAAAAAATGCCATTGGTAATTTGATAGGGATTACATTGAATCTGTAGAATGCTTTGGGTAGTATAGTCATTTTCACAATATTGATTCTTCCAATCCAAGAACATGGTATATCTCTCCATCTGTTTGTATCATCTTTAATTTCTTTCATCAGTGTCTTATAGTTTTCTGCATACAGGTCTTTTGCCTCCCTAGGTAGGTTTCTTCCTAGGTATTTTATTCTTTTTGTTGCAGTGGTAAATGGGAGTGTTTCCTAAATTTCTCTTTCAGATTTTTCATCATTAGTGGATAGGAATGCAAGAGATTTCTGTGCAATAATTTTGTATCCTGCAACTTTACCAAATTCATTGATTAGCACTAGTAGTTTTCTGGTGGCATTTTTAGGATTCTCTATATACAGTATCATGTCATCTACAAACAGTGACAGTTTTACTTCTTCTTTTCCAATTTTTATTCCTTTTATTTCTTTTTCTTCTCTGGTTGCTGTGGCTAGGACTTCCAAAACTATGTTGAATAATAGTGGCGAGCACAGACATCTCTGTCTTGTTCCTGATCTTAGAGGAAATGCTTTCAGTTTTTCACCATTGAGAATGATGTTTGCTGTGGGTTTGTTATATATGGCCTTTATTATGTTGAGATAGGTTCCCTCTATGCCCACTTTCTGTAGAGTTTTTATCATAAGTGGGTGTTGACTTTTGTCAAAAGCTTTTTCTGCATCTATTGAGATGATCATATGGTTTTTATTCTTCAATTTGTTAATATGGTGTATCACATTGATTGATTTGCATATACTAAAGAAGCCTTGCATCCCTGGGATAAATCCCACTTGATCATGGTGTATGATCCTTTTAATATTTTGTTGGATTCTGTTTGCTAGTATTTTGTTGAGGAGTTTTGCATCTATATTCATGAGTGATACTGGTCTGTAATTTTCTTTTGTTGTAGTATCTTTGTCTGGTTTTGGTATCAGGGTGATGGTGGCCTCATAGAATGAGTTTGGGAGTGTTCCTTCCTCCCCAGTTGTTTGGAAGAGTTTGAGAAGGATGGGTGTTGGCTCTTCTCTAAATGTTTGACAGAATTCACCTGTGAAGCCATCTGGTCTTGGACTTTTGTTTGTTGGAAGATTTTTAATCACAGTTTCAATTTTATTACTTGTGATTGGTCTGTGCACATTTTCTATTTCTTCCTGGTTCAGTCTTGGAAGGTTATACCTTTCTAAGAATTTGTCCATTTCTTCCAGGTTGTCCATTTTATTGGCATAGAGTTGCTTGTAGTAGTCTCTTAGGATGCTTTGTATTTCTGCGGTGTCTGTTGTAACTTCTCCTTTTTCATTTCTAATTTTATTGATTTGAGTCCTCTCCCTCTTTTTCTTGATGAGTCTGGCTAATGGTTTATCAGTTTTGTTTATCTTCTCAAAGAGCCAGCTTTTAGTTTTATTGATCTTTGCTGTTGTTTTCTTTGTTTCTATTTCATTTATTTCTGCTCTGATCTTTATGATTTCTTTCCTTCTGCTAACTTTGGGTTTTGTTTGTTCTTCTTTCTCTAGTTCTTTCAGGTGTAAGCTTAGATTGTTTTTTTGAGATTTTTCTTGTTTCCTGACGTAGGCTTGTATAGCTATAAACTTGCCTCTTAGAACTGCTTTTGCTGCATCCCATAGGTTTTGGATCGTCGTGTTTTCATTGTCATTTGTCTCTAGGCATTTTTTGATTTCCTCTTTGATTTCTGCAGTGATGACTTGGTTATTTAGTAACCTGTTGTTTAGCCTCCATGTGTTTGTGTTTTTTACGTTTTTTTCCCTGTAATTCATTTCTAATCTCATAGCGTTGTGGTCAGAAAAGATGCTTGATATGATTTCAATTTTCTTAAATTTACTGAGGTTTGATTTGTGACCCAACCAAGGTGTGATCTATCCTGGAGAATGTTCCGTGCACACTTGAGAAGAAAGTGTAATCTGCTGTTTTTAGATGGAATGTCCTCTAAATATCAATTAAATCTATCTGGTCTATTGTGTCATTTAAGGTTTCTATTTCCTTATTTATTTTCATTTTGGTTGATCTGTCCATTGGTGTAAGTATGGTGTTAATGTCCCCCACTATTATTGTGTTACTGTCAATTTCCTCTTTTATAGCTGTTAGCAGTTGCTAACAAGAAGTTTCTGCTCCTTCCTCCTGAAATTCTCCTCCCATCCGTCTTCTTTTGATTAACTTTTTCATGGTATTTCAACTCAAATGCTGTATTGTCACCAAAGCCTTTCCTGACTCTGCAGGCATAGTTCACCCTCATCTTATGAGATGCTATAGCGCTCTGTCCTTCTCTGTCACACTTAGTGCAGATGGAATTTACAGAATTAGATGAGGGCAGGGAAGGTGGTTTTTTGGTTTGTTTTGGTTTGGTCTGGTCTACTTAGCTTAGAACAATGCATGACGTAGGTAATGCAATAAGCATTTAAAATTTTATTGTGAAATGTATCAGACATTTTTGAAGATAATGTAAAACATTATTTTATTAAGTGATAAAATAAACTCCCAGGTACCCAACCCTTCATTTAAGAAACAGAACATTATTAGTACCATAGAAGCACCCTGTGTAACCCTCCTGACTTTTGTGTTAATCATTCTTTAGTTTTGCTTATAGTTTCATTACCTATGAGTATATGCCAAGGACGTGTCTGGTTGAGTTTGGAAAAACTGAGTAGCAAGCACAAGCTCAGCTGTGAGGGAAAGCTGCTCCCATGAGAAAGCTGAGCAGTCCCTGGGTTATGGTGTGCTTCTGTGCCCTGAAAGGGTTCAGGATCCCTTAGGGGAGTTAATGGGCGAGGTCAGGAGTGACTTGTGTTAATCCACACTTCCAAGCCATAGTGTGATGGAATATTTTGTGAGTTCACACATCCAGGGCTCCTGCCAGGGTCGTAGTGTGATGGAGTATTGTGGAACTCACACATCCAGGGCTCCTGCCAGGGTCGTAGTGTGATGGAGTATTGTGTGAACTCACACATCCAGGGCTCCTGCCAAGGTCGCGGCGTGGTGGAGTATTAGATAGCCAACGTGTGGAATAGGCTGGTTTACATCTACACTTAGCGTTCAGTTTTCCTTCCTTCAACTCTTAGGAGTAGGGCAAAGCAGAAAACCTCTGTGAGGGGAAAAGACTGCCCTCATATGATCTAGGCTATAGGGCAGAAACTTTCTTAGTGCACCCTCAAGCAAATCAAGTGCTGAAAGGAATCTGGCCAAGCTTTTAATCTGTCCTTAGGTTAAAAAATGGCCCCATGGCAGCACAGGTCTTTCAGATGATAGACCTCAGTGTAGCTGTGTGTTGAGCACACTGATCCAATCTTGGTCAGTCACCTCTGTATCTAAGACAGAGGACCTCTTTGGAGCCTTCCTTCATGTCTTCCTAGGGATTCCCTCTACCTTCCTTGTGCATTGGATCTTGTTTCCTAACACCTGTTTTGTCACTTGGTTTACTCTCTCATTTTGGTGGAGCCTATTCTCCATTATTTTGTTGGGGAAAGTGGTGTAGGAAATAAATATCTCTGAAACCTTTAGTGTCTAAAAATGTCTTTATTCTGCTCTTACACTTGTTTAGCTAAGTATGGAATTCTAGGTTGGAACTCTTTCCTTCAGAATTTTGAGAATATTGCTCCATTGGCTTTTGGGTTGCAGCCTTGCTGTTGAGAGTTTCAAAGCTTTTCTGGTTGCTAGTTCTTTATATGTGATCCTTTTCCCCTTTCAAGAATCTTGTAGAATCTCCTCTTTGTTTTGGCTGCCTTAATGGCACATGATGATGTACCTCTGGTCTCTCAGTACTTATTGGGCCCTTTTCCTCTGGAAGCAGATGTACTTCAGTTCTGGGAAATTTTCTTAGTTTGTTAATCATTTTCTCCCATCTGTCTTCTCTGTTCTTTCTTTATGGAACTTCTGTCATTTAGATGGTGGATCATCTTCACTGGTTCTCTTAATTTTTAGTTTTTTTCCTCTCCTTTTTTTCCATTTATTCCTCTTTGCTGTATTTATTAGGTTATTTCTTCAGCTGTAACTGCTTTTTTGAGCTTTTTGCTTTTCTTTCTCCCTTTTTTTGTCTATCTCTCTTTCTCCTTCCTCTCTCCCCTCCTTTTCCTCACTCCGTCTCATTCCACTTTTTCTTTTAAAATTCAAGTGCTCTTTTGTTCTATGACTGTTCCTTTGTTATAGCAACATTTTCCTTTTTAAAAATTTATTGTATTGAAGTATAGTTGATTTACAATGCTGTGTTAATTTCTACACTACAGCAAAATGATTCAATTATATATGTCTACATTCTTTTTCATATTCTTTTCCATGATGGTTTATCACAGGGTATTGAATACAGTTCCCTGTGCTATACAGTAGGACCTTGTTGTTTATCTATCATATATATACTAGTTTGCATCTGCTAATTGCAAACTCACAATCCATCCTTCCCCCACCACCACCCCCAGTTATAGCAACATTTTCTTATTTCATGAATGTGAATTTTTTTCTTTAAGAACAATACTGATAGATTTTTAAGTTTTATTTCTCTCTACAAGTTGCTTTTTCTCTGTTTTGGTTTCTAACTTGCATGTTAGAAGCTTTCTTCAGGTGTCTGATAGTCGTCAGTTATCTGCACGTGACTGAAAGGAGGCTGATTGGACGTTCAGAGAGCACACATGGGACTTGTGTCTTCAAGTGTCACATTAGGGTGATGTTGGTGAGCTGATTGCTAGGAATCTGTGAAGTCGGTATCTGAGATCTTATCTAATAAAATAGATTTACATAACAGATCTATTATAGATATTTTGGCCTGGTCAGATTCCCCATGTCAAGAACTGTGAAGAAGCTGAGATTTTACCCTACATGTTGTTGAAAGTAGCTCTCCATGGTTTCTCAGTTTCCGTACATCTAGTGAGCAAGGACACTGAAAGGCTTTTGTTCCAGACCATCTTTTTAAGGATGTTGCTGTAGTGAAGAGCTTTGGGAGGTGCAGGTAGTGTCTCTGTCTGGAGCAGAAGGTGGATTTGTTTACTGTCCAGTATGACAGAGATACAGTCTCCCTCCAGTTCAAAGGTTAGACAGGTTTTCTTATACCTCCTTAAAAAAGATCAAGGTTTCCTAAGCTTAGAGTTCTTCAACTGTGACCCAAACCCTATGCATGCGTGGTATCCACCTGTGTCACCCCATGTGACTTGGGGGGAGTGAGAACAAGGGCAAATGAGGTGAACTTGAAACTCTGACCCCAGAGTCTCGTGTCTCTTGCCAGCATCCATGACACTGTGGCCACCTAGCTTACTGGCTTGCAAATAGGGTTAGATCTTGCGCTCTTTACAGTTCTTGAAATGCCAGGGAAGACTCTAGCCTGTTTCCTTCCTGGAGAGTAAGACTCCTTTAACTGCCAGCATTCTGGGAACCCAGTAGAGGAAGAACTCTGTGCACCTCGGCGTTGAGGGTTCAGAACGCCTCTACTTATACCTTCGTGCTCTCAGCTTTGCCAGGTGACTTCCCGTTCAGAGGGCCTCTGTTCTGTCCTCTCTGGGGAACAAACCTCCAGACTCCTCAGGTGAAGGAGGCCTGTAGCAGGGAGAGGACGTGGAGATCTGGTCCTTGCTGAGAGGTCCCCTTCTCAATGAAGCATTGCCTGACTTTTCTGTTTAAAACCGCTATCTTTCTCACCCTCTTTCCTCTCTGTCTTTCTGCATAGCACTTATTACCTTCAGACGTACTGTATCATTTTTCTTATTTACTGTCTTTATTCTCTATCACCCTTCCCACTGGTATGTAAGCTCCAAAAGGTCAGAGATTTTTATCTCTTAAATTTTACTCTTTATCTCTAACACCTAGAAAGTGTCTATTATGTGCCTATTTATTGACTATCTGTTATAATAATAGCTGTTGTCATAGCTATTCAGTAAATATTTGTTGACTGGATGGGTGAATGAACGACTGGGAGGAACTTGCACAGCTTTTGCCCTTGGCTTCTGGTTTGAGAATAAAACTTGATAAGTTTATTTTCTTTAAAAGTCATTGGTACATCTTTTTAAAAGCTTTAAATATTGATGTTAATTGAGGGCATAGGTGACTCTCACAGCAGGTTAATTATTGTCGTTGCAAAGCAATTTAGGATAATTTGTTTTATGTACAATTTCTTATGTGGTTTAGAATCCTGTTTTGGGAACTCCTAACTGCAGTGTTCTTTGTTTCTGTTAGAGCATTTCTATCACTCTCAGTCAGCAAATACTGGATATGCGTAGTTTGTAGGTAGAGCTAATGGGATTTGCTAAGGACTGGACGTGGGGCATAGAAGACAGAAAGGTTAATAAAGATTGAATTTGGGGGTTTCCCTGGTGGCACAGTGGTTAAGAATTCGCCTGCCAATGCAGGGGACATGGATTCGAGCCCTGGTCCAGGAAGATCCCACATGCCGTGGAGCAGCTAAGCCCATGTGCCACAACTACTGAGCCTGCACTCTAGACCCTGGTGGCACAGTGGTTAAGAATTCGCCTGCCAATGCAGGGGACATGGATTCGAGCCCTGGTCCAGGAAGATCCCACATGCCGTGGAGCAGCTAAGCCCATGTGCCACAACTACTGAGCCTGCACGCTAGAGCCTGCAAGCCACAACTACTGAGCCCACGCACCACAACTACTGAAGCCCACGCACCTAGAGCTCGTGCTCTGCCACAAGAGAAGCCACCGCAATGAGAAGCATGCACACCACAGCGAAGAGTAGCCCCCGCTCGCTGCAACTAGAGAAAGCCCACGCGCAGCAACGAAGACGCGATGCAGACAAAAATAAATAAATCAATCTGTGACCCTGTTTAAAAAAAAACACACAAAAAGATTGAATTCAGGCTAATAAGTGGCAGAGCCTGAATTTCAGCCAGAATCTGTCCTTAACCACTATGCTGGGCTTCCCTGGTGGCGCAGTGGTTAAGAATCCGCCTGCCAATGCAGGGGACACGGGTTCAAGCCCTGGTCCGGGAAGATCCCACATGCCACGGAGCAACTAAGCCCGTGCTCCACAACTACTGAAGCCCGTGCGCCTAGAGCCCGCGAGCCACAACTACTAAGCCCATGTGCCCCAACTACTGAAGTCCGCGTGCCTAGAGCCCATGCTCCACAAGAGAAGCCACCACAAAGAGAAGCCTGCACACCAGAACGAAGAGTAGCCCCCACTCGCCACAACTAGAGAAAGCCCATGCGCAGCAACAAAGACCCAATGCAGCCAAAAATAAAGAAAATAAATTTTAAAACAAAAAACAAAAAACCCCCACTATGCTATGATTCTTCTTGAATAAGAAAAACACAGCAAAGAAAATGATAACAAGAGCGTGACCTGTGCGGTGGCGGCAAAGCCAGGAGAGTGAGACGTCCAAGTAACCTGGTTACGTTTATCTTCTTATGAAATAAGAGCCAAACTGCTCAGTTGAGGCTGAAGGCTAGGTTTGAGCAGAGAAAATAACCTATGAAACAGTGATCTAGGAATGTGGAGAGGGAATGGATTCAGAAAACCTAGTGTGATTGCTCGGCAGCACTGAAGACCTGTTTAAGCTTAGTGATCGTGGATTTGAAGTCCGGTCCGTCAGAAGAGCTGTGTATTCTTCCCAGCTCCATTCACCTCGTGGATACAAGTGTGGATTAGGCAGGGAGTTAGGTTTACAAAGGTTGAGATTTCTGCGGGCAAAGATGACAGAGCAAGAGTAGTATGTGTGTCCTTAACAGGACGTGTGCAAGGGTGAGTGACAACGTGAACCGTGGAGGTTAAGGTGGGTCAGGAGGGAAGTGGGGACTTGAGGGGAAGCAGGGGGCGATGAAGCGGAGTAGCATCCCGCGGGGTCAGAGGGTTGTTGAGCTGTTGGCCTTAGAGGGAGTGGGCTGGAGAGAAAGGCGGGCGTGTGAGGGGGTGTCGATTGGAATTTAAGTTACACAGGGATTGCGGTCGTTGGCCATGTAAAGGTCCAGGGGATGAGGCAGGAGTGGGAGCCAGGAGGGCTGCAAGGCAAGAGCCCTGAGGGTGGGGAGGGAAGGCGTCGGGGAGGTTTCTCACCCACAGTGATGGCTGCAGTCGTTCGGGAGGAAGTTAACCTTGAGTTAAGAGATACAGCCTTCAGAAAGTAAGGGCTTCCAGGGCTCTGTAGGGACTGCAGACAGGAGCAAAGTGCCAAGTGGTGTTGTGTGGTGACGTGGCATTCAGAGGCGGTGGAGGTGGCCATAGAGAGGAGACACAGAGGCTGTCTGCAAGCACTGGCGGGCAGCGCAGGAGCTGCTGGCCGGGCGGGAGGAGGAATGCGGAAGAGTTGGAGCCTCACCGGCGCTCTCTGAGGCAGCAGATTCTGACTTTGCATTACCTGGGCGCGTTAAAAAATTTACTTTCCATTGAGGAAAATTTCTTCCTCTTCTCTGTAAGTTACAGAAGTTAAGTTTCTGATACTTGATTTCCCTTCATATATGCATGAAGGGAAAAGTTGTAAGTACGATACAAAGAACTTTCTTCCTGGACTGTTGAAGAGTAATTTGCCAACACGATGCTCCATCATCCCCAAACACTTTAGTGGGTATTTCCTCCAAACAAGAGTATTGTCCTACATAACCCAATGAAATCATCAAAGTTAACATTGATACATTACTGCCACTTTATCCTCAGACCCATTGAAGTTTTGCTAGTTTTCCGCATAAAGTCCTTTGCAGCAAATGATCCAGTTCAGAATCATGCCTCGTAATAAGTGCTATGCCTCTTCAGTCCCCTTCGTTCTGGAATAGTTCCTCGGTCTGTCCTTGAGTCTCATGACCGTTACGCCTTTGAAGACTGGAACCCTGATAGTTTGTAGAATGTCCTTCAGTTCTCATTGGTCTGTGATTTCCTCATGGTGTGTGACAGACAGGACTATCTCAGGAGCAGTGCTGTGCTTATCTCATATATCTCACTAGGTGGCACATGACTTCTGTGTGTCCCATTAATGTGATGTTAACTTGCATCATTTAAGTCTCTGTCAGACTTCACTGTAAAGTCACTCTTTTTCCGTTCAAACTTCTGGTGTGTATGTATGTATTTATATCAGTGTGGGTTTATGAATTTCTCTATTTTTCAGTGCATGTTAATCCATTTCTGTCATCATTTACTTTGATGCTCAGTTTATCCCCACTGACCAGGGAAACCTCTTCAAGCTGGCTTCTCTGTCCTTTTGATGTGCCCCCTCATTCTCCTAGCACTTACTTGCTTTCTGGTATGAAAAGATGGTCCAGATGGATCTTGTCCTGTGTGTGCCCCAGCTCTGGAGTCAACCATTTCTGCAAAGCCTTGGTTCTTCTTCGTGAAGAATTGTATTAGAAACCAGTACTGGGGGCTGTGTTCTCAGGCCCTGTGAGTGGACAGAGCTCGTGAGTACATGTATATACATATATATTTACCCATACACGAATACATTTACATGTATTTACATGTTTTTACACCTGTTTTTCTTTATCTAAACATGCAGTAAAAACCACGAGTTCGCATGAGTATTTCTACTTTTAGTCCAGTTTAGTCCAAAACCGCAGGATTCGTTTTATCTCCTTTCCATCTGTGGACCTTCTTTCCCTGAAAGGGCACCTGGCTCTCCTGACCCTTGGTGTGTTTTCTCACTTGATCAGCCCCTTCCATAACCAGCTCCTGTCACTGCCTCCCTCCCTCACAATGCATCCGCCCACCTCTCGGGCTTCAGCACCTCCTGCAGCCCACGTCCCTGTGCGACACCCTCCTCACCCCACCTGGACTTGCTCAGCCCTCTTGCCAGGAGCTCCTCCTGCAGGGACATTCTCCTCCCCTCACTTGGGCTCCAGTGCAGTGTATCGGGCTTCTGCCCACACCCCCCTTCACCCCCCGAGAGAAGTTTCTCTCCTCCTTTTGGGACTCCGGCACCCTGTACCAGGCTGCCCCTCTGCCAGGACCCCCTCCTCCCCCACAGCCTTAGGTCCCCTCCCATGCAGTTGCCCCCTCATCTTGCTTGGGCTCCCAGTACCTTGTTCTACCTGGATTGCCCGCAGCACCTGCACAGGTTCAGACCTCAGGCCACCCCAGCAGGGACACCCACCTTAGGACTCTGGTATCTCACTCTGGGCTCCCTGCCCACGGAGATGCCCACTGTGCATCGTCTCTAGATTAAACATCTCCAGGTTCTTTCCCATCATGTTATTTCTGGAGGATTGAGTAATAAGACAGCAAGTGGGCTGTTGGGATGACCTGACACCCAACAGCCCAGAGGTGGACCACACTTTGCGGGTAAAGGACACAGTTTTCCGTGATACTGCTCTCACCTCAGATACCAGCTGCAACTTGAGGATCCATAGGCTACCCTTGCTTCTGATCACATGGCTACAAATTGGGAGTTACTAATTACCCCCTCAGGTTCAGTAATTCATGAGAACAACTCACAGAACTCAGGAAAGCACTCTACTTATTATTAAAGTTTTGTTATAGCAAAGGGATACAAATCAGAGCCATCCAAAAGAACAGATGCACAGTGCCAGGTCTGGGAGGGTCCCAGATTTGTGAAGTCCATTGTTATCCCCCCAAGGGGTCAGGATGCATTACCCACCCAGAGAAATCTATGTATGACAATGTAGAGAGTATTACCAACCAGAGAAGCCACCCCAAGTCTCAGGGTCCAGAGTTTTTATTGGTGTTTCATGACATAGACGCGATTGATTGAATCATCACCCACATGGCTCAGTCTCCAGCCCCCTTCCCTGCCCTGAAGGTTGGGCTTACAGCATGTGGCTCAAAACCCCAAATTTCCAATCACATGGTTGGTCTCACTGGTGTGGCCAGCCCCCGTCCTGAGTCATCTCCTTACCGTAAACTGTCTGGGCCACCATGAAGAACAGAGGCACTCCTGTCATTGGGAAATTCTAAGGATTTAGAGGCTAACTCTCAGGAATTAGGGACAAAAGCCAACCAAATTCTTTATTCCAAGAGTTTAGAGTTTAGTTTACTTCCCAGCAAGCAGGACAAAAGCCAACCAGATTCTTCACTAGGCAGCTATGGAAAACTAAATTGCTTTCTTCTGTGGTATACAGATCAGTTGTTCAGTCTTAAAATATCTACCTTGAGATTTCTCATTTACCTTCTCAGATTAAGTTGTATAAGAGTTCTGTAATGGTTATAAGGTACTTATTTACTCATTTTTTTAACAATTTTTATTTATTTATTTATTTATTTATTTACTTTTGGCTGCATTGGGTCTTTGTTGCTGCGCGCAGGCTTTTCTCTCGTTGCAGCGAGTGGAGGCTGTTCTTCATTGCGGTGCGCGGGCTTCTCACTGCGGTGGCTTTTCTTGTTACAGAGCATGGGCTCTAGGTGCACAGGCTTCAGTAGTTTTGGCACACAGGCTCAGTAGTTGTGCCTCGCAGACTCTAGAGCACAGGCTCAGTAGTTGTGGCACACGGGCTTAGTTGCTCTGTGGTATGTGGGATCTTCCCAGACCAGGGCTCAAACCTGTGTCTCCTGCATTGGCAGGCAGATTCTTAACCCCTGTGCCACCAGAGAAGCCATATTTATTCATTTTTTATCATAGTAATTAATAAACTTTCAGAAATGTTCTAATACTGCTATATAAAATCATGGCATTGGAGTAATATAATCAAATGTGTAGTAAAGTAAAAGTATAATTGTATTTTTCCTTTTACCTGTCAATTACATATCTTTTCTGTTTTAGGTATGACTTTAGCCTTTCCAGCTTCAGTTCATGATTCTCTGATTTGCAGTAAAACATTTCAAATTCTATATAAAAATGAGGAAGTTGTTTTGAACGATGTCATGATCTTCAAAGTTAAAATGTTGTTGGATGAAAAAAAGGTAAACATTTCTTCATATATATTTAGATAAATATTTTTTGTAAAGCCTCAAGGCATATTTCTAACTTTCTATAAAATATTCAAAAGGCAGCTCATAGTATAATTTCTCTTCAGATTGAAGAAACCCTTGAGGAAATGAATTTTCTGTTATCCTTGGATCTGCACTTCACAGATGGAGATTATTCGTAAGTAGGCTAATCAAACAATTAAAAATCGTAAGTTACTCGTAACTGTTATCTATCTGTATTAGAGTGTCCATTTTCTTCTTAGAACCCAGCCTACCCCCTTCTTTATTTTGGACTCCTTCTCCCTTCTGGGAGAGTCTCATGGGAATGGTTAGGCCTACTTTTTTGTGCCCATGCTGATTCCATGAGCTCCAGGTAGCAAAGTCAGACGACTTGAAGAAACATGAAACAGTTTCCTAGACTCTAGAAATTGCACAGTTGATACAGTACCACTGCCTTGAGGCATTTAAACACAACCGAGCTCTAGTCCACTGCATCACTGGCTTATCTTTCTTGGTGGCATGAGTGATGCCACCTTCAGGTGGGACTCTTGATATTCAGAGTTATCAAGACTGATGACTCTTAGACTTAACAGTTGTTTCCAGAGTCCATGAAGAAGTTTTAGGACTGGCTACCCTGAACTTGTCCACACATCCGGACATACAGTCATACATTGTAGGGACAAACTGTGCTTGTATTCATTTAAAACAAGAATCAGAGATCCATTTTACTATTTTAGTTTTGTGGGGTTGTTTTTCATTTCAAATGTACCTGTAGAAATACTTCTTGAAAATTGTATATAAATTCAGACTACATGTGGGATAAATGTCTAAATAGTTACAGTTCTCAAAGGTCTGCTTGTGAGATGTCCTCTTTACTACCATGGAGGAATAAGAATTTTTTACGTGGTGGCTACTGCTCCTCTGTAATACTTGTTTATTGTAGGGAATTCCCTGAGGGGTTCTTTTTGGAAACAAGTCAATTCTATAAGTGGAGTAAGCTGAAATGAGTAAATAGTTACTTAGCTGTAGGTAATTATAATGTACATATTGGTTAAAAATAGATATATATTTGGACATATTTTCATGGCATTGTTTCAATTTTTGTATGTGTAAATCTAATGACAGATTAAATATCTGTAATAAAATATATACCAATTATTGATACTTGCTTATTTTTGAGCAACACTTAATAACAAAATTTTGTACCATAAAAATTTCAAGCACCTTTTGGGATTTATCACAATAGGATTTGACCTACACTGTACTGCAACTTTATTATAAACAGTATTCCCTATGGAGTAAAATTTTAAGATGAGAGTATTTCCTAAAGTATCAAAAAGGACTCGTTTTGTAGGGGCATTAGTGAAAAACAGTCCATTAACATGGAAACTGTAAGTATAGTTAGAAAACTAGAAGTAAGATCTGGTTATTTTCTTTTTTTTTTTTTTTTTTTTTTTTTTTTTTTTTTTT